>NC_140540.1:42817295-42864730 GCF_057382185.1 Mchenga conophoros
ACCAAAAGCGTCCGGTAATGCTCATCTGCTGTTTAGTCTCTGTTTCATTCATATTGTTATGCAGTGATTGCAATGCTCATGTCCAACTCTGCTTTTTAATATTGGAGCTTTATTAGAATACATGTACATGAATAAGGGTTCAAAATAATCGTTATGTGCTCCTGTCTCTTTAAGGCCAGCCTTCTCTTTAAAGGAACTTTTTTTGATTGGACAGCTTCTGGAAACCTACAGAGGGGCAGCAACAGGCCTCAGTGAGCTTTGTTGCTTGTAGAGACATAACAGGGAGCCATATATTTTGGGGGGGGGGAGAGAAGTCCTTAAGCATTCAGTACACAAAAAAAGGAACATTTTTTTATATTAATAATATTATTCAAATGAGATAAATTAAGATAAAGAGTATCTCTCCCTTCAGGTTTATACCCCTTAAAGCGGCTCGCTAGCACCTGAGCACTGAAAGTATGAAGCCTCTGTTGGAGTTGTGCTGCTTATTTTTATTATTTCTGCAAACGAATCAACACAATATTTTATTTTAGGGGCTAAATATGCTCAAACCTTCACCAAAAAGTTTGCACACATGTCAGAAGTGGATAAACCCTTTGTATTTTATGGGTTTTAAATATGAGATCCATATTGTACAGTAATGCCACTGTTTTGCACATGTCTCACTCTGTATATTTTATTTTATATATTTTATTTATTGTTTACTCTATTTTATTTGTAAAATATGTGTGTACACACACACACACACACACACACACACACACACACACACACACACGTAGAAAAATATTTAGTATACACATCCAGAAATGCATATACTATTATATATTGTACATATATTTATTAGTTTCAGATGTAGCCATTCTTGTATTTTTTGTTTACATTATTGTATTTTGCACAACTCTGTTGCTTGTGAAGCTCGCACACAAGAATTTCACTCACATGTGCTGTACCAATGTACCTGCACATGTGATGTGACAATAAAAGTGATTTGATTTGATTTGAGAGGTGCAAAATGGTCCCATAGGGCCCCCTGAAAAATTTCAATGCAGTTGCCCGGCTGTTTTGCTTTGCATACACGTATGGCATTTAATACACACATCTTAAGCTGTATGGAAAATCCTCTTCGAGCCATGCCTTATACCCAACAAGAAGTCCACTGTTTTTTCAAGGTGTATCACAAACTCAACCCAGAGAGGCATCAGCGTGATCTTTGGCCAGTCTAATCGAAACACATTTCTTCAAAGTTTTGAAGTTCTGTGTTAGACTGAGTATATATCTTCTAGTCTGTCTTAAACTTCACATGCTAGACAACTCGGTCATTGATCCAGCTGCGGGACGCCTGCATTACAGTAATGAGTCACAGTCACAGTGCCACCTACTGGCAACAGTAAATCAGCATCATGTGATCCCTCGTACGCTTGTACGTTATGTTTGCGCCGTGTGGTTTTGGTTTTTTTTCTTTGTTTGTTTTTTTTTTTTTTTTTAATCATGTGCAGCAGTGTGATGTGTCCTTCGTGGGTGTTGTATAATGCAGTGTCATGGACACAGGAAGTGACATGTTTATGCAACACCCAAGAAGATTCCAGGCTTTAAAACATCGAAATGGGACCTGTGCTTTGTTTATCTGTGACCTCAGTAAACACTTTCTTGATGAGTTTTTGGGCTCAGTCACTAATTTCAGGTCATATTTAATAAAATTGCTGAAGTTCATTTTGTAAATTACGATCGTTATTAGAGTCAAGAAGGAGGATTATCCAGGATGTGCTCATTGGCCAATGACCTGTAAACTCACGCATCACTAGGTTCGCTTTTCATGCCCAAATTCTCAGTAAGGAGGCTTCTCTTCTTCCATCTTTTCTTTACAGTCAAGTGGCCTTCATGCTGAGGGACCAGTCGTCACTGCCTGCATCTTTAATAACAAACATGTTTATGAAAAAATTTAAAGGTACAACAGAACAGGCTTTTGTGACGGCTACAAGTCATCGGAAGGTTTACAAATTTGTCTTTAACCTTGACATAAACAATTAAAATCATTTACATTTTCATGTAACTAATGACTTATTGAAAATTAGCTGTGCTTAACACACCTGCACAATTTTCTTCTTGCGTTTTTATGGTCATTTATTTTTTATTTTCACATGTATTTAAGCTCAATATGTTAACATAAGATTTCACAATATTTAGACATTCATATTTTGATATTGATGTTAAGAACTGTTCTGCATTTGTTCTGATGGCGCCACATGAAAGGACTCAGCTTTCGAGCGTATATTGTTATATTGTTGTGATGTTTCCTTTCATCTTTCCCAGTGTGCACTGTGACCTTTAGCATAGGTAAAGATGTAAAAGTGTGCCCCCTCTGTGGCATTACACAAACATTTTAAGATGGAATAGCTCAGTTAATCATTACATCATCAAGTTACTGATTGCGCTTTAACGTCTTGAGTATAAACATTTTTATGTAGCTTCTCGAGTAAGGATTTCAGTGCCACCAAAGTTGATGTCTATTTATGTGCAAGTTTCTTACAGATTTTAACGTTTGAGAGATTTTATTTTTTCCTGACTGATTCATCTTTCCTCTGTCTCTATTTCTAGCAGATGTTTTGAGTGAAAGCAGCAGGGACGGGGAAGATCTGCAGCATTTCATCGTTGTTTTCTTGCTCCCGATCAGCAGTCTCATCCAGCAGGTCAGAGGATTTATTGAGGATTTAACCACGTTATAAAACTCTTTAAAGGCGATCTACCCGAGAGCTCAGGCTTTTACTTCAGTCTATTTTTCTTCTGGTTGGCCTCGGAGATGCTCTGCAGTGAGAGGAAGCTTTATTCGCAGGATTTCAGTGCTGAAAAATTGGGACAAGTGATTGGACGCACGATGCTCTGCTGACCGTTTTTCTTTTTTAAATTTTGGATGTTCACCTTCGAGGTCGTTCTCCCACCACCACGTCACAGATAGCAGACAATGTCTACCGATAACAGCCCGCCGCCCCTGCCAGCTTCTCCAAGGTCGTTCCATGCCCTACCTCATCACCCGGCCCCGCCCACCCCATCACCTTCTCCCAGCCCGCCAGCCACCATCTGCAGCCGGCTTTCCAACGGCAGCCAGTCGGCGCCCAGCCCCACGAACTCACGGGGCTCGTTCCACGGCATCTCCTTCCTGCTTCAGATCGGACTCACGAGGGAGGCGGTCACCCTCGACCCTGGAGATGTGTCGCTGTCCTCCGTCAGGGAGCTCGTCTGCTCCATCGTGGATCAGAAGGTAAAACCAAAGGGTTTTTTTTCTGTACACTTTCCTTTTTTTCCTCTTTTTTTTTTTTTTTTAAATCCACAACCTTAAAGCAGAAGTTTGGAGATTTTAACTGGCACGTCTCACCTTCAGGATTCAAAAAAGTTCACATCCCACATCCACCCATTTAGTTGTATAGAAATGAGGCTCAGCACCTTAGCATCCCTTTGTCCTCCTCACCCCACCCTCAGAGGCTCAGTGCCACACAACTTTCTTTTTACCTTTCATATAAACTTATTGGTCAAAGGTCGGAGTTCAGACACCGGTTGACCATAGGCTGCAGGGCTGAACGCAGCGACACAGGTTTGATTCTGAGCCGAGGCTCTTTGGTGACTGTCTAAACCCACCCTGTTGTCTAATAAAAAGTCCTAAATTTTTTTTTTTTTTTAAATTCGGGGTGTGTATGTGCACATAATATGCATGATTCGATTCCTTGGATCAAAGTAAGGCTCAAGCATGCCGATGCAGCTTTCCACCCCGGTGTAGAACCCACTCGTTGCTGAGGAAGCCACAGAAGGGAGAGTTTCCAAAACAGCAGGATGCCGGTCTGTTTGCTGTACCTGTACTGATTACCTTAAGAGCTTTAAGGAGAGGGTGCTATTTGGAGGAAGTCATAACAATTATAATCTGTGCTGACCAACAACAATCCCAGCGACTGAGAAAACACAACCCCGGCACGTCTACGTGAATGGAAAACTGTTCTGAAGAAAGTGTTTTCCTCCTCTGGTCAGCCTACAGGAGGAAAACCCACAACGTGTCATTCAGTCTTTTTTATTCACAGCATCAACTTCTCCTCCTTTTTTTCTTTTTTTTGCCTTCGCTGCCCTGCTGGATTCCTCTTTTCTAATCGTCGTGTGTCGAGCCTGTCACATTCTGCACTTCAACAAATCTGAACTTTGGCCGCGATGTCTGCGAGAGCTCGTGAGCTGCAAGCATTTGATTGCATTTGTGGAGGAAGGAGTGTTAAATGTTCTCCTCTGCAGTGATGAGCTAATAACGATTAGTCCGCTGCGTCTCCAGTGACTCTGTCAATCTCTGCATGATCTGCAGCTCCATCATCTTGGTAGTCGTCACTGAGCTCGGAGGCACATGAACTGCTCCTTACCTGTTTCTTGTTAGAATGGCCGTCCAGCTCACAGGGGATTTCCCAAACACACTAAGTGTTACTGTGAGTAGGTACACTCCAAGACAGTCAATTATAGCCTGTCTAAAGAAGTGGCTTAATAATATGAAGGACCATCAAAACAAATGAGAACCGAAGTACCAGGGTGAGATCTTTATAAGGTAGTTTGCAAACCAGGCGGGAATTGCGCTTGTTTAGAGACCGTTGCAAACCCCCACAGGCAAGAAATGAATCCTATGTGGACACAAATAATTATCAGGTGTGTGGACTTGTGCACAAAGCCCGATGTTAATGGTCTGATGCCAAAAAAACCCTTAAGTGGGTCCTTGCGTGCTTGCAGACGGTGATATACAAATATATTAGAGTCCATCATATAGCGACCAGGGCAGGCATCATTCTGTCAGGCACGTCTAAAAATAAAACCAAAAAAAAATTGCTGAAATGTGTCGCCAAATATAAGCAAAGTGGGCAGGCCGACACTGTTAGACACACTTGGGGATGCATTCAACTTTGTGTCAGAGCTTCTTCACAAGCTTCTAGCTTCCGCTCTGAGCCTCACCTTATCTCTCACCATCTGCTGGTTTTCTGGTTTTTACCACTGCTGAACGTACCACCTGCGTTTACATCACTCAGTGCATTTCCCAGCAAGCTACAACACGCACTCACAGACACACATACCCAAATGAACACACACAGTTTGCAGCAAGTTTGCAAGGCATGATGGGTTGGAGATTAAAACCTAGTGATGCTCTCATTTTTGACTTCTTTCTGCAGACGCGTTTCCAGCGCTGGCTGGGTTGTGCGAGCACATCCAGTCTGTTAGGCAGTGTTTGTTTGCAGCTTGTCACTGGCTGAGCTCCCACCCTCAGCAGAGGAAAAGTCTTTTTCACAGGGAATGTCACTTCCTGGTTGGCATTGCTGTGTCAGCGGCTGCACTTCCTGTTTTACAGTCGTGTGTTTGGGGTCGCAAGAGCAACAGGGTGGTCAAAGTGAAAGAAAGTGATAAAACAGCCAGCTGATAGGCTGTATCTATTGTTATTGCGCATAATGGCAACCGAAAGAGTGTCTTTGTTTGGTTTTTTTTGTTTTTGTTTTTGTGTGCACATTATTTGGCCTAAATGCCAAAAAATGTGCACAAAAAACACTGATACGTGCGTACGTCCAGGTCTCACCACTTCTGTGATATGAAGGCACGGCTGTTGTGAGGAAGTTGATTTCCAATTTTTAACATGAAAATGAAGTGACGGGGCTTCTGCTCTCATGCATGCTCACAGTTTAGCCGACAAAATCAAAATCATGTTTGAATTTTTGTTTAAAAAGCTCCACACGGGTGCAAAATTTCTTTAAAATCTCTTCGTTTGTCACTGTCAGGTCTAAACATTGAGATTTTTAAGATGCTTTCTTTTAATAAAAATTGAAAATAATCAAGTTTTATTTGTATAGCATAACAGAATCAAATAATAAATCAAGAAAAAATATAAGGAAGAAATTCTTTAACAGTTTAAGTGTCTGGGTGTCATCCTTGATCGTACTCTATCCTTCCATTCTCGTATCCTTTATAAGCCTGAGCTGGTCCAGAACTCAGCTGCCCACGTTATGGGTATAACCCACCTCGACTCGCCACATCATTCCTGTTCTGCAACAGCTTCACTGGCTCCCAGTTAAACAGATTTCTCCTACGGACATTCAACCTCACCATCTCTGTTGGACCTTCTTCATGTTCCCACTTCTTCTTGCAGTCTTAGATCTTCTTCCTCCCTCCACCTGACTGTTCCCTCTGCCAGTCTGTTCTGGGGCCAGACCATGAAGGGCTTTAAAAGTAAAGTAAAATCTTAAAATGAATTACAGAAGTTCTGAGGAGCCAGTGTAGAGTCATTAAAACTGGTGTAATATGTTTACGTTTCTCAGTTTTTGTAATGGTGTTTGCACTTTAATGCTTTATGACTGATACTCTTTGGAAAGTCATTACAATAATCTAAACAAAAGGAAAAAACCTGTCACTAAACCTGAGTGTTAAACGGATTCTCGCGGTATTCTTAAGGTGGTCGTAGCAGGTCTTTGTTTGTCAAAGGTGAGATTAGAATCAAATATTTGTTGACAGCTTTACAGCCTACTACAGTGATTTCAAACACGCAGACATGTGTATTTATACCATCACTACTTCTTCTGAAGTTTTCAGATAAAGCCACATTTGATAGCTTGTTTCCAGTATCTGCCAATATGTATCATCACACCTACAGCGTTAGTTTTCTGTGGTTTCCCCCACACATAAAAGCATTTTTTTTTTTCATCCCCTCGCTAAGAATCACACCTGTTTAAAGTCTGCTAATGTAGTAAATATGCATGTAATTTGTTGGTGCAGACATTTGCACAGAATTCAAGGGCAAAACTGGATTTACTGGCCTGCTGCAATCAGTGA
Organism: Mchenga conophoros; assembly: GCF_057382185.1. Taxonomy (NCBI): domain Eukaryota; kingdom Metazoa; phylum Chordata; class Actinopteri; order Cichliformes; family Cichlidae; genus Mchenga; species Mchenga conophoros. The sequence continues at coordinate 42,824,124 of NC_140540.1, forward strand.
GCATATGTAGGCAGATATCAGCCGACAAACTGCAAACAAAACATGAGGTCTAGGTGTCACAACCAGTGTTGGTCAAGTTACTTGAAAAAAGTAATCAGTAGCTAATAACCGATTACTCCCCCCCCCAAAAAGTAATCCTGTTACTTTACTGATTACTTATTTTCAAAAGTAATTAATTACTTAGTTACTTTTTAAAAACACGATTTACAACCTGAAGAGGTGATAAAGCGATAGATCTTTCAGCCCAATTCTACTTTTTCTGCATAATCCATCATACAAAATTTAATCAAATGGAAAAGTATCTTTTTAAAACTTGTTTTATTAGTTTTAACCTTTTAACTTTATGCATCAAGCAAAAATTAAATTATATGCAACATTCTCTGACTGGAAGAAATTTGTTTAACATTTAAACCTATTTTCTGCACATTCCAGCACATAAAATAAAATATTTTTGTGTGTTTACACTCAGTCTTTCAAATAGATGCAAGTAAAACACAGAAGAAAATAAATAACATCAAAGACTAGCGGTACTGTTGCTCTATCTTCACCTGTACAGCAGGAGTGGCATAGGCGGAGGTTTACCCTGGTGCAGGTGTGCCGCAGCGGTCAGTGGAAGAATCCGCGAGTTTATCTGTGAATTTCCCATTACGTCGTTGCACACTCGGTGCTTGCTTGGAAGTTTAGAGGGTTTTTTTTTTTTCGCTTTAAAAAGAAGTTTTCTTCCCACGCACAACGGACACTAATGTTTTTGTCACTTTTTATGGAATCAAACTCAAAGTAAGGTCAGTACTTCCACGCTTTAAACGCTGCACGCTCATACTCTCTCCCACAATCGATATATGATCCACTGTTGATCTGCACACAGCTGTTGTCACTAACGGCGCACTCGCTTACGTCACTGTCATGAGACATTCTTGCAAAAAAATCACGGTTTTAGTAACGCAGTAACGCAGCGTTCCTACGGGAAAGTAACGGTAATCTAATTACCGTTTTTGCAATAGTAATCCCTTTACTCGTTACCTGAAAAAAGTAATCAGATTACAGTAACACGTTACTGCCCATCTCTGGTCACAACTGAGAAAAAGAAATTGTGACATGTGCAACAGGAAAAGAAGAAGTGGAAACGGGGAAATAACGTGACTGCAGAGGATTTTTCCAGCTCTTGCAGAATCTTCCCCTCTTCTCTGCCACCTGGGAATCTCTGTGCATCTGCATTTTAAAAAAAAATAAATAAAAATCATAGAAATGCATGTAGAGACTGACCTGCTTGCCCGCTCCAGGATGATGATGATGATAATAATTAATAATAATAAATTAAAAAAATATTGCAACTACCAAAATGTTTTATTTGCTAAAACTACAGTATAATTTATAGTGTCATTTCTTTCTCTGTCTGATTGAAAACCCAAAGTAGATGTTCCAGCAGGAACGCTTAAAGAGGTGAAGAGGTGGAAACTGGTCTTGTTTGGTTTGTGCCGAAAATGACTCGATCGCTGGAATTTCTCAACCTTTTTTTTTCTCCTTTTGCATCCACATCAAGAAGCTGAGAGCTCCGTCTGTGGGCGGGTGGATGCATCTGCTCTGATTTACTGTAGTCCAGCCGCGTGCGTGTGTAGGAGGCCAGAGGAGTCGTGGCAAAGTATAGGGAAGTTCCCCTCCTCTGCAGGTTGCCTTGCTACACCCTCATCCCATGCCACCCTCACCATATATATATACACACACACACACACACACACACACACACACACACACACACACACACACACACACAGTCCCATCCTGGATTGTGAAACACTGAAACCGCAGTATTTTTAATCATCACTGAGCAGACGATAAGCAGCGATAAGATCGCAGAGAATTTTTCTCCTGCAGCTTTCAAAACTTTACGGAGCTTTGCAGCCTCCTGGTTTTGGTCTTGCAGCATTTTTAGTGTGTTGCATCAGCAGCAAGCAAAGGAGCAGCATGTGTGGAGTTGTAGGAGACTTGTATTGTGACTTTCAGTCTTATAATCTGTCACTTTTTCAGAATTGCAAAGAGTCTCCTTTACTGTGAGTGCAATAAGGAACAAGCAGGCCGGGCACAGATGTACTGAAGGGTTGACCAGTTCATCTGTGAAAAAAGGCAGCATTAGAGGCTTGTTTTGCTTTTAATTAACTGAATTTATGATCTTTTAGAAAGAACCTTTTTCAGTCACCATAAGTAAGTTTACCTATAGTGTTCTGCAAGGTTCGATTTTAGGTCCTCTTTTATTTTCTGATTTTCTACACAGATGGAGTTTTCCTTGAGACTTGGTGATCCTAAAAACCCAGCCTCTGTTTCAAACTTAGTACCTCAAAGTCACAGTAACCTGTCACAATCAGAACTTTTGTGTCAGAAACTCAGGAGTTTGATTTGGTTGAGCTCTCAGCTTTGAACCAACAACATTAATTAATTTAAAAAAAAAAAAAGAAATCCAGACCTGCTTCCTCTACATTTGAATAATCTTGAGAATAACACCAATGCATACCTGGGGAAAGTCATCTATACATTGATCTCTCAGGGTTTGACTCATTGTAACGGACTCCTCTGTGGTGTGAACGAAAAGTCACTCTCGCCTCAAACTGTTTTTCTGCTCTTGACTGATATCTTTTAAAGTACATCTGGGTGTGGAGCTACAGAGAAGAAATATCAGCCTCATTCGAGCAATCGCTCACCTTAGACCTCATGTGGGGTCCTGCTGTCTGCTCCTAAGTCTGGAGCATACTGTTTGCTGTTTGCTAACAGTAATTAGAGGAATTTTCCTTTAAAGACAAATTGGCCATTAATACAAAATGCACAGAAAATACTTGATCTCTATTTTCTTCATTATTTGTGACCACTGTGAAAGTTGCAAGCATTTATATGGATCAGGAATGAGGAAACTCCTTTAAACCTCCCCTTTTAACGTTGTGTTTGTATGTTTTGACAGTTTTACGCTGTTGAAACCTGTTGCTGTCTCTGTTTACCTCATCCCCACCAAGCTCTGCTAGCATTTTAAAGGGCTGCTCAGAACGGCCTCCCCCTGATTAGGTGCTTTTCTTCTAACCAGAAAAGACCCTGCATCTGGCCCTATAGGGGCATTTTCAAACCTGCCCACCAGTTCCTGCACTGGAAAGCACCCCATTAACGTACTTAATCCCAGCACTAACAGCCCTTCATCACTCAACACATCCTAGAGCAATTTATGAAGCTTAAAACTTTTAAAACGAGCAGTTTCAGTGGGGTGAATAAAAATAACACTGTCTGTATTTCAAAAGATGCCCACCAACAAAGGGTTTTGGATAATGTGATATTTACAGTTACAGTTTGAACTTCACTAACCTGGATTATGAGCTCTTAATGTTTCTCAGGTTGTTGTGATCACATCTAAATCTTGCATTTGAATGTTAGAAAACCTGAAAAAGTCATGCTAGCTTATTTGACAGTGACCAGTGGTTCAGGTGTTAAATTTCTTCCTCGGCAACAATAACCAGCATTACAAAACTATGTGCTTGCTTTTAATAAAGGATATCCTTTAAAGCAGTGTCTCTCTTTGCTGTGTCCTCTACTCTGCTGGTTTCCATGGCTGCCAAGGCCAGGTGGTGCTTCAGGTGGAGACGTGAATGTTAGTAGCACAGGTATGTGAGAGGGAGTCAGTGTTATGGTGCTTTTAAATGCTTGTAACTCTTGTAGTTGTTGTAAATCTTCAGGTGTGCAGCTCATATGTCACCCCAAACACAGAATATACATGTTGTTTACACCAAAGGCAAACGGTGATTGACTAAAGATGCATGAAGAGAATCATTTTTATGGAAAATCCACAAATTAATGTTCATTTTGCTAGTAGCAACCTCCAAAAGTTTAAAAAAATGAAACTAATACATAAATGCCAAATCTGCAGTTTGTCTAATGTGCACTCCAGTAGTAAGTCAGCCCTCATTTACAGCTACAAATGATAACAAAGTGCTTGAGGATGTATGTTTCTTTAAAATTACTCATATGCAGGACTTAGGATATGCCTTTAGCTTTTTGTCACTAGTAACCGCTCAGTTCAGCTCGACTTGACTCGACTCAGTTTTTAGGGTTTTCCACTAGTTGGTTGTACCTGGTACCAGGTACTTTTTTTTATTTTAAGTACCTACTTGGCTGGGGTTCCAAGAGATCTGTAGACACTGAAAAATGTGATTGCATGCCACCGATTGGCTAGTCAGTGGCGTCACTCGATGATTCACAAAAATTAAAAGCACCACTTTTGAAATCCAGAAACAAAGGAAATGGCTCCACACAAACTAACACAGCTGTCCCCGAGTCAGACAAAAAGCCACTGATCGAGCAGCAGGTATATCATCGCCTCAACAAACATCCTTCCTTGTTGTGGTGCTCGTGTTGCAAACAAATGACATCACTGGACTTCCGGCTGTGTTGCTATAACGACCCCACACTTATTATGTGCTACTCTATTCTAACAGAAAACAAACAAAACCGAGTCGCATCCTGTTAAGTTTAATAGGTAAAAATGGAAAAGGGCTAGTAGACTAGCCACCGTATCACCAGTTGTAACCGCTAGCTATCTGCATGGCTTCAACTTTGGACGACTCTATGTTTGTTTGTGTTTGGTTCTTAGAGCATTTTTAATAGAATTATCTGACTTTTAATATGGTTAAAACTGTGCTTAAATTTTAATGAGTAAAATTCTTGTATGTCAGCAGACTGTTTGTTGCAAATGAATATTGGCTGATAACTCAGCACTCCACCCTCTGGTCCAGATGTGGTCACTTCTGGCTATAAAAACCAACATGGTGGTTCCCAAAATGCTAATTATGGGTCTTCAAAATGTAGAATCCAAAAGTCTCGGGTACAAACTGTGCAGATGGTCTGTGTTTGCTGAAAAAGAAATGGGGTAAAATATTGACTTTACTCTTATATTTCAAGGTTTTACTGTTTTTAAAGTGAAATAAAAGCCATTTAAAGCACTGTGACAGGTTCCGTCATATATCTGTGTAATAAATCAGCTACATGTAGGTCCAGAGGTCTGCACTCTCGCCTCAAAGCAAGAAGGTTGTGGGTTTAAACCTGATTCATAGTTGGCTGAAGGTGCAGGTACATAAAGCAGTGGGTGGGCATGAAGTGTGGAAATGAATAATATGAAATAATTTCTTAGCTGCCTTTTTATTTAAAATAATAAAGTCCATCTTTTCCCCTTAAAATACACAATTATCACCAGAAGTTCAAGACTAGTATAAAGGTGAAAGAATAAATTAAAATAATAATTGAAAGAATAAATAGATAATACCTGTGTCATAGGTAAATGACATCACCCTATAAAGGTACCTTATTTTCTGTGTGCCTGTTTCCACAATCCTCAGATGATTTGAGCATTGAGTAAGGATTTGGGTTATGGAAGTAGTGCTTGTGGATTATGGTTGGGGTGTCTCCGGGAAATGAATGTAAGTGGATGTAATGTGTCTCTGAAATGACCCGGCTGCTGTCTTTGTGTCCGATTTATAGAGCTTCACGTGTGTCTGGTTCTGCTTTTATATGAATCTGAATCTCATTGCGGGGCTGAGTGCATCTGCACATATGCTTCATTTCCACTGACATGGTTGTTAAAATGCACAAAGGATTTAAATTGCCTAAATCAATAAATGACTTGATGTCAGTTAAAAATTAATGCAGTTAAGTGCACAAAAATAATCTAACATCATTTTATGATTTAATATTTATCAATTAATTTCTCTTTATATTGACTTTATCATTTATTCTTCTCATTTGTTTTGTTCATTCATATTTTTTCCTCCCTATTTTTTTTGTTTACATCATTTGTTTCCATTTGTTTTAATTTATCTACATACATTTTACATCTTTAAAAAAAAAAAAAATCCCTGTTCTCTTCCGTTTCAGTATGCAGATGAGGTGACTATTACAGGGTAAATAAACTAACAAGCAAACCCATAGGCAACTCATTTAAGGAGGAACTGGATTAGAAATGAGTGCATCAGCGGAACAGCTTGGAGACAAAGCTAAAGAGGAAAGGGTGAGATGGTATGGAGGTGGGATATATTGGACACAGGATGATGAAGATTGAGGTGCCAGACAAGAGGAAAAGAGGAGGAGTTAAGTGGAGATTCATAAATTACATAATTTTCTTAGGGATTAATAAAGGAATCTGATTCTGATGTAGTGAAGGAGGAGGATATAAGAGGCAGATGTTGGCGACCCCTAAAGGGAACGTCTGAAAAGAAAACAACATGATGAAATGATTTGTCTTTTTATTTGGTTTGGATTTTGGCAGTTTTGGCTCTCTGTAGAAGCTCCACGGACACACACATCCATTTTCATATTAAAAACCTTTTTGATAGATATTAGATGAGAAGAGCAGCCAAAAATCGAGCTCAGGCTAATATCCTACAGCAACAAGATAAATGTCTTCACCCAAAACTGTTTTATTTTTTTGTTTTTGTGTTTTTTAGGGGATCACATGATTCTACAGGGTCAGACAAATTTAAATTTCCAAGGGTTTTTTTTTTGTTTGTTTGTTTTGTTTTTGTGTTTTTTTTTAAAATAAGGTAAAAAAAAGAAGATTATGGGCCCCACTACAGAACCCTGTGGAACTCCATAGTTCCAGGTGTGTTTCAAGTGCATAAGAATAGATGGCTTATGTACATAAATTATTTACATAAACAAAATCAATCAGTTCTCCATATGCAGTTCATACAGATACCGTAACCGGGTTACTACATAATCCAAAAAATAATATAATTATAAACAGCAATCATAAGGCTACACTAGGGTGGTTTAAAAAATCCAGAAGTTAAATCAATTAAAGATTAAATGTAAAATGAAATCAACTGTAAAAAAAAATGAAAACTGGCTTAAAATTTATAAAATAAGAAAAATAACCTATTTTAATGTGGTTTAAAGTTTGGAATGTGCCAACCTTGATTATGATGCCAGGCAGCATGGAGCCTATATGGTAAACGTGTGTTCACCAATCTTGGAGAGCAGCGAGTAACCAGCCTGATCCAGATGACCTGAGCAGGGTCGCAGCGTACGAGCACGTCTGAGAACACGCAGGGTCTCAAAACCAAGAATTACAAGTTTGACTTCTCAGTTTTACAGGAAGCCTGTGCAATGACCTCACTACAGGTGATCAGTGGTCACACTTCTTTTGAACTAAACCAAACTCAACAGTGTTTAGTATGACTCACACAATGTAGTTCCTTTTATCCCAGTAATGTTTTCCAGTCTCAGTAATAAACTGCAGAGAAACGGGTCCATTGTTTGAGCCCGTGAGAAGCTCATTAATGACTTTTGCCTGGGCTCTTTCTCTGCTGATACACTCTTCAAATAAGCCTTTATGTTTCATTTCCAGGTTTGTCCAGGATTTTATAAGTTCTTAGAAATAAGCAAGGTACAGATGACTTAATAAGAAGTTTAAATGTAGCCAATGTGGACCAAGGCTTAGCATATAAATTAAATAAAATAAGGATTATTTTGAATAGAGAATAAAGCAAAGCCACTATATTAGAGTACAAAAAAAACTGAAGCCAGGAATGAATAGTTCGACTTGAATTAAATTAAAATATTAAAATTTTGTTTTATTATTTTTTTTTATAAATGTTAGTGATTAAAAATGCTATAAAAGGAGTAAAGTGTTCAGTTTTAACGTTTTAAATGTGGATGTGAGGTTTAATCCTGTCACTTACTTCCTTTTATGTAAGATGTTGAATTAAAACATTAACTGCAATGCTTTTTTTTAACTTTTGAAAATCCCAGCTTAGCCTTTTGAGCTCCATTTGTCGTCTCATTAGTCAAGAAAATCCCTTGAAAAGCACAAAGTTTCCAGCTTGAACTCTGATCCCGATCATCACACAGCTGCTGTCTGAAACTAAAAGTTTGTTATAAAATCTTTTATTTATCCTGTTGAGTGTCTCTTTAGATTTTGTGTCCTGGGATGCTTTAACTTCTCCGAACTATCGAGTATTTTGTGTGAGCCCTAAACCCCCACAATCAGTTTTCTTAATATGACTTTAGGCCTCGTGTTTTTGATATTAATTAAATTATTTAATATATAGTTATAGTTAGTATACAATCTTATAGTTTTTGTTTTATACTTTGTTTGTAGATGTAATGAAAAGGTCATTTAATTTTTGTTTCATTTGGTTCTTTAGTCAGTTATAACAGTTTCTGCACTGTGGTTAATCGATTACTGGTTGATATACGCTCCTGTGCTCAGTTATGACCACGAGGTGACCGAAAGCATGAGATCCAGAATATGAGCAGTGGAGATGGGCCTCCTCCAAAGGTTGAGCCACACACAAGGGGACTAGGGTGGAGCTGCTGCTCCTCAATATCGAAAGTGCCAGTTTAGGTCGTTCAGCCATTTGACCAGAATGGCTCTTAGGTGGCTCCTACGTGTCTACTGAGAAGAGTTCCCAGGGCAGCCACAGGACATGTTAGAGAGTTGGCGTCCCTCGGCTGGCTTGGGAAAGCCTTGGTTTCCCCTGGAAGAGCTTGAGGTGAACGGGGAGACCCGGACCTGGATAAGTGGCCATTGTTTATGATGGGACAGTTTAGAGTTGCATTGGGCAGCATTTTTTTTTCCCTCAGAGGGCCAGATTGGCTTAGTTACAGTAAGTGAAGAGCCAGATATTAACCAGCTAACATTAAACTTTAAGTGCTGTAATTTATTAAAATCCATTAATGACAGATTCCTTGAAATTAAGCTGGGATACTTCAAAGTGTGATCAATGCGAAAAACCTAAATGCTTCCTACATTTGTTTATTAATTGAAATGCACACCTGCATCAGTAAATACAGACCATGTACATAAATGCAAATTATGTTTTATCATTGCAACGGGCTTACTCTTATTTTGAAAGTTTTGGCCTAGCAACTACCTTTATCTCTGTAAAAGTGTGTGTTCCCCAAACAGTTGGTTAGGGGTTCCAGTAGCGCAGAGAGCGCTGCACTAAAAATGTCCTTATGAGTGTTTTGGCTTGCAGCAGATCATCTTGATCAACTCTTCTGCGAGCAGCAGTGAAACTTGGACAAAGTGCAAACAGGAAATGGAGCGCGTTCACCTTAGCTGCTGCAAAAGGTGCAGCTTTTACTTTGAAGGTGAACGTCAGTACAAAGAAACGTATCACTGGGCTTATCTTACATTTATGTGCTATTATTACATTTTTATTTAACAAGGAAGAGAACCTCAAGAATTTAATTGACTCATTTGTATGATTTGCGACTCATTGCTTCCTGTGACAACATGCAGTATACATGTTTTGTTGTGTGCTTTCCTGGCCAATCGCTGGGCCCAATTAGCCCCTCTGGTGAGCTGCACTTCTGCTCCAGCTACTGCTAAACTAAGTAATAGTACTGAGTGAGAGGAATGTTTGAGGTCGATGATTGAGAGGTGAATGTTTGCTTTTGGAGTTTGAGCGTCACCTTTAACCCCTCACATCGATCTCACACTTGCCATTTTCCTTCCTGTTTTATGTAATTGGTATAGATAAGAGCAGAGCTGCCACCACTTTGCATGGACTGAGTCAAGTAAGACCCTTCTCTCTGACTACAGTTTGGCGAGGTGAGCTGTACGCTGGCCTGAGGAAAACGACAAATGTCTGTGAGAAAAACGGCACATGTTCCAGTCTCATTCCCTGATCCAGATGTGCTAGACGAAATGTCTGCACAAGGGTTTCAAAATCATTTTATATTAAAACATGTGTTTGCAAAGTGTTGAAAGAAGCATTTACACTGGAGGACAGTAGTAAAATCTGTAATAAATGTGTGAGGAGAATTGTTTTGCCTGTAAATGTGTAGTCAGATCTGATAATGTATTCTCAGCTCTCTGCATGAGCTCATTTACCTGCCAGAAGCTTGTCCGTGTCCAGCAGGAAGTTTTTATACATAACAGGCTTTTGCCTGCAATTGAAATAAAAGAAGTTGGGTAATTTTTCTCTTGAATTGAGTCTTGCAGGAAGTGCAGTGAACACACCTGCCTGTGTGGCAGATGATCAGCAGTAATAGCGTCTAATTACGACGCTGGTATTCAACTGCTAAATGTCAGCACATGAGTGACCTGGATACTGACCTCATTCACCTGCTTCCATTGTACCTGCCACTGTGATAAGAGCCAGGAAGTGTGTTTGTTTCCGTCTGGGCGATGTCATGTGGTCAGAAAAAGGAAATTGGTTTGAGTTTAATGTTTACTTAGCTCTGCGCAACCATGTCTAATCTAATCGGGATATCTGCAGCTCATTTACATCCAATTTGTCAGCTGAGATGACATCATGTGCAAGGATCACCTTGTCTGTGTCTGCTGCTCTTAAAAAGGGGGCTTTATGTCCAGTTTTTAATGTCAAATGACCAAAGTTAGTGTGAGAAGTACTGGAACGGTGTCTGTGTTAGTGGGCTCGCTGGTAGGCAGATGTCTTCCTGTGCTTGACAGCGTGATCTCTGAGGTCACCGTAAGTGGGGAAACTTGCCGCTTCCTTAATTAAAGTCCTGGCCATTAAAAGTGATGACTGAAAAACCACAGTGAAAGAAGAAGTTAAAAAAAATGTTGTAATATTAAACGTATTGTACTTGTGCCTCGAGTACAGAGGGTGAGTCATGCGAGAGATGTTAGACTGTGTGTATCAGAAAACTAACAATGATACTGTTAATGTTCAGAATGTACCCAGACTGGCTTTGATTAGTTACTAAAGAATAAAATGCAGTATATTAGTTTATTTAATTAATGAGCTGGGTGCTTGAGGTGGTTTAAGTGACTTTGAATGGTTGTTGGTATCAGACGGGCTGGTCTGAGATTTCAGAAACCGTAGATCTGCTGGGACTTTCCCAAATAATCAACTCTGGGTTTACAGAGAGTGATATTAAAAAGAGAAAATTCCCAGTGAGTGACAGAGGCCATGCTGTTTAAGGCAACAATAACTCAAAGTACCACTCGTTACAATCAAGGTCTGCAGAAGAAGAACGTTTCAGACTCTGGAGCAGATGGCTATAGCATCAGAAGACCACACCATGTTCCACTCCTGCTTTGGCACACTTTGGATATTTTGGGACCAAATGAGAATCGTGTAAATCCCACAGCCTACCTGAGTATTGCTGCTGACCACATCCATCCTTGTAAGACCGCAGCGTGCCCATCTTCTGATAACACATCATGTCACAAAGCTCAAACCATCTCAAACTCATTTCCCTAACATGACAATGACTTCTCTGTACTCAAACGGCCTCCACAGTCAGCAGACCTCAGTCGAACAGAGCACCTTTGAGATGTGATGGAACTGGAGATTCACATCAGGGATGTGCGGCCAGCAAATTTGAACCTAAAATCTCTAAAGGAATGTTTCCAGCACCCTGAATCTCTGCCACGGAGAATTAAGGCGATCCTAGTATCATGTAACTAATATAATGGCTACTGTTGTGGAGTAGCTGTAACGGGTACATTTTTACAGCAGATTCGTGAGCTGAAGATTACAGTGGGGGATGTTACTTTGAACATTTCCGGTCTCCTGCTGTATTATTCACCACAGAGGGTTATTATTCATCAAACATTCCTGTTTCTCATGGTATAAAATGAAGACTTCAATACGAAAAGTATTGCAAACACAGACCAATTTCTACCATGACCAATTGGTCTTCTGTGGTTTATCTGATGATGTTTTGGTCGCAAACCATTCAACTCTTCTGTGATCAACTTCATATTCCATAATTCAGATCTGAAATGAGACGCAGAGCAGAATCTGCTGGTCCTTTTGCCTTTAGCTGGAGCGTTTTGTGTTCTTTCTCTGTGGTTTTTCAGCAGATGTGTTTTTGATTTTGCAGTTTCTTTTCAGAATGGGTCACACTATTGGCTGTTTCCATTTATCTTTAAGAGATTGTAAAATCTGGAGTTTCTGCTGCAGTTGTGAACTTTTATCAGTAAAAAGTCGCAGCTCTGAAAGGCGTAAGCTTGTTTGTGAAATCTCAGCGCTGGGCAGCTTTGAGTTGGTGTCGAAACTTTTTTTTTTTTTTTTCTTTAACTGTGGTCATATTGCTCCTGAATGAATGCAAAGGAAGCGCTGAGGTCAGTTTAACACACGCGGGGGTATCTGAGGAGGGAGGATGTTTTTGTAGTGTGTGTTTGTGTGCATGTTCCTCATGTTGTAATGAATCTGACACATGCAAAGTGATTCTCTGTAACACATTTTGTGAGATTTTTGTGCTTTAAAGTTAGTCTCCAGTGACTGCGCTGCAATGTCCTCTAAACTGCAGGAAAGCAAGTGGATGTGTTGTGGTCTGACTTTAGGCATCTTTGGAAAATGACTGTGGAAACCAGTTTGTTGATGGTTCTTGCCTTGGACTTTTTTCATCTATCTTTTTAAACTAGTAAATAGCGCCCTAGTAAATTTGTAAATCCAGTAAATTTATACAAAGTTAGGGAACTTAGGCGTAGTTACAGCAAGTGGTTGGTGCCATGCCCGACTGCGATAGGCTGTCAGAGATCGCTTGGTTTGACCAATGTGCATACCTCCCCGGTTAGATCAAACATAGCTTGGCTTACCTCTTCAAGCAAGCATTAGTGCGATCGCTGTCATACACTTCTTTGACAGATGGCTGGCTCTGCAGAAATCACTAATTAGTAAATATGTGAGAGGACAGTGTGCCACTTCGTCCTAAATTAATCTGCAAAATGCAAAATCACGAAACCTGTGCTTTGCAAGCGTGCATTTGAAAAGCACCTGTCTGTGCGTCAAACTGAAAGTGAGTGCAAAAGACAGCAGAGAGACTCAGACTGGATTATAAGTTATCGTCAGGCACAGTACGAGGCAGCGGTGCCTGATGTGAGCACACCCTGAGCGCATTCAGCTGGTTCTTCCCAGTTCCTTCCTCACAGCGACGAACCCATCAATCCCTCCATTTTCTTTACTGTTAATTAAACAATCGGATGGGGCTGGAAGATCAGGAACCTTCTTGCTGTGAGCTGACAGTGCTGACCGCCACCCCACAGCTTATTAATTTAATACTGGTGTTGGATCAGGACTGTCGGCAGTACTATAACAGAGGTGGTGAAGTTGGATCGGTGCATCGTTGGCAGCCAGGATCAGATTATCAGATTTAGCTCTCTGGAAACTTTGAGTTCAACATGGTGTACATCTGTGAGGAGAGTCTCACCTGACTCAGAGTCTGTGTGATGATCTGCTCTGCTCCCATCAGATACTAATTACATAAGCCAGGTAGGAAAATCCCAAGTGTGGGATCGATGTGAGGGGTTAAAGGGTTCAAACTCCAAAAGCAAACATTCACCTCTCAATCATTGACCTCAAACATGCGTCTCTCAGCACTGCTGCTCACTTTAGCATTAGTTGGGGCAGAAGTGCAGCCCACCAGGGGGGCTGATCGGGCTCAGTGATTGGCTTTGCAAAAGTATTAAATAAGGAAAGAGCAGGATTTTAGATTTGAAACAATGAGTTGCAAACCACAATGAAAATGCATGAATTTATGGGCCAGGGCACTAACAGAGGACTTTATTAATCACGACTCTATTTTCCTGGTTAAATAAAAACTTAATAATACTACACAAATGTAAGATAAGCCCTGTGACGTGTTTCTTTGTAGGGAAAGCAATCTGAGTGTGAGAATACGAGTGAGCAGTGATTTTAAAAGTAATCAGTAAAATCTTACATTTTTAATCTTTCCAGCCAGTCAGTGGATCTAACCATCAGTCAACATTGATGTAGACTTCTGAAAGATGAGCTCAATCAGCAGTTATTGTCCTTTATTAGCAGCAGATAAATGGATAAAGTAATACGTGCTGATGAATTTCATGCCACCTGTGCCAGTCGCGGTGCTGCAAAGCTTTTATGTGAGGTTATTAGACTGGAAGACAGGGGAGTCAGGTGGCCTTAAACAGCTGCTGCAGGAGGGTGTTAAATTAAAGGAATTAATGATTAATTTATGAAGACTGCAGTTTGGTCTCCTGCAGTGACCTCTGGATATTCAAAGCGAGCAGCAGAAAGTTTGACCTGAGCTCCTCTTTGGATAAAAAAAACAAATAATAAAGAGTTCAAAGGTCTCAGAAAGAGAGCAGGGAACAGAGTGTTGTCCATGAGCCAATTTCATACCATTTAAACGGATTCAGTGCTCACTCAGGTAACATAAGCACAGTTTTATTAATGGACAGCCACGATTTGGTGAGTTTTGTTTTCATATTTTGCATTGAGCACTGATTTTTAACAAGTGGATGAATGAAACTCCCACTCGCTCTCACTCGCTCTGACAACCTTGGCCCTCTCTGCGCTGCATCCTGTTGTTTCCTGTGCGAGGTGACAGAGACGAGCGGATGCCGGGGAAAACACTCGCAGCTGTTTGCCTTCACGTTTCCCATCAGCACATTTTACCGCCGTCCCTCCAGGCTAATTGCACACACACGGCAAGCACGACCGAGAGTTTTATTGGAGCAGCGGAAGACAGCAGCGGTTTTATCTGTTTGTGCTCTTCACGTCGCTACCGGCCCAAATGTTTTCATCTCCTTCTGCTAGGTGTGACGCAAACAGCAGTTGCTGTGACTTTTTATTTTTTCTGTTTGGTCCAGAAGTTTCTGGGCGGTGACACAATTTTTAGTTTTCTGCCTGTCGATGACGACAGCAGCAACGGGTTAAACAAAAACACTGTTTCGGCCATCATCAAGTTACAGCCTTTTCTACACACAGCCCTCTCTCGTCAAGCACTGAGATGTAATTGGATACATAAACATGATCTTAAGCAGCTGTTTTATTGACCAGGATTATTTTTAAAGGTTCTGTTTCTTCATCTATAACAAGCAACCAATCGCAGTGAAGTGCTCGTAGTGCAGGTGCGCGTCATCCTTCTATGCTTTGGTTTCAAACACAGTCTTCTTTTTAGGTAATGTGCAGATGTTTTATGCAGAAACATTTCTCTTTTAGCTTTTGTATTTGCTTCAAGGCTTTTGGCACAGCAAACCTTTATTTTCCTTCAATATAAAGGCGGGTCTTTAATGTAATCTTTCAGAAAGGCTCAGGAGGAAAAACAGAGGTGAAGCTGAAGTGTGACCAGGATGGACAAGATTAGGGATGAGTGAATCAGAGGGGACAGCTCAGAATGAGAGGTTTGGATATGTGCAGAGGAGGGACGAAGGATGTTAAAGATGGAGGTTCTAGGCAGGAGGGAGACCAAAAAGAAGATTCATGGATGTAGTGAAGGACTAGCAGAGGGTTGAAGTGACAGCAGAGGATGCTGGGAAAGGGTTGGGTGGAGGCAGATGGTCTGCTGTGGCAACTCATAAAGGGAGCAGCTGAAAGAAGAAATGTAACATTAACCTTGTAAAATTGTGCGTGTGGTTTGTGTCATATGTGTCATAGTCTTTAATAAATCAGGAGTTTTGGCTCCACCGTGCTGTCTGGAGGTCAAAGGTTAAAGCTTAGAGCCTGCAGGTTTTGACCTCTGAGACCCTTAATGACCAAAATCAGACTGTGGAGTTTGGTGATAGCATCAGAGAAGAGTTAGGAAAAATTACTGTGTGTGTGTGTGTGTGTGTGTGTGTGTGTAAACCCGGTTAATGGAGGATTACCCATAAAGAGAGGATCAGTGTGTATTAAACACACACTCTGGTGCATTAACGGTCCTCTCAGTGCGCTTCTCTGCTCACCTCAGAGCAAACGTCAGCTGACGGCTCTATATCCAACACAATTGGATGGAGACCAAATGCATCGTCATGGCAGCTGATCTGAAGTGTTTTCACTTCTGGTTCAGACCTCACCCAGTCCGCTTCCTGCTTTAGTCCTGCTTTCAGAGGTTTCTTTGGTCCAGGTGATTTTCTGAAAGTTTTTTTAAGATAAAAATAAAAAGTTGAAATGCTTCATTCGGTTTGATTAAAGGGGCCTCTATCTCCTGTTCAAGTAAGTTCGTATTAAACATGGTTTCATATGACGTATGATTAATGCCTATGAGGTGAAAGTAGAGTTGGTGTATTTTCCAGGGAGAAAATAAAACGTTAATGTGTGAAAACGTCATTCTTAGGCAGGATGGGAGAGGAAGATGTGAGGTTATTTCAAAGCTGAGAGTGTGCATGACATGTTGCTGATGGCATCTGATTATGTTATATTGTGAATTGTCTTTTATAAAAACATGCCGGACAGGAAGTGCACGTCCATGGTAAAATTTACATGCAGCCCGGGGCGTCCATTGTCATAGAATAGAATAGAATTAGAATAGAATTCAACTTTATTGTCATTGCACATGCACAGGTACAGGGCAACGAAATGCAGTTTGCATCCATCCAGAAGTGCTTAGTGATATAGATATATTACAATATATATTAGCAATAATATAGATATGTAAGTATATTACAGAAATGGGTCTATTATGTTATAATGTACACGGTATGAAGTATGTTGTGAATATTCTATAACTATATGTACAGGCTGTAGTGAGTACAAGCTATGTACAGGATATGAACAGGATATAAATATGAAAAACTATACAGAATATGAAATAAATAACTTTACAGGAATCTGAGATATACAGCTATACAGAAATGGGAACTATGCAAGTTGTAAACAGTTGTAGGGTTAAAAATTATCGTATGTACAGAATGATTGTTTACACAGGGCTATACAGTAGTGCAGTTAAGGTAAGTGAGGGTGTGGATAATTTCTACAGAGGCTATATAAAGTGCTAGTGGTTGTGAGTGGTGGTTCAGTCCATGTTATTATTGTGTTTGAGGGTACAGTTGTCCATTGTGGGTGTGTGTATGTTCAGTCCATGAGTTTAACGTGGGTCAGATGTCAGGAGGCAGAGTTCAGGAGTCTGACAGCTGTGGGGAAGAAGCTGTTCTGGTACCTGGTGGTCTTAGTCCGGAGGCTCCTGTGGCGCCTCCCAGAGGGCAGGAGGGTGAAGAGTCCATGTGATGGGTGACTGGGGTCTCTGATGATTTTCCCAGCCCTTTTCAGACACCGCTTCCTGTAGATGTCTTTTATGGCAGGAAGTGGTGCTCCGGCGATGCGCTGGGCAGTTTTCACGACCCTCTGCAACGCCTTCCGGTCCGAGGCAGAGCAGTTCCCGTACCAGACTGTTATACAGTTGGTCAGGATGCTCTCGATGGTGCAGCGATAGAAGTTCACCAGGATGTCTGAGGACAGGTGGTTCTTCCTCAGAGTCCTCAAGAAGAAGAGGCACTGGTGAGCCTTCTTGACCAGCTTGGAGCAGTTGGTCGTCCAGGTGAGATCCTCGGAGATGTGGACTCCCAGGAACTTGAAGCTGCTCACACGCTCCACAGCCGTCCCCTTAATGTGGATGGGTGGATGTGGGTCAGCATTCCTCCTGTAGTCCACGATGAGCTCCTTGGTCTTCTCGGTGTTAAGCAGCAGGTTGTTTGTGTCGCACCACTCAGCCAGACGATCCACCTCCTCCCTGTAGGCGGCCTCATCGTTGTCACTGATGAGGCCAATCACCGTGGTGTCATCTGCAAACTTAATGATGGTGTTGGAACCATCAGCAGGTCTGCAGTCGTGGGTGAAGAGGGAGTAGAGGAAAGGGCTCATCACACAGCCTTGTGGTACACCGGTGTTCATTGTGATGGTAGATGAGCAGTGGTTATCCAGCCGGACATGTTGGGGGCGGTTGGTCAGGAAGTCCAGTAACCATTTGCAGATGAGGGAACTGATGCCCAGGTCTGTCAGTTTCCTGATGAGTTGTGAGGGGTGGATTGTATTGAATGCTGAACTGAAGTCTATAAACAGCATTCTGGTGTAGGTGTTGTTGTTGTCCAGGTGTGAGAGGACAGAGTGCAGTGCGATGGAGACTGCATCCTCTGTGCTCCTGTTCTGGCGGTATGCGAATTGGTGGGGGTCCAGGGTGGGGGGGAGACAGGATTTGAAGTGTGCTAGGACCAGCTGCTCTAAGCACTTAGTGATGATGGGGGTGAGTGCTACTGGGCGGTAGTCATTGAGGCAAGATGGGTTGGAGTTTTTGGGTATCGGGACGATGGAGGTGGATTTGAAGCAGGCCGGTACCACAGTGTGGGCCAAGGACAGGTTGAATATGTCTGTCAGCACTCCTGCAAGCTCCTCAGAACACGCTCTGAGAACACGCCCGGGGATGCCATCGGGACCTGCAGCCTTGTGGACATTGATCCTGCTCAGCACCGCTCCTAGGTCATAGGTTAGCAGTCATCAATTTGAATATAAGCTGATGATGCTCTATAGTGTCAGAGTCCACCTTTATATACTGGCCCACAGGCTGTTATCTCATTCAACATCTGGCCGAATATTCTTGTATTCAGGTGGCAAAATCAATAAGGAACAGCAATGCAGACACGGAGGAGGAGCTGACACATGCCCAGCAGAAGTTCACGACCTTTTCACTTATTGTTTTTATAATAGTAAAGATTTTCTCTGCTTTCTATATCTAAACTGTAAATTTAGCGTAGATATTTGCTCAGTCTTTCGACACACTTTTTTGTCACGGTTAGAGCTACAGCTCACTCCTCATTGATGCAGAATTCCAAAATAAAAGCTTGGTACCTTCCATGATAGAGGCTACGCTTGCTTCAGCTAAGTTGATGAACTTGTCCAGTGTGAGGTAACTGCAGTTGAAACCAAGATTCAAACCGTGAATCATGCAGGAGGAGTGCTTCTGCATGACAATAAAACAACTAAACATATAAAGCCATAAATGTGCAGAAATGTTCTTTTTTTAAATTGGTTTTATGTATTAAATCAATATTGATGTAGAGAGGAGCACTTTGTCTAATCTAATGATGCTTTGTCATGTTTAAAGAATGAATGTGCAACTGAAACCTGTTCTGCTGATTAAAGAAACAACATCAGGCCAGCTGAGTGACTGCAGCATCATCCTCCATGCCCTCTAGACACAATTTTATTTCCTCCTATTGGACAACGAGCTAAAGCAGAGCTCTTATAACACAATCCAAACCTACTTAGCTTCAACTTTAGAAAGTAATAACTGATCAGTAACAGTTATTTTGTCTTGTTTTTTTTCCTTTAATCAGAGTTGAGTGGTTGACCATTGAAGAAAACAAATATCGCCTTCGATGGTCCAAAACCCTGCAGCTCTCCACTAGCACATAAAAGCATGACCACACATCACTCATACTAGAATCCTGTCAGTGTTACAACTGCTTTTAATATTTTATTGCTTGCTTTTAAGTCATTGCATGGGTTTCAGCCTCCTTACCTCTCTGCCCTTTTAACTTTAAGTGCTTCCACGGGAATGCTGAGGATGAGGTGCCCCTGGTTGTCCAAGGTTAGGGCCTCGGTGGTTGCAGCAACTGTATCGAGGAATAAACTGCCCCTGACTCCAGCAGACAAGTTTAAAAACAGTTTTTAAATGAAATTTTTTGACAGCAAGTACAAAGAGCCACAAAAGGATCAGGGTTGCAATGTTTTCGGAGGATGTGCCCATCACAAATAGGCCAGCATGAGCTGAGTTTCATCTCCTGTGAGAACTCAGACACCAAATAGTTTCTACAGCTTTTTGTTGTTGTTGTTGTTGTTGTTTATCGTGTCCCTGATCAGACCGTCCTGTTCCCGTGTTTCTGACTGTCAGCATCTCTCTTTTTTTGAGAGGCAGTGTGTAGCCGCACGGCGAATGACTGCAGGGTATTAGTGACGAGACCTCAGCCATAATTCATGATGCACTTTGTGTGTGTGTGTCTGTGTGTGTGTGTGTGTGTGTGTGTTACATCTAACGTGATCCACGCAGCTTGTGCCTCGTCACCTGTTGGGTTGTTTCCTGCTGTCACAGCGGCCTGCAGGATCCACACTGCATGCTTTCTGCACGCTGCTAACATCCTGCTCAGCTCAGCAGGAAGCTGCTCCACCTGCTCCGTCTGCAGGCTGCAGAAGCTGCTGAACTCCAAATCCACTGCACACACACTTTATCACAAAAACACACACACCCTTCACAAAGCTGCAAGAGCACAAACTCTTCAAATTAGCTCCTTATTTCCTCACTAATCAAGTTACTTAGAAGATTTGAGATGGACTTTTATTCACCCGCGTGAATTATGATATAAATAAAAAGGAAAATTAAAAACACCATATATAGTGTG
Organism: Mchenga conophoros; assembly: GCF_057382185.1. Lineage (NCBI taxonomy): Eukaryota > Metazoa > Chordata > Actinopteri > Cichliformes > Cichlidae > Mchenga > Mchenga conophoros. The sequence goes on from NC_140540.1 coordinate 42,844,198, forward strand.
TATATAGTGTTTTAAATACACTATACAGGCAATTAGGAGAAACACCATGTACATCTTTACTTATTGCAGGACCAGCTGTGAGTGAAGTCTGGGTGCCGTTAAGTACAGTTTGTGCTCTCAAAAGCAGGAAAACCTCATGTATCAAAATGGCCAGCAGTGAGGTATATACGCTGTATGGTTAAGGAAATAAAACCTGCCAAACCACTGCCACGTTTCCTTTAAATGAAGTCTTTACTTATAGATGTCGTGTCGCAGAGAAGTTAATGTCATTATTTCTCAGGAATTGTGCAGAAAATAACAAAAAGGAAACGGAGAAAGTCGTGAGAGGTAGTGAGAAGTTCCATTTTTACATGTGTTGGTGTTTCTTTGTAACTTATATTGATTTCATACAAATGTATAGGCGTGTCTTTATTAAGCCAGTATGCATTTATTTAAACTTCAAACCTGGCAAAAAACTCATATCTTGCATGGTTGGAACAAGGTCCAAGTAGAGCTTCAACGTGCAACAAGAAATGGGAGTGAGACAAAACATTTTTTGAGCATGCAATGTATTGAAAACAACACTTAAACTGAAACAGGGTGTTTTACAGCTGATCAGAAGTTTAGGACCACATGTCCTTAAAAGGCAAAATCTGTGCAAAAAAATTTCATTTTCTCTCAGGTGGTCACACTGTCATGATGTTCTGATGGCAAAGGCAAATAAACGTTTCCTTTTTGAACATGGTCGGGTTGTTGAACCACATAAGCAGGGTCTCTCACAGCATGCTGTCACTGCTGAGGTGGGATTCGGTAAGACAGCCATTTGGAATTTCTTAAATGATCCCGAGGGTTATGGAACAAAAAAGTCAAGGAAACCCCCCCAAAATTTTTACCAGCACTGAGCTGGAGGATCCAATTGGCTGTCTGTCAAGACACTGGACAATCCTCGCCCCAAATTAAGGACGTTAGTGGTGCTGACTGCGGCCTAATAACTATCAGACGGCATCTGAGACTGAAGGGCTTCAAAAACAAAAAACGTCTTCAAAGGCCTCGTCTCCTTAACGCCACAGAACTGACTGTTTGGACTTTGCAAGAGAGCACCAAACATGGGACATTGAAAGGTGGAAGAAAGGTTTTTTGTTTGTTTTTTTTCCTCATGAGAAAAGTTTAACCTGGATGGTCCTGACAGTTTCCAACGTTACTGGCATGACAAGCAGATCCCACCTGAGATGTTTTCTATGCGCCACAGTGGAGGGGGCGCCATAATGGTCTGGGGTTCTTTTTCCTTCAGTGGAACAATGAAGGGACGTCATACGCCCACTGGCTATGTCCAGATGTTGCAGAGAGCATCCCTCATGTCTGAGAGCCCTTGTCTGAGTGGTAACGACTGGGTTTTTTTTAACAGGACAACGCTACAGTACACAGTGACTACAGGAGGAGGGACTTCTTCCAGGAGAATAACATCGCTCTTTTGGACCATCATGTTTGTTCTCCTGATCTAAATCCAATTGAGAACCTTTGGCGATGGATGGCAAGGGTAGTTAAAAAAATGGACAACAGTTCCAGACAGTCTTCACAACTTGGAGAAATGTTCCCACTCGCTTCTTTGAAGCGCTTGCATTAAGCATGCCGCAACAAATTTTTGAAGTGATCAACAAAAACGGTGGAGCTACTCATTACTGAGTTCATGGTTGGAACTTTGATTTCTGCTTTGAAGGGTTTATGGGTTTTTTGGAGGTGTGTTCCTAAACTTCTGATCAGCTGTAAAACAGCCTGTTTCAGTTTAAGTGTTGTTTTCAATACATTGCATGCTCAAAAAATGTTTTGTCTCACTCCCATTTCTTCTTGTTGCATGCTGAAGCTCTACTTGGAACCTTGTTAAGATCCAACCATGCAAAATATGATTTGTTTGCCATTTTTCAGGTGGTCTAAAACTTTTGATCAGGACTGTATATCGGATGAAGGGTTTAGGAGTTTCATCTCCTTTACATGTGCCACCCTCTTTTTTTAAATGGACCAAAGGTAATTGGACAGTTTACTCAAAGGCTATTTACTGGGCAGGTGTGGGCAATTCCTTCGTTATGTCATTATCACTTAAGCAGATAAAAGGTCTGGAGCTGATCTGAGGTGTGATGCTTGCATTTGGAAGATGTTGCTGTGAACAGACAACATGCTGTCAAAGGAACTCTCCATGCAGGTGAAACAAGCCATCCTTAATATGCGAAAACAGGAAAAAAAAACAAAAACACTCCTTTTCCACTCCTGCTATTGTAGCAGGAGTGGCAAAATCTACAGTTTGGTGCATCCCGAGAAAGAAAGAAAGCACTAATGAACTCAGAAATACAAATAGACCTGGACGCCCACCAAGGACAGCAGTGGTGGATGATCGCAGAATCATTTCCACAGTAAAGAGACAAACCTCATCACGACAGCGGTGTGGTGTTAATGTGTTCAAGACTTCAGGCTGTCATTAGCAGCAGAGGGATTTCAACCAAGTATTAAAAATTAACATTTTGTTTTCAGTTAGTTAGGGTGTCCAGTTACTTTGAGCCCGTGAAATGAAGAGATAGTGTTTAAAAAAAACAAAAAAAACCGCTTTAGTTTCTCACATTTTTATGTATTTGAATCGCTTTCTTCAACCCACTGAATTAAAGCTGAAAGTCTGCACTTCAGACTGAGTTGTTTCATTCAAAATTAATTGAAGTAATGTACATAACCAAAATTAGAAAAAAAAAGTTGTCTCTGTCCAAATATTTAAGTTAAGTTTACTGCTAAAACCAGGATTTTTATTTATTCATTCATTGCTTGTCTTAGGCACCATCTGAATGATAAGTGGAGTAACAGGCCAAACAGGCCTAGTTCCAGCTCCTAATTTTCATTCTTGGACTCTACTAGGGTAGCTTTGCATGATTCACGCTTCAGAATAATTCCTATTTATCTAATATGGGTCTGAAATGAGCCCCTTTCAGCCAGTTTTATTCTGATTAGCAGGTGGGTGGGACTTCTGTACCTAAGGTGACCAATCAGAAAGGAGTTCATGGTCCCACAAATGTCTCTTTGCGTACATGTTACCGTTTATCCAACAAGCAGAGAGAAGTTATAACCCACGCAGTTCTCAAAAGTCCAGACTGTGCATTGCTGGAAGCAGATGACGTATGCGTCTGCCTGATGCTGATTGGTTGACAAGGGGGCCTGAATAACGGTCACCAGGCGTGAAAGAAGCATGAAACGAATTTCTCCATTGACTGCGGAGCTCTCTGCAGGTAAACAGGTCATCCCCTGCTGAGCCATAAATTCCACCTTTAAGAGATCCGGTCCCACTGACATCCAGAGCTAAGTAGAAAAAACCGTCTGAAACCTAGCATTCAGGGCAGCTTGAAGCCTGAGATATTGTATTTTTAAACTTTCAGACTGTATTTTGATGTATTTTCAAATGTTCTTTAATTATGATGGTGGTGATCAAATGCACATTAATGTAAATATGCACTATTTAGTCCATTTTCCTTATATGGACTAAATGCTCAAATAACAAGTATTGAGAGAAAGTTTTACGAAAGATTATTGGCCTGTCCCCCCTTGCAGAGGCATTGTGCCTCAAGCAAAGCAGCACCGACTCAAACATTAGATTCTCTCTGGGGTTTTTTTTTGGTCTGGGAACTAAACAGAGAAGCGGCTTTGCATTAGACATGGACAGTGACCCAAACGTGGAGCTGTCACCACAACATTTGTAAACTTCCTGTTAAAAGAGAAAAAGGAGCTGTAGCTGCTGAGGAATCTTCATGCTTTTCAGCAGAAAATCTAATTCTTGATTTAATTCTACCTATTTCAGCTGCTGTGGGCTTCTGGTAGTTTCCCAGTGTGGCGTTTCTGTGAATTTGTTTCATCACTTGTTATCTGTTCCTCATACGGAAAGGTTAAGTAATCTTTGACTTTGGAAAGAAGCCGGACCACGACAGGCGATGAGGTCATGATTTTAACAAAAAAAACTTCCATCTAAGTGGAAAAATTGTTGCAGTGAGAATAAACTGATGATAGTTCACTGAAAGGGGTCAAAGGTCAGCAGGCTAGAGCAGCTCTTTTACAGATAGTTCAGCGCGGCTGTAAAACAAATAGAGCACAGAAACTTTGCAATTCAAATAAAAGACGTAAATGTTGGTGTTCTTCTTCCTAATACACTTTAAATTTATATTCAAGGACTAAAATCATATTTACTGATTATCTGGGTTTCCTGCACCAGTTTTAAAGTTCATTCTCTTTTAAACAAAACCTTCTTAGGTGCTTTATTCACTGATGATCTCCTGTTTTGCATGCTAGTGCTCAGAATGGCACAAAATATAAAGACACTAACTACTATCAGTGTATCCCCACACATACACATTACCCAAGTATATTACGAGGCTCATTTTAAATTTGTTATTTTTAAAAATCGGTCTTATTTTTGAAAGACCAGTTGCTGCTAACTGTTCCAAACACTGAGTCAGAACTTTTTGAAAAAAATCCCACAAACGAGACAGGAAGTGGCCCGCCTGAGTGTAAAAAGTGCTTTATTACATGTGTTTATGTCTAAGAGTCGCTATCCATTTATCTCTTTCATCGCACAGATTATGATGAATGAGTCCTCCTCTTCAGTCATACTTGATGGGTTTTCCCCTTGGGCTATAATTTTAAAAACCTACCGCGGGATAAAAGCCGCAGCAGGCGGCAGTGGTGTAATATGTTAGATTGCTTTATTTTGAAAGCTAGCTAGTTCCTAGTTGGAAACGAGTTACCACTAAAAGCTGCCCTAAAGGCTCTGTGTAAATTGAAGCCATTAAGCTAATCTAGCAATATTTCTTGGCCAACAGGGGGCGCCTGCTCTGGTTTAAAAAGACATGAGAGGAAAATGACCTTACTTTTTACTGAGATCAAAAATAAAGTGACCACTTTCCTGATGGCTGCAAGGTCTCGGTCACTAATTTTAAGTCTTATTGAATAAAACGTTTACCTTCTCAGTTTTGGCACTTGGAAAGACAGTAAAGCAGGGTAGGCTGTAGTGTCACTACAGTATAAACTGTAATGTCCTTCAGTGTCACTGTTAGATCCACTCTTATTCACGATGCTTGGTTTCAAAAGCTAAGTTGGTGATACCTGAAATCCTCAGACTGATTCTTAAAAAAAAAGCACCAGTGGGTGAAATCCTAAAATTATTTGTTAACTAATCAATCAGCACTCCACCCTATTGAGTAACTGTGCTCACCTCATGCAAGTGAAAAATTAAAAATGGCATATCCAGCATACATAAAACCAAAATTGAGGCTTCAAAACTGCTGTTCAAACTAATGGGTAATGTCACAGTGGATGTGTCCGTCTTTTATATACAGTCTGTATTCGGCTGTATGTTGTAGCGATCAGCAGAAGGGGAAGCTGGGGGGGGGCATGTGGTCTGTAACTCAACCACCACACCACAGGAGTCAGGTGAACATGTAAAACCACCATGAGGCTACGACTGTGCCTGACTGATTTTTATGAGTGTTGCATGAATGTATCGCTTTCTGTTTTTCTTTGTTTAATTTTCTGGATAATTGTTCTTTCAAACTGTAGCCTGGTGTTTTGGAATGATCAGTTTTCTCTGTGAGGGCACAAATGCAGTCACCTAGAGTCCCTAAAACATTTGAATAGCGCAGCACGTTTAACACTACCCGTGTGTCTGTGTCGTTTCTTTCATTAACCTTTTGCAGCTCGGACGTGAACTCTGAGCAATAACACCTCCCCTTTTCCCTCCTCAGTTTCCTGAATGTGGATTTTTTGGGATGTACGACAAGATCCTGCTCTTCCGTCACGACCTGAGCTCGGACAACATCCTGCAGCGTCTGATCTCCGCTGAGGAGATCCAGGAGGGCGACCTGATCGAGGTGGTGCTCTCTGGTAAGGAATGAATAATTTTAGTCCGTTTTCTTTTTTTTCCCTCAGCAGGTGGATATAATGTTCGAATTGATAAAAAACATTTATCAAACATGCAAAACTCCGAGTAGTGATGGAATCAAGTGTGCATACATAGCCAGAAATGCTGCAGCCCTACCCATCCACAACCCATCACTCCAATCCTGCCCCGTCGGAGTTTAAATGTAGCTGATCTGGTGTAACTGATCACCCCGTGCCAGCCAGTTTGCGGCCTTGCAGGGAGTTTATGCTAAATGTCGTCACAGCTGCAGGCCCATGGTGCACTTGTGGTGGTGTTTCGACTCGTCATACACCTCCTGATTTCTTTAACCTGACACATGTAGCAGTGTCTACATGATGCATCAATGCACGAGGATGGAGATGCTGAGATGGCACAGAGCAAGATCGCTGCAGCATTTGAACGAAATGCCGAAAACGTGCGTGACTGCTTTGTTTCCTGTTTCAACTTCTTCTTCTCCTGTTTTCAGTTCTGAAATGGTGTAATTTTTCTACTTGGAGTGTTTAGAAACAGACTGAGATAGAGTCCAGCTTTTATTGTCCCGTTAGTGCTTTTATTAGTGTTTCTATTTAGACTGAATGCCCCTTTTCTTGTTCTCTTGAGTGTACCTTAGGTTTCTCTTTTTTCTGAATTTCATGCTTGAGCATGTCCTGTATAAATAACATTCTTTCACATTTTTGTCAATAATCATTGTATGTCCTCCTCTGGTAGCTGCTGAGTCTTTCCCAGTTTTTAAGTTCTTTATTTTCAGACAAGTAGATGATGTCCCTGAGATCTTAGCCTGCTACAGCTTAGAAAGATGCACAGACATTAATGAGATAAGCATGAGTAAAGAAAGAAAGCATGCTGCAGAAACAGAAGACACACTTACAACTGCATGTTGTCGTTTTTTGTGGGATTTCTTTTTTTGGATTTTCTATAAATCATGGTTTAATATTTGGGAGCTCAGGACCATTTAAGGTATGAACAAGAATCAAAAATGATTCCAGCTAATAATAAATAGATTAACTTTAAAATCAGCAGTAAGAATAAAATAATTGTTTAAAATGTATCTTAATGAAAAACACGGTCGTTTATTAAATGAATCAAATTTGCCTAACCGTGTATTTGGTTTCACACTGAAGTCAAAGGTAAGTTTTAAACATTTAAATTGTATCTTTATTATGTATTTTCGCATCAGTTTCGTATCCTCCGGGTAAAATGAGGCTGGCACAGATCTCGTTTCCTCTCCACCAGCGCCGCCTCCCTGGGTCACCCCCGTTCGCTCTAAACATAATATTGTGCATAGGATTGTCACTTCCTGAAATGTGTCAACATGTTGGGCTGTGAAAACTAAAACTGACACCTTTACAGCCGAACACCCAGACGCAGAGCCGCGCCAGGTTTAAATTACACAGGAGGGTGAAAACGTATCGCAACCGCACAGGGTGCAAACCCACGACCACTTCCTCCTCCTCCTCGTGCACCTCTCGCTGCTACTGCTGCAAAACCCTGCAGAGCTCAGCTGGTTTATTTCACTGTTACCATTCGAGCTGCTACCAGAGCGCCAAGCGATCAAGATGAAACCGGCTCTAGTGTGATTCTTGCTGCTCGGTTGAGTTGTTTTCCAGCTTTTATACACACAAGCAGCACAAAATGGTCTGTGTGGTTGTGTATATATGTAGTACATACACATTACATTTAAAGTAGAGGAAACATTTTCAAAAAATGCAATAATTAAAGGTTGAAAATGCAAAGAACACATCCAATAACAAGATGTTTTTATGTGTTAGCTTGAAAAGTTCATCCTCATTTAAACACTTTTCTCTTCTCTTTACTTGCATATTTTAAATCCTGTGTAACTTCAGCTAATACTTCAGGGTACAACTAACACGTGAGGCTTTCTACTTTTGTAACCCCTGAAAGACGTGCCAGGCATTGACGTTTAGTGTATGTGTGACCATTTCTAGCGATAAATTCATTTGTCAGATTGTAATTCTGATACGCTCACGCTCAGAGCCCGAGCATCATCATTTTGGGGGACCATCTCCTGGCGCGGGTGGAAAGCTTCCCACAGAGACAGTCATAGTCTGACTGCGTGTGTGTTTCTGTTTCAGCTCTCGCCACAGAGGAGGACTTCCAGATCCGACCTCACACTCTGTACGTTCACTCCTACAAGGCACCGGCCTTCTGCGATGACTGTGGGGAGATGCTGTGGGGGCTCGTCAGACAGGGACTCAAATGTGAAGGTGAGGAAGCACTCAGGAAGCTTCTAGGCTGCTGACATGTCCGTTTCCGCTCAGAGAACCCCGAAATCTTAGTCCCGGGAACTGTTTTTCTAACACAGTGGCTAGAAGTTTTGTCCAAGGAACTTTACATCCCAGGTATTTTTATTCTGGGAGCATTTAGTCCCAGGAATTTCTTTTCAAGGAAGGGGTTAGTCCCACAGCTCTAACTCTCAGAACTTTTCCTCTGATATGCTGTGATGTACTTTGTCCCCTTAGAGTCTTTGACTATTTTTCTGTGTGCTGTGGCAGAAGACTCAAAGACCCAATAAATATAAAAAAGCTGTTATTTAAATGCTTAATGGAAGTGGGCAAAAATAAATTTTTTAAAAGAGTTCAGTCTGCATTTTAGGCTCGCCGTCTCCCGCCGGAAGGCAAGAGCTCATACTCGAGATGGAGGATGTGCGAGGGGTCCGATAGAGCTCTCCGTGCCAGGAAATTTTATTCCCAGAAACGCTTTTCAAGGAAGGGTGGTCGGAACAGTCCCACAAAACATTTTCTAATGGAAGGAAGAGACAGGTGGGCTTACAGACGGAGGAGCTGAATAAAACAAAACAGGCACTGCACCAAGGCTCCCTATAAAATAAACAGGATTATTTTGAACTATGAAACATGCAAAGCCGCTCTAGTAGAGCCAGAGATGAGTTTTTGGAGATGAATTCACACAAAAAATTGCCCCAAAAATGACCACAAAACAAATATATTTGTGCAGTTGCCAAACCCTAAGTAACAGAGAAGCAAATACGTAGAAAATATAGATGCTGTCCTAGTGTTTGAATTCACAGTTCTTGGCTTACATTTAAGTCTCATTTTCTCAATTTTCAGCAAAAAATTGTTGTTAGCAAAAATTTCATGGCTGTGCCGGCTGCATGTTCAAAGTGAGTGTTGGACCCTGCCAGGGATCTGGTTTGGTGTTTGAGTTGGGGTTTGGTGAAGCGAGCAGTATGAGAGTCAGCACATTAAAGGTTGTGGTTCTCTGCCACCACTCTTGGGTTGAGGTACAGTTTTAGCCCCGAGTGAGGGAGTTAGGGGAGGGAGCGAGGTCGTTGTGGCACTGGCAGCAGTGTGGGCGCTGTCCCGAACTGCTTTTACCCTCACCTGGTCATGAGCTCTGGTTAGTGACTGAACAAATGATTGGCAAATGCCTGCATCCAAAATGAGCTTCTGTGAGTGGGTGGGCTGAGCCGGGCTCAGTGGGTGAGGGGCTCAGTCCTCTGGATGGAGCTCAGAATAGAGCCATTGCACTCTTGTGCCAAAAAGCCAGCTCGGGTGATCTGGGTGTGTGGGAAGACCCAGAGTTACAGATCCAGGTCTCACTGGAGAGATGATGGGAACACCTTGGGTTAGTCTCCCAGGAGGAACTGGAAAATTTTGGAAAAAGTTTTGGAATATCTCGCTTGGCCTGCTAAGAGCAGTCTAACGATCATGAGCATAAAGTCTCAGATTTAGTCATCAGAAATCCTTTTCAGGATGTGTGTGCATTAAAATAGGCTCCTCACTATTTAAACATTAAGATGGGAAGTGATGTCAGTGATTCAGCAGGGATGTAATAGAGGTCCGGCAGGCTGCATGCTATTCCCTCTGAGTGACCGATAACTGGACCTTCAAACCTATAAAACTCGACTGTTTAAACCTCCATCAGAGTTCACAGTGATGTCATGTTTGCTTTAACACGTCTCATAAACTTTTATTTTCCCTGAGGTAACACGTGGTGGCTTCTCGGGTTTCCACCACGTCCACGCTGACCAAATCATCACCTCGAGGGGAAAAAAAAGAAAGAAAGAGGCATACACACACTCGGATATTCACACACTGGTTTTTAGACCTGATTTTAAAGCTGCAGCGGCTCGTCGACTTCCTGCAGTCATTTTTCAGACAGTCTTGTCTTTAACGTTTTGATCTCGGCGCTCTGTTGTGATGCCGAGCAGAGAGACACCCGAGCAGCTGATGTTTGGCTTCCGCTTGTACGTTTGAAATGGTTAAAAATGAAAAGTTCCCAAACCTGAAGCGACAGAAAAAAAATAGAAAAACAACCTTGATGGAAGAAAATTTTAGCTTTTTTTTTTTCCTGCACTTTTAAGCTTCAGATGTTGTAAACAGCTTTCTGAACCACATCCTGGACTCAATAAATTCTGTGTTTTTAAACAGATAATTTGGCTATGAGAAGATTGTTGGGCATAAATGAACCTTTAGAAGAGTAAATTAATACTTTGACACATTTTAATGCATTTATCTGATAAATAATGGGCCTTACTTTGGCCTTACTCGTACAGACAGATTGTTCATGAAGTCTGTGCTCCAGCTGTGAGCAGGCATCTGAATTCAATACAGCTTGTTGACCAGACGTGCTATAAAGTTGGTACTTAGTGCTGTCGTCGCATGACCCTACACTGGTTAATTTGAACCGTATCCATATTTCATATAAGCCAGTGATGTTGAGTAACCTGGTTTTGCATAGAAAATGGACAGAAAGGACTTAAAAGCCCGGCCCTGTCTGAAGGGTTAAAATTTCCTTGGTAAGAAAAATGAAAGGTTCATGCTCTGCTTTGGCCCTGCTGTGTTTTATCAAGAATCTGCATTCCTGAGGTTTAGTCTCGGCACATTTTAGCCACAAAAGCTACAAAATGACCCTCCTGCAGCACAAGACCAGAGATTTATGTTCAATTCAATTTTCAATTTAATTTTATTTACACAGCGCCAAATCACAACAACAGTCGCCTCAAAGTGCTTTATATTGTAAGGTAGACCCTACAATAATACATACAGAGAAAAACCCAACAATCATACGACTCCCTATGAGCAAGCACTTTGGCAACAGTGGGAAGGGAAAAACTCCCTTTTAACAGGAAGCAACCTCCAGCAGGACCAGGCTCAGGGAGGGGCGGCCATCTGCCGCGACTGGTTGGGGAGAGAGAAGGAAGACAGGATAAAAAACATGTTGTGGAAGAGAGACAGAGATTCAAAGCAGCTGAACATGGAAGCAAAGCTGCTGATTCACAGGTTTATCTGTGTTTCTACTCTCATCTGTGGTTGTGAAACCAAAAGAATGAAATCATAGATATGAATGATAGATATGATCTTTCTCAATTGTTGTTGGGGCTCTGGCTTAGAGAGAGGGTGAGACTAGGATGCCTCCCGGGGAGGGCCTTGGTCTCATCCTGGAAGAGCTGGAGGTACTGGGGGTGTCTCCCAAAGGCCGTGGGTCGGACTTGGTTCCTTTATTAACTTCGGGATCAGAACTTCAGTTGAACTGTGAATCTTAATGATGATTAATAATGATTCCTCTCCTGTGCAGGATGTGGACAGAACTACCACAAGCGGTGTGCGTTCAAAATCCCCAACAACTGCAGCGGCGTGAGGAAGAGGCGACTGTCAAACGTCTCCCTGCCAGGCGCCACCTTGTCTGTCGCTCGTCCACCTTCCACTGACTTCAGCCCGGCTCTGCAGGAGGAGGTGGGTCTGCTGCGCTCGCATGAAATCACTCATTAGTCGTATTCATTTTAGTTGGTTTTTTGGTTGTTGTTTTTTTTTTGTTGAATGAGTTAAAATGTATGCACAGACTTCCCTTGCAGTTGTGCAGCCCAGTACACACACACATACACACACACATGCACTTTCTGTCTGATGGCTCGAGGCAAACCGCTTGATTTTTCCATCCGGTTCAAGCCAACAAGCAGAGAGAGTCACAGTCAGATTCTCACAGGCTGAGCAAGCACACAGATCAGAGGGGGACCCGAGCACAGTCAGACCCATATACGTATCTGACCTGAGTGGACCCGAGCAGCATGTTGTGCAATCAGTTAGTCTGATTGATTAACAAGCAGCCAAGCTAGATTTTACAGATCCCAGAAAGAAACTGTTCCTTTAAGAGACCCGATGTGTGATCACGCTCGGGCAGCAGATCCTAAAGAAGTCTCACTTTCTTCATGGACATTTCAGATAATTTGGACTTTGTTAGGAGGTCTAGAGGTCCATGCACATATGGTGAATCAGTGAAGTGAGAAGGTGGATTATCCAACTGTTCTGTACTAATTCAGGCCCATTGTGTCACATGCTTCCTGCTCCTGCCGGGACAGTGCCCTGCAAGCTGCATGCTGTACAAGGACAGTCATTGTTCTTGTTCTCGTGGATGGAAAAGAGTTTGTCTGTACGCCGCTTTCACGATGAGTGAGCAAATCTCTAAATTTGATGTTTCAGATCAACCTCTGAAGCTCTGACTACTCCTTTCATTTCCTTTTAGTTAGAACTAATAAAAAAAAACATCACTCAAAGACAAAAACGAGAGAAACTTTCACCTAAAGATCAGCTGCGTGATCCCGCCACAGTCCAAACGCTCGCTCGTTAGGTTAATTGAGTGTTAGTTGGCTTTAGATGTGGGCGTGCGAGTGTCTAGTTGTGTGTCAGCGTGTTAGCCTTATGGTGGACTCAATCCAGACACATACAACAGAACGCAGAACAAACTCTACACTAATTCATGTTTTTAGAAGCGTTTGTGTGCTTGTGTGTTATTCTGTCTGTGAACACGATAGCTTGAAAGTTTTAAATGAATTCTGATAAAACTTAAAATTTGGCTTACATCCACCAAAAGCTTCCGGCCAACATAATGGTTTACAAAAATCCTCATATATGTCACGTTTGACCTCTGACCTCTCCTTTGAGGTCAGTAGATTGCTATAAAGAGTTAGTTTTTTAGACTAACAAGAACATGCTGTTGACCCGCAAGCTGGCCGAGTTGCTCCAGCAGATTGTGTGTCAGAAGGAGCTTCAGGAGGGCAAACTGCAAACCTCATAAAGTGCATTTAAAAAGAACAAAGAAAACTAAATTTAATACTTTTCCCTTAAATGTAAATGATGCTAGGAGAGTGAGTCACCTCAGCACAGATTTGTGCTTCTTGTTCACATTATGAACACAGAGCACCTTTACTGTGATAATCAGTAGATAAGTCTGCCAACACCCACGTGAAGCTGCGCATGCATGAGCGCAACAACATAACAGGCTCGCCTGTTTCCAGATTCAGCTGATTGCCTCTTTCAGGATGTTTGTGGTAATTAATAAAATAACTTGCATAAAAATGGAGAAAAAAAAGAAGACTGCATCATTTGTTGTTTATATTTGAAAGTTGAATCCACAGATGGTTCAGACATCTTGGTTCTGTATCGGTACAAAATACTATAAACTGAAGATTTGCCAGAGGCAGAAGAACTGAGATAAAATCTGAACTCTTGACCTCATCAGTCAGAGGATCTGGAAGCCCTGCTGGGAGAGGAAAGGTCACTGAAGCTAAAGCTGTTCTCAATGATCACTTTTGATTCTATGAAAACATTTCTGTCCTGGTGGAAGTCGTCTATTCCAGGGTGGCAGTGCCCTGCAGATATAAAAGATAAGGGTAGGAATTATTAAGCACTTTCTGCCTCCAGCGTCTAAGCGTGATGTCTTTTAATGATTAGTTTTTACATGAAGAACAAATTTAAATACAAACTAAAATGAGTTACTGAAGTGTTATTGGTCAGTTTGCTCTCTGTTTGGAAATCTGAGCATAAACAGAAAAATAAATCCTATTTCTTCTTCGCATTTTTGTTTCTGTTCCCCGCCCCTCTGCAGCGCCCTCTTCTGGGCGCCATGAAGCGCAACTCCCTGCTGAGCGGCCGGCCCATCTGGATGGAGAAGATGGTCCTGGGTCGGGTGAAAGTCCCCCACACTTTCTCCGTCCACACCTACACCCGTCCCACCATCTGCCAGTTCTGCAAACGCCTGCTGAAGGGCCTCTTCCGCCAGGGCCTGCAATGCAAAGGTGACGACACACACGCAAAAACACACACACAGGAAAGTCTTAGAAAACCAACAGTCCAAACTCCAGAGATATTCAATCTGCTGTGAAGTCCTAACCTTCCTTCACTTTTTTCTTAATCGCCCTGTGAAGTGTGTGGGGGGACTCTGCAGTACTCTGTGGGAACCGTCGGTTACTCTTCGTCACATGGTTATTCAAGAAGTTTAAAATGTTTAATATGTTTTTTGTATGTTTGCTTTTTAGACTGTAAATTTAACTGCCATAAGAGATGTGCAGCCAAAGTACCTCGAGACTGCCTGGGCGAGGTCGACTTTAACGGAGGTGAGTCGTTTTCACGTTTACCGCTTTAATCATCTGAAACCTTTGATGGGCAAAATTTAATATCTGCAGACAGATTCTGACGCTGTAGGCAAAGGACGGGAGATTTGCTCTTGGACTCTTTTTAGTTTCTTCCTGTTGTTGGATTTTTATTGACCGCTGAGGACACTTTGGTTTCATACAGGTAGAGAAGATCAAGGAGGAAATGCAATCTCAAAGCCGTCAGCTGCCATCTCATGACAGTTTATGCGATTAGGTTCTTCTGACCAGCGCAGGGAACAGGAAGTTGGCTATACACAGTTGTGCCCAGAGGCTAAAACAAAACCGTTAAATGGACAGTTAAATGGGTTCCCAACCCTGGCTACTGTTTATCTGTAACACCATATCTGATTTCCTTTTTTATTATTCATTGGAACATACGCCCTCCATACAACAATAAAAGACAGCAATTTAAATAATAATTAAAATGACTAACACTGAAAAGAAGTCAAAAGAAAATAATAAAAGATTACATGAATAAAATTAGAAAAACACAACACAGAATTTCTTGCACTCAAGGCAGAAAATATTTTTTAAAAAACCCTCAACTGAGGTTTTGATGTCAAAAAATTTCTAATTTTAAGTAATAAGTTTATTTTGATAGAAAAGAAAAAAGTGACTTCATTTCGCTCCCTGATTACCCTAACAATGATTTTCCTTTGGGTGACCTGCTCTACGAGACAATGAAATGAGTGGGGAGTCTATATAAGAAATGAAGGAGACAGAATCTCACGTTTGCAGAGCTCAGACTTTACACTGATCACGTCAGAGTATTTTTGATCTATTTTTGATTTTTATTTTTTTAAACTGGATTGAGAAACGTTTTCATTTCAAGTCTTTGGCATTTTACACCTAACCCCTACTGGCCATTAGAGGAACTGCAGCTCAGTGAAATCTCGGGCTGGAAGTTTTAAGACCTGTTCCCAGGCTCTCATGTTTTTCCTGTTTCTTCAGAGCCAGCCAGTCCTGGTATGGACTCAGAGGCGACGATGGAGGTGGACTGCGATGTGAACAGCGATGGAGGTCACAGCATGGACGAGCAGGACGAGCAGTCCACCGAAGACAAGATCTTCTTCGGGGGTCCCTGCACAGACTGCGAGAAGGATGACGAGACGGTCAGAACGATCAGGTGAAGCAGACGACTGGAACTGGTGACGGGCTTTAAAATAGCATTATAAAAATCTTAATTTATCCTCATGAGAAAATCTATTGAGCCTCAGTATTGGATGCTTTGTCATAAGTAGAGATCATGATATGTGTGATGTGAACAGGTTCGATTTCTCTCGGATATACGGTACAATTTCAAAGTGACGTCCAGTGTTGGATGGCATGTTTTTACCCCCGTCAGCAATAAACCACAAGCATGGCTCCACCCTCATGTGGTTTGTAACCGAAATCTACAACAAACGAGTGTGTTCAGTGTTAAGAGAGCCTAGAGCTTTAGAGAAGAGAAAAGAAGGAACTCCTCCAAAGACTTGCATGCATTTTATTTTTTTTATTTGAATCTTTGACATTCTCATTAGTATCGTATTTTTGTGTGGGCTTTTTTTCCTTAAAATGCTTCTTTGCATGTTTTTATTTGGTTTCACGCAGCCCGTCGACCAGCAGCAACATCCCTCTGATGCGTGTGGTCCAGTCCATCAAACACACCAAGAGAAAAAGCTCCACAGTGGTTAAAGAAGGCTGGTTGGTGCACTACACCAACCGTGACAACCTGGTGAGATGAAGCACAAAACACAGACAAACTAAGGTGTCTTTTGAGCTTTTTTTAGGCCTTTGGGTGCCTGACAAACACAGCTGGTCTGTTTGCAGGAACAACAACAAAAGCAGGAAATATCTGAATTCATTTTATAATTAAGTAAAAATATCAATCCAGTCTAATCCTTTGGCTTTGGCTAAAAGCTCTTAGGAGCAGCAAAAAATTCCAAAAAACAGACACAAACACTAAAAGCTAAAACATTTATAGGCAATATTCAAACACAAGACATATGAAACACAATGCAAATATAAAATTTGTACATTACACTGTAAGCACTAATTGGCTAATGTGAATAGCATTTTTCAATAATGTGCTTCGCTGTAGGAGTTACTGGGAGAAAGGCAAAGCCGTCACTAATCCCAGCGTCGTATTTAGAAAATGTAATAAAAGTGATGTTAATCTGCACCAAAATTTCAAACGTTCTTCCTTTTTTATTTGCTCTACCTCACTGCCAAATTTCAAATATTTCAGCTTGGTAGTTTTTGGAGATGAACAAACACGGGGCACTGATAACCTACGTCAGCTTTAGCACTGCAGTCTGGAAGTTCGAGGTGCTTCATCAAGTCAGTGCAGAAATTATTAAATCCATTTTAATCACTGAGCTTTGGTTTTGGTATATATCCACACAATCTGGAAACATGTTCTACATGCAAATGCTCTACTAGAAATGAACAAGCAGTTAAGTGCATCAGGTGAACACATCTATTGTCATCCAGGGAATTAAATTATTGGTCAATAAAAAGACTCTGTCCTACATATAGTACTGTTTGAAACGGTTTCTTGTACTTCAGATACTTCCATTTATATCCATCACTCAAAACCTCAAAGGAAAGTCTTTGATTACTGGAAACTAAAAGAGATTTAAAGATTTTTATTTTCTCTCTGGACTCAGATTCAAAGCATTCTCCCTAATGACAAGTTTTGTCTTTGCAGAGGAAGAGACATTACTGGAGGCTGGACAGCAAGAGTCTGACTCTGTTTCAGAATGAAAGTGGAGCCAAGTATTACAAGGTAGGAGACCCGGTGAGCCCCGGATCTAGTTTCAGCTGCTCGGCCAAACAAAGCAGCGACGTGAAGAGAAGAGCTGGAGGGAGTCGGGTTCATACCGTAACACAGCATGAACCTCATAAGACATTAACACACATCACTGTCTGCTTGTCCACTGTAATTGTTCCAAGAGCAGGTTGTCTATCATTGGTTGAAAGCTCTGTGTTGATAATGTAACTTAATATATTTAAAGAAAGGTGGCAAAGAAACATTAAAACTATCTGTTGTACCGACACTGACATTGAATAATGTGCCATTTACTGGCCATTTCAGTAAATGGCCTGTATTTGTATAGCGCTTTACTAGTCCCTAAGGACCCCAAAGCGCTTTACACATTCAGTCATCCACCCATTCACACACACATTCACACACTGGTGATGGCAAGCTACATTGTAGCCACGGCCACCCTGGGGCGCGCTGACAGAGGCGAGGCTGCCGGACACTGGCGCCACCGGACCCTCTGACCACCACCAGTAGGCAACGGGTTTTGGACACAACGACGAGACTGTCCAAGCCAGGGCTTGAACTGGCAACCTTCCGATTACAAGGCGACCTCCCAACTCTTGAGCCACGATCGCCCATTGTGATTGTAACAAGAACTGGGTGCATACGTTTGAATTTATTTTAGACTTTCTTTAATCCAAGGACAAACATATACATTCGCTCACTCAAATATTTTTAAGAAGTGGTGCTGATGTTTCTACAATGTCTTAAGTTCACGTTGCTAAGGCCTGTTAACTGTTGGTGATCACAATTGGCTTCAACTGGTGGTTCCTCTTTGCCAGCATAAAAGGATTTGTTTGACACCACTCATTGGACTGACCCATACTCAAAACCATGGAGAAGTCCAAAGAATTCAGTGAAGATCTAAAAAGGTCATCCAAGATTCAAGATCATTGTTCAAAAAATTGTTGTTTGGATATGTCACCACTTTGGTGAGGTTGGGAAGACAAACCCAAACTGTCACCCTCGGATGATGGACAACCCAGGAACCACCAAGGTTGAAGCCTGCCATGAACAGTCCACAGTGAAGTGAGTTTTACGTCACTAGACTGAGTGGTTGCTGACCAAGAAAGAAGCCCCCTCTCCAGAATCAGCACCATCAAGCTTGACTAAAATTTCCAGCTGCCCACATGGACACGCCAAATAACTGCTGAAGAAAAACTTTATGATTTATACAAGATAAAGAGCGACAGTGATAAGAGGTGTTTGAGAAGTAAAGGTGAGGTTTTCAAACCTACTGTAAAGCATGGCGGTGGTAACATCATGTTCTGTGCCAAAGTAGATGAAATAATAAACAAAAAATACTTCAAATCCACAGACGCTTGAAACTTGGATACAATTAGCTGTTCAAACAGAACAGGCTAAATTTAAGCTTCTGGAATGGGCTTCACAAATCCTCGACCTCAACCCCATTAAAGATTTGTGGGCTACGCTTTAAAGCCATGTCCATGCCAGGAAACCAACCAGTTTGAATGAATTCTACCAATTCTGCCAATAAAAGGTGTCAAATATTCATATTGAACCAGAAGCTTGTTGGTGGCTACCAACTCTGGTCAACTTGCTAAATATTGGGTGTGATGTTTATATCTGAGCCCGTATGTAGGCTTTTGACCATGTGTGAATGAGAGAAAATCCAAAATAAATTCAAGCTCATAATTCTTGTTTTTAAAGTCATTAAAGATGCATGCTGCACAGTCATTTAACTGGAAAAGCAACAGTTCAAAGAAGTCACTAAAAGACCCAAATTACCACGACATTTATGCCCATGACGAGTGCCTGTAAACTTTAGCAGCAGTGTGCTCACTGATGTGTTTTTAATGACAGTGCAGATCTGTGGCTTTTATTTATTTTTTTAATCCAATTTTGAACTTCCAAGTTGGACTAAATAATTTCCTTGAAAACTGTGATCACTGAATTCAGCTGCAGCTCCATCACTTCCCTCTCTCATACCTCACGTCCTTTTATCTTGCGCCTGCCGCCGACCTGTTGACCTTTAGCACAAAGCGCAGCAGAAATCCTCCTTTGAAGAGAAAGCCAGGGAGGAGGTATGGAGCACAAGGCCGGGGAGGTGGGGTGGTTGGAGGGTGGGGGATCTGTGGTGGTTTTTGGAGATGTCGGGTCGCTTCCCTGCCGCCTCTTTGGCTCACTGCCACACTGCCAAGTGCCCGAAGCTTCTAAGGCACGTCCTGCCTTTTAATCAGAGGATGAAAAGATGGTGATGGGAGGGCGTGGCTCGGGGTGAACTTGGCAAAAGGTTCAAATGAGTCCGAGGAGCGTGGAGACACCACTGAGCCAATCGCTCTTTTTGAAATGTTTGATCTGGCATGGTTAAGGGTTTGTGGAGGGGTGCAGGGTTTCTGCACTCTGCCAGAAAAGGAAGGAAGAGAAGTTTTAAACACTGACATTCAAAGAGTGTCTTAGTTTTAGCAAGGAGAGGAGAGGTGCTCGGATGGAGCCCTCTGGATAATTTCAAGACCTCATGGATGATTCTGACTCTTAAAGAATAAAATCAAATCAGAGAAGATATGTTCTATAAGTGCCGAAGTTCAAGTTCAGGCTAAAGGGACCTTTTTAGATTACTTCATCCACAAGACCCAGGATTTAAACTTTCTTTTTTATTCCATAGGAGATCCCCCTGTCTGAGATCCTGCAGGTGGAGCCGGCGCAAGACTTTGGCAGACTGCCTCAGGGTAGCAACCCACACTGCTTTGAGATCATCACGGGCAGCATGGTGTACTACGTCGGGGAGGACAACGGTGGCCTCTACCACAACCCAGCTTTGGCAGCATCTGGCGTGGGACGGGATGTAGGGCAGAGTTGGGAGAAAGCCATCCGGCAGGCGCTGATGCCCGTCACACCCAAGGCTAGCGTCGGCACGGGGCCAGGCCAGGGGAAGGATCACAGTGAGTAACGGACCCTCTTTAGTCTTTGGTCCTGTTCTTGGTTTTGCCTGTTCCTTCTGTACCTTCAGCAGGAAATTCAGTTTTGTGTAAAAAAAATACGGATGTGACCGCTGTGTCTGAAAAGCCAATGTAGAAGTTAATAGCCAAAAAACAAACAAACAAACAACCCCCCCCAAAAAAGTCCAGTCATTTTCTTTTCAAGCTCTCAATACTACCATGAACTGAATGGCTAAATAAATATAGAAGTGTCATAAACCTGCATTTATTCTAACGGCCAGCAGGGGGCGGTGGGTCTTGCTGCAATGGAACATTCTCATTTTTTTTAACTATGACTTCAGTAGATATGTTATGCTATCTGCAGGTCATACTGAAAAAAACAAACTAGGAATTAATTTTGTGAAGTATTGTCATTTCTAAGGTCAAAAATTGAGATTTAACCCGTGACTTATCAGACACAACTCAAAACACCAAGATGGCGACCGTGACAGTGTTTA
>NC_140540.1:42864830-42886105 GCF_057382185.1 Mchenga conophoros
GCTATGTTGTTAGGATGTTAGATAGGAAGCACTTAAGCACAGAAAGAAATTGCTTATCTTGTATAGAGTGCTTTGAGTAGAAAAGTGCAATATCGGAAGAAGGCCATTTACCATAATGTCTCAGAACCCTACTGTGTTTGCAAATCAAGTAATTCTGTGAAATGATTGATTGATGACTGTCCTTCTCTGATCCCCACAATGCCTCACAACAACTTAACTAATGGGATGGTGCATAGGCAGCCAGTCAGCCTGGGCCTCTGAACACACAGTTGCTCAAGAAAATTATAGCAGGGCCAACCCATTGTCCCTCCTACAGATGGTATACAAGCATACTTGCAGTTAGAAAAAGTTAAACTTTAACATTAGTCTGCAAGCCTAAAATTCTGTTTGTGACCTTGGAAATAGCTTAATAAAAATCAAATCACATAGAGCACTTACATCATATCACACACACACACACACACACACACACACACACACACACACACACACACACACACACACACACACACACACACAAAGGAATGAAATTCATCTCTTTGTGAATGAAATGGTTTTTTTTATATGATTTGTTAATAAGTTTTATGTTTTTTTAATTTTTTGAAATATGTATAGCTAAAAAAATTTGATCAGGTAACAAATTTACAGTTATTTCAAAGTGTCCTCCAGTTCTTGCAAACAGCAGCAGTTGTCCACATGATCTATATGTCCACTGTATTTGCAGTTTTGTTGTGTGCTGAAAGCTCATAAATGCTTATCATGTTTACTGTTTCTATGCGATCATGAAGATGTGTGGCTTTCAGCAAAGATACAACTTTAGTTATTTTGTGAGGTTTTGCCAGAATGATCAGAGGTTTTTTTAATCATGCGAAGGACAACATAATTTTCTTCATTATTGACCCAGATCCTAACCCCAAGTTGCTCTTCGATGTATCAATTGAAGCATGAATGTGTGTGTGAATGTTAAATACAATGCACTTCAGAATAGGAGAAAGTGCTTGTATGAATATGTGAATGGGGCATGTTATATAAAGCGCTTTGAGTGCTCTTGGAGAGTAGAAAAGCACTATATACCAATCAGATCATTTACCATTTATCATCTGAGTCTATGATGTTGACATCAGTGAAGAGATATCTATCCATCCATCTACAAATCATTTTTAGCCATCATACTGAAACCAGGGAGATGACACTGGGGTGAATCCAGAGTACTTTTTTACAATCTATCCCAGCAACTGGCATTGTGGTTTTAGTCAGTTAATCCTGAGCAGTCCATGTGTTTTTGAATGTTACTGTACTGCATGCATGCATCACTCTTTTCTGCAGGCTGTAGATTCATATACATGTTTGCTTGCGGCTTGTATCAGGATTCTTCTTTTCGGTCAGAAACCTTAGGCAGGGAAATACAAGAGAAAACAGGTCTAAATAGTCAGATGCCAGTCAGCCTAAACGAAGGGTTTTGAAGTGTAAGATTTGGCATTGTGTCATAATGAGGAAAATTGCAGTCTGTGTAAGTTTCAGACGACTACAAACCCTAGTGCAAAAACCATCTTTTTATTTCTACTCAAAAATCACTTTTATGTGATTAAAAATTTAAGAGTGTTTAGTATTTTCTGTGATTTAGAGATATTTGTAAATGATCACGGTAACCATAGCCCTTTTTTGGGTGCTCATGTCATTGCCCACATGAGCACCCAAGTTTCTCAATAAGATATGAGTCCCCAGGTGGAGCAACCTCAAGCAGCCCACTCAGGGACTCCAAGACAGCCGGGTACTCTGAACTGTCATTCGGCACATAGATACAGACAACTGTCAGGACCCGTTTCTTGCACCAAAAGCACAGGACCTGTTCCTCTCTCCCATTGGGAAAAACTCCAACGCACAGACAGCAAGATACCCACCCCGGCCACTGTGCTTTGGCCTTTTCTCCATTACACTGTTTCAAGGTATGGAGTGAAATCACAACATTACATGCAATCCTGGCCTCCCTTATGAGAAACTGCACAAACTGGCTAAGCTTGGAAATCTGCCAGTCTTCTCTTCTATCATCGAGACCTTTCTGTTCCACCTTGAAGTCAGCCCATCATGAAGCTTAGAGAGGACTTTTTGATTCTCATTATAGTCATTAAGAACCTGTAGACCCTTAATCTGGCTTTCGGCAGCTTCACAGCTACGCTGGAAGTCTACAAACACTTAAGTTCTAAACTGTCCTTGGAGCCAATTCTAGGCCATGCACTAAGTTTATCTCTAAAGGCTTTGACAATAAGAAAATAGTTTTCAAATCTCTCATCTAAAACTTCCCATGGTGCTTTATAAGCAGCCTCAGTGCCTAACAGGAAATAGTTTTCAACAGCCTTCTTAGCTGGTCCACTAACGTACTTGCACAAATAGTAGATTTTCTCAGAGGCTGGTGTGTTTTTTTCTTTTGATCAAAGTTTGAAAGGCAGCTTTCCAGTTCTTATGCTTTGGTGGGTCACCACTGAATGTTGTTGGCTTTGGCATAGGAAGATGACTAGCACTAATAGAATCTGCTAATGCCATGGCAAGTGCTGCAATGCTACCGTCATGCTGTGGCTGTATAATAGCTTGTTGTGGTGAACATCTGTCACATATGTAACTCTGGTGAGTTACATATGTGACTTGTGTGATGACTTGAGTCTCCTTCCTTTTCCCTTTCAGATTTTCATGCAAGTAGTAACTGCTTAATTTCTTCTCCTGAATCTTCATCTTGCTCTTGCTTTTACACTTGCATGGATGCCTTAGCAGCCTTAACTGTTTGAGTGCTTCCAATCACTCCAGTTCCTTGCACTTCTCTTCCAAAACCTTTCGCCTGGCAGCATTTTCAACCTCAAGTTTTGCTTGCAACTGTGCTTCTTCTTCCTCCATCCTTAAACATCATCTACAGGCCTCAGCTGTTTATTCTGCAATCTGTCTTTTATTTTCAGCTTCCAGCTGCAGAAGCTCTGCTTGCTGACACTGTTGTTCATGTATGATTTTCAATGTTGCTTGAGCTGCAGCGATTTTAGCAGCAGTTTCTTGTCCGCTCACAGATGATGCGCTGGAGGACTTAGAGGTGACTCTTGATGACCTCCGAATTTTCCTTTCCGTCCAGTCCATCCTTTCCAAAATGTTATTCTGACTTATGAAGCGGTGTTTCATCATTAGGTGTCCTGCAGCTGATTGATGGCATGTCACAAACCTGGTTTCCATCTTCACAGTGTCAATTTCACAGTTTCTGAAGAACAAAATGATCTACTATCTGAAACTATATTCACACCACACATAAGGTGTGTGGTTTTATACACATAAATTTACATTTCTGAGAAAAAGTGGTTCTGGGATAGAAACAAATCACACCACACATATTTCTTGTAGAGCTGATTGTTTATTTTTTTCTTGAAATCTTATTTAATTGAATTATTTTCCACTATTTGGTGTAATGAAGTTTTTTATCCAACCAATGTAAGAGCAGACCTTCAGAGAAACAGCTGATCTGCTACAGACACATGTCCCACCTCCAACATGAACACCGTAAATCATGTTGTTGAATAACACTCCACCACCAGAATCACCCTGAGAAAGAAAATATAATCCATAGGTTTATTTTAAAACATCTGATAATGGAGAGTAAACGTTAGCAGCATGGCAGCTCACCGGACATGTGTCCACTCCAGCTTCTTCATAACACATCGTGTTTCCATTTGGCCATAATAATGGTGAATTACATGGAGTGCGATTAAGCCCACAGTTAACAACATGCATCTTTGCACACTTGAGATGAGGCGGTTCATCAGGGCCTAAAAAAAAAGAGGAAAAGAACAAAAGCTACTCAGTGTTTCATGCAATGAAATCAGATCAGAAACACGCTTTCACTCATTTCT
The DNA here is from genome assembly GCF_057382185.1 of Mchenga conophoros. Classification (NCBI taxonomy): domain Eukaryota; kingdom Metazoa; phylum Chordata; class Actinopteri; order Cichliformes; family Cichlidae; genus Mchenga; species Mchenga conophoros. The sequence goes on from NC_140540.1 coordinate 42,868,712, forward strand.
GGAACAAAATGTGTGAAGCTGAGCAGCATTTAAAAAGGAGGGAAACTGAGAGTATATCCACCATAAAATCAAATAAATACTGCATGTCATCACAGTTGTAAAATTAAAACAGGCTCACAAGCCAAAATCAAATTCTAATGTAAGCTAGAAAAATGAAAAAATAAAATAAAATAGGTCTTACGTGGGATGTTCTGTTGATTTACTAGATAACCACCAAGGCCTGCAATTTTAATGTCATTTCCTCTACAAATTAAAGAATAATAATTAATTAGTTCATCCATGTGTTGTGAGTACAAGATAAATTCATATGATTGGAGTCCACAGGCTGGGTATTTCCAGTTCACTATGACTAAAGCTAAATTAACTTTAAGGATTCAAAAATTAAACATTAAATTTCTGATTATTCTCTGAATTTTATGCCACTCTCATATTTTATTGTCCTTTACTCTGGGTCATGAATGCATCTCCTAAAGTAAAGAGAGTCTTATTCTCATTCTAAAGCATACTTGCAGATTTGCTTTAAGCATGTAAGAAAATCTAAATAATTCAGGTTACAACGACAGTTTAAAAAGAAAACCTATCATGCTTGTGTTGGAACTCACATGTTCGGAGGAACGGTACAATCAGGTAACTGAACAAGGTCAGTCCTGATCGATGCTGGTGAGATTTTCAGTAGCATGATGTCATGGTTCTGAAAGATTTGGTGATCCCTAATTGCAACCATACTTCCTGGACCTGGATGAATTCCTACATATGCAGACATAGTCCTAAACAATGGAAATGGTTATAACAAAGTCTTTATTATGAAAATAAAGAACAAATATCAGTAATGATTTTTGCCTCTGGCCTTTTTGATTCTGTCTAATCTTAAGTTTTAAGTGAAATTCTCATTTTCTCACCATCCAGGTTGATCTATCCAACAGTGAGCTGCAGTTAGAACCCACTCTCTGTGGATCAGAGAGCCTCCACATCGAGAAACAGCTGTTCCTTTGGTTGCAGTTATTTTCACATGGTACAGATGCTTGGTGTTTTCACAGTCATAACCGTTGAAGATTCTTTTGTGTAAATCCAGGACTGCGCTCTCTGTGACACCTGAAATAAGCCCAGTAATTTACTTACAAATAGTTGGTTCACTGTCTGAACAACATTATCTTTCTCAGCCAGTTGTTTGGCTAAAAAGATTTATCATAAATAACTGATGAAATTCAAACATATTGTATGAGCGAGTGTTCCTGATACTGGGAAATTCTGACAAATGTACAAAACTGATATCAAAGGAGAAACAAAGAATTAGAAGGACATACATGATATTAACACAAAACAAGCAAAACAAGCCTTTATTAACATAGATGTGTCATAACCTAAGGAACAGTTCAAACAGACAAAGTTCAAACAAGCACAGGAAGTGAGTGCAGTAGTTCACTTACCAACCCACAGGAGGAGAAGGAGGAACTTCAGATGAGCCATTGCTGTCATTCAGCTTGCAGTGAATGCTGTGCTGGGACCCTTTTAAGCCTCATTTTTTAGTTAGTGATGGATCCACCAATCAAAGAGCCTAATGTTATCAACAAAACCCCATTGGTTCGTTGGGACAGTTTTCATGCAAATGTTGAACATCTCTTCATCTTAACAAAAAAGTGTCCTCATTATTTGTAGTCTTTGTCATCCACATACTCCAGGAAATGATACTGCATTTGTTAAAATAAGTTGTTTTTTAACAGAATAATTTCAAAGTTGAAGTTAATTTATACACACACAACTTTTTAGGGTGTGTGTATATCTTTTTCTAAGAGTAGCATAAAGGAAAAACTATAAAACATCTGTTCTTCAATTAGCAAGATATTGACTGACTTCATTTAACAATGTATTTATTTTCTTTTTTGTTTGTATTTTGTATCACACTTTCCTGTATTTTAATAAGTGATACTGCTGAACAACTACGTCTGGCTCACTGAGCACAAAACTCGGGGCCTTAGAATTTCCTGTTCAGTTCAATACTTGCTTATGAGAAGCAACATTTTCAAGAAGCAACACATATCAGTTGTGGTAACAGCCTTAAAACTTTTCTCTGTGCCTCTTTCAGTGGTCAGCTACTACTTTCTAAGTTTTTGTTGGTATTTCTTATTCTTTCAGCGCAGCTTAGTCATTCATGTTCGCATAATACTCATAATCAAATATAAATCAATTTTTGGATAAAAAGTTGTTTGACATCCTCCCGGATCATATTCTTAGCTTTTTAATAACAGCACAATTTTAATAATAATCAGTTTGTTTCTTTGATTTTTCATCATATTTTTCTGATATTCACTCTGTGCTGTTTCAGATCAGTTTGTGATGTGTCCAGGTGACAAAGCCTTTTGGGTCAAATTTGTGATATTTTGCTATGTAAATTAAAGTGGCCTTTGTCTTGACTGTTGTCACATATGATGATGTTTCAAAGGTTCTGCTATGGGCTCAGATGGTGCAACAGAAGATTAAATTTTTTAGTTTTATGTTTTTTCTTACCCGGACTAAAAACATATGCAGCAGTTTTTCTCAACTAGTCTGTAACACTTTCTGACACGTTCTTTAGACGGACTCAGGCGCACACCAGGAATTCCTTGTGAAAGAAGACAGTGCGTTTATTTACAGTGAGAAAACACCAGGTGAATATATGTACAGAGTGCCAGTGAAAAGGCGGTCCGGGGCTCCAGGGTCCGAAGGAAACAGGGAAAGGGTCCAACATGCTCCACTCTCTCACAGAAAAGTCCAATTCCTCTCCTCCGCTGCTCCTCTCGCTCACATACTCAAACTGTGACCACAAGTTTGCATCATGGCGCTGATCCAGAATCCTTCCCTTATTGTTAATTCCTAGTGCTATAATAAAAAAGCGATAAGAATAAAAATATGAAGTAATAAATATACAATAATGTATGTATGATGATTCAATTTGTTTGACTATCCACTCGGTGCAGGCACAACGTTTATGTATTATTGTATAAAATACAATCATGTATTTTCTTTAAAATGTGTTTTTTGAATATCATAATTACAATAATCCAATCCATAACTGTGTTTTCTTGTCATTGTCTTTTCAAAGCAAATAGGAGTTTAAACCACAGCAGTGAAATATGAGCTGAGTCAACTGAAGGTGAACAAGAAAGAGCCTGACAGCTGTTGTGTTGTGCAGTTTCACCTGCAGTATATAACATATCAGACTAGAGTTATGTCCTACAGCTTCGGTTCCTGAGAGTGTGAAACGTTAACATGGTCCTTGTGTGTGTGTGTGTGTGCACAATGTTTCTTTACAAGTGAAACTAGAACCACTAGATATGTGGTTCTAGTTTGGCTCTGTTGGCTCTGCTGCTGCTTTGTTTGCTTTACTTCCAAACTTTCTGCATTTAGTAAATAGCCTCTTTTGCTGTTAGCTAATCAAACAGAGGCAAGCAGAGAGAGTCTGTCACCTTCCTCCCTAAACTTGATTAAATATTACCACAGTGTAATAGTGTACATATAGTTGAGGACAGAGAGACAAAACAGGTGAGATGAGGAAGTGAAGAGAGAGCGTTATGCAGTTTTCCCACTCCCACCTGATAAAACCATCTGTTTTGTTTCTCATGACACTTCTTTCTCTCTGATTCTTTCACTGTCTGTGAAAACAGAAGACTTTATTCATAGAGTTGTTGTTTTTCAAGGTTTTTATTTTGTTCTGTTCCATTTTGGCATTTGGGGATTTTGTTTTGCACAGTATGAGTGCTGCACACTTTGGAGGAAGAATGAAATTGTTGCTAATAGTATTTTTGTCAGACTGTGCCATGTATGTCACCATAAATTCACTCAAAAGTCGTGTTTACCGTTCTAAAAGTGCTCTACATGTACTATGGTCCAGTGGGTGCTGCACAGTCTCCTGTTCTAACATTTAATCAGTCTCTTGGTGCTACATGACTCGTGCACATGAGCAACTAACAGATGATCACTCGAAACAGGAAGTATCTGTGCTCAATTTTCAGTGTCATGGCAAACGCTGTGGAGGATATTTTATGATCACTGACCATAATTTCAAAATACTTATTTGAGAAGTCGTTGTAATATTAACTTTGAGCCTTTTATTTTTGATGACAGATCATATTGACTGATTGTTCTGAGAGGCTGTGGCTGAGAATATTATAAGATGGAATCAGAAAAGGAAGATGAAAAAGGAATAGAGAAGGACACGGGGAAAAGAAAAGAAAAATATAAAGTGCGATGATGCAGAGTAGAGAGAGTAGATGTGAGATGAATCAGTAAAGAAGTAAGAAAAGAGCAGCCTGCAATAGTCCACTGTTAGTATAACGTACAGTGGGATGCAAAAGTTTGGGCAACATTGTTAATAGTCATTATTTTCCTGTATAAATCGTTGGTTGTTACAATAAAAAATGTCAGTTAAACAGACACACACAGTGATATTTGAGAAGTGAAATGAAGTTTACTGGATTTACAGAAAGTGTGCAATAATTGTTCAAACAAAATTTAACTCACTAACAACCTTGGAAGAGATTTTTATTTGTTTATTTTGCATAGGCTATTAGTATTAGGGACCCACTAATCCAATAGTTTGATTAGATATCAGTCCCATATTTACAAAAAAACCTTGGTCAGATATCGGTGACAATGAGCTGATCTATTATTCACTTCTTTTTTTTTTCTTCTTTTTTTTCTGCCTGTCCCATTTGGTTCTTTAGCCATCAGAATTGTTGTCTGAAGACCAACAAGGATACCCAATGGATTTACTTTGCCAAATGGATCATCGTGGCATTGCCGTATTGGTCCATTTGGTCGATCTTTGTTTTTATTATTTATTATATTTTATTTTCAGATGTTACAGACGGGACAGACATGAGTGAGGGATAGGAAAAGAAAGAGGAAGGAAAGGAAAAACAGAAGGGGAGAGGGACAGTGAGAAAGGGGGGGAGAAAAAAAAGTAAAAATCTCCTGGATCACCTGTTGAGAGAAGAATAGAAAACAAGCAAAAAAAAACAAAAAAAAAACAAAGCAACATACTAAACACAACACCATCGCATTAATCTAGCTAAGTGTAAACAGCAGTAAATACTAAATATTCAATGTTGTTGTGCAGCACGCAGGACAGATGTGCTTCGAAGTAGCAGCCAAGAAAGGTGTAATTTAAGTCTACGAGCAGTGAACACCCGTGTGCATACCTGTGTGGATCAGCGCGCTTGTATTCCAAAGGTTTCTCCATGTAACGATCTGCTAGGGAGTGTGGGGGGGCCACAGCCCCGTCCTCCAGGGTATGAAGCGGGTATGGAGGAGATCAAAACTCCAGACATCCAGAGGCCCCCAGAACACAAGAGACCATGGAAGACCAACAGAGGGGCAGCCGCGCCACTGTTCCAGTAAGAGCTGAGGAGAGTCCCAGATAAGGGTTCACTCAGCAGCCGCGGAGCAGAAGCCAGGGGGAGTTGCAGTGACGCGCCCATGAGCTCCGCCGGCAGCCAGCTGTGCCTGAGTGACCGAGCCCCAGGCCGAGAGGCCGGGGGCACCCAACCTCCGAAGGGGCCCAAGCGAGCCCTAGGCTCCAGGCCCCGATAAGCGGCCGCCAAGGAGTGAGCCGGTGTGTACCTGGACGCCCACCCCCAGACACAAAGAACCACCAACGCACCGACACCTGAGGGAGTCCGCCACTGGCAGGGGAAGTGGTGGTGGGTGGAGATAGGCCTCCAAACCTTGGAGGACCTGAGGTGTCCCCAGAGAGGTGGTGTCTGATACCCAACCTGACATATAGACACAGACATACAGGCACACACAGACACAAACATCCATTCCCACCCTCATGCTCTCATATGCACTCACTCCACACTCAACCAACGTGGAGACAGACATAAAGAGACGCTGTACACACGATCACACTCCCCAAGCGTACTCTACAAACCGGGTCTAGGTACCCTTGCCCCTGGAGGGGGGAACTGCACCCAGACCCAGGTGGTGTTACCCCTTTCCCTGCGGTGGGGAGAGGCAGACCACCCCGACTCCGTAGCAGCAGGGAGGCCCCACACTCCAGACCGCAGTCGGACGGCCAACTCCTCCTCCTAGCCCTCCCGCTCCAGCAGGCCGCAGAGAATGGGGGTGGAAGAAGACTCCAAACCTCCCTCCACCCGCTCATTGTAGTGTTGATGCATGTGTGTTCTAAGGTGCAATTAAAACCCAGGAGGGCATAGAGCTACCTGCCAAGGATAAGCAGGTAAGCGCATAGTCCCTCCTGCTAGCCCTCAATGTCTAAGTGTATATTAAAATTGAGAGGTGGGCAACGACGCCAGGGGTGAGGTGTACACCCTGATGGTAATTTGGACTCCGTGATTGTGCCCACCCCCAAGATCCTATATGTATGTGTAATGAGAGTGTGATCTATTATTCACTTCTGGTTTTACTTCAACATGCCACAGGAGGGCTAACGTAGCATGGAAGCAGCTAAGAGCACAGCAACAGTAGTGTGGGCGTGTTTTGCCCCACCCACAAGTTAATTATTGTAATTATTACTTGACTTGAAAAGAATCAGCCTTTTGGGATTTACTTACCTGGATGACTGAGCATGCATCATCTGGACGTAGCGTTTTCAGTGAGAGAAACGTTTCGTCACTCATCCAAGTGACTTCTTCAGTCTCAGCTGACTGCAGGTTTCCCCAGTCTTATAAACAGTACATTTGCAAAATGACTGAAACTAGCACCACTGATCCCATTGATCAATGGCCTTTGATCAGTAGTTGTTCATCAATGGTCATGAGAATCTGTATATTAATTACCAAGGAACTGACCTCCCAGACCATTGTTCATTCAGTGGTGCTAGTTCAAATTCAAAGGTTCCTTGTTGATTGATATGAATTTTATTTCATGTGAATAATCAGTAATTACTTATTAAAAGCACTATGTCCAGGTCATTCACTGTCATACAGGTTCTGCTGTGTTGATATATATTGGGCAGCCAGATGTGCCTTCTTCACCTCCAGAAGTGTTTTTAATTTTGAGATGTTGCTTAACTGGTTAAAATTGGGAGCTGAATTGGAAAAATGTTTCTTCAAAAGACCAAAGCTCAACCAGTAACAGCACGAGGTGGAGGAGAAGTGAGAGACAGACTTCTTTTCTTTGGCAGTTAATGTTGCTGTGCCCACAGTTCCTTATAGTGGTGAAAGATAAGTAAGTAAGCACTGAAAGTACTTTTTTAAAAAAAGAAAAGAAAAAAGAAACAGCTGCTACCCGACAGAACTCCTTAATGCCATTTGCAAGTCAAATTCACCTTTTAGGCTGGTAAGAGGACACAGGAGCATTTTCATCTTCATGATGTTTTATTGCTGTTTTACTGCTCTTGGAAATATCAGTATCAGTTCTACAGTAAAAAAAAATTGCTCCTGTCATTATTTTATCAATGCAAACGTGGTCATGGTAAATGGCCTGTATTTGTATCGCGCTTTACTAGTCCCTAAGGACCCCAAAGCGCTTTACACAACCAGTCATCCACCCATTCACACACTGGTGATGGTAAGCTACATTGTAGCCACAGCCACTCTGGGGCGCAAGGACAGAGGGCGAGGCTGCCGGACACTGGCGCCACCAGGCCCTCTGACCACCACTAGTAGGCAACAGGTGAAGTGTCTTGGCCAAGGACACAACGACCGAGACTGTCTAAGCCGGGGCTCAAACTGACAACCTTCCGATTACAAGGCAAACTCCCAACTCTTGAGCCACGATCACCCCCACGATCGTAGTTTGCATCTGTACACAATGCAAACTACAGCCGAGGAAGGCAAATCAGAGACATCAATGTGTATTCATACACTTCCTTTCATAATACTCATTGTGTTGTCTATTGTCTATTCTCTGCTCTGCTGACTATATACAATTTTTGAAACAGAAGATACAGCCATACATTTCACAATAACTACTGGAGCTGCTGCAATTTTGGCTTCCAGATGTAAGCCAGAGACATAATAACAGGAGAATTCTAGATGGAAAAGTGTGCACAGTATGTGTTTTGGGGTTTGAGGGTACTCACTGTTTCTGCACTCAAAGCTCACAGACTGACAAAAACAACATTTTATAAGTAAAATTTAGTCTCTTTAAATTTTTGTGCCACTTGTATAAAAAGGTAAAACAGTGGTAAGTTTTGAGTTTGCAGGAGATGTTTTACTTCCAGTCAGCCTGCAGATGGTTAGCAGGTGATACTCCTGCCGTTGGCTTATCAAACAGAGGAAAGCTGTTAACTTATTCTCCCTCAATGTGTGTTTGATAAAATTTACATTCTTATAGTTTTAAACACGTTATTATAAGCTGCTCTTTTTATGACTGTAATTTTGCACGCAAACACAATAATTTACTTTGGCCAAAGTGTCTTGCAAAATACTGCACAAAATATTTTGTAAGTTCTTCTTATATAAACTTTCAGGAATTTATTGGTGATGACAGATTATATTGACTGATTCTTCTGGAAGGACAGAAAAATAAAAACTGGAGGATGCTGAGTAGAGAGGGTGGATGTGAGATGAGGCAGTAAGAGAGTAGGTGGATAATAGAAACTAATAATAAGATCATCAAGAGTTAATAAATGTGATTAGTTTCATCATTTTTATTTTAGTTTGTTGTTTTTGGTGAAGGAATGATGAAATTATACCTTCAGCAACGACTAGTGAGGCGAAAATGAGAAGCTGTTGTGTTTCGGTGTGACCACACGGGGCAGTGCTATATAAATGTTGTGTTTTCTTACCAGGCATGGTCTCTTTAAAAATGCCCAACAGAGCAACAAAATGACTTTAATTATATGCTCTGTGGTCAGTTGTCAGTTTGTGTTGTTTGTTAAGCTTTTTGTATGCCAGTATGTCCAGATAAACTTTGTTCCTCGTGGTTTACTTGATACAAACCGTCGTATTATGTGTCCTTGCATTAGTGTGATCAGGGCCGTGCAGAGAGGTTTAAAGGGGCGGGTGCTCAAAGTTAAAAAGGGGCACATTGAACCAGGTTGAATAATAACAACACACATTCATCAAGAATCTAATATGGGAAGGGCAGGGCTGTGTTGATCTGAGACTGTAGACATTAAAAAGTCCATAGGAGAGATGGTAGCTGATTAAACAAGTGTCATGAGATAATAACAAAATGCAAAGATTGGTGACAGCGCTTGGAACCATAAGGCAACAAAAAACTGTGAGAAATGAATTAGGCTCTGCCTGTGAATCACTCTTTGCTTCTCTTCTTCCTTCCATCCCATCATTTCATATATCACTCTCCACTTGCTGTCTATCTGAGAACAAGGCACAACTTGCTATAAACTACAATCTAATTATCCACACCTAACAACTCTTGCACTTAATCTATAATAAAATGATGACAGTTTAATGTTATAGCCCTGCCTTTAGTAGCCTCACACAGCTCCTACTGTTTCCTCCTCATGTCCTTACCAGCCATGTCTGGACAATGTTATATCATGAGTAATATTTTTTTTTAAATCCATCTAAATAAAACAAACACATGCACGCACACACAGTGACATTTTAGACCTTCTTCAGAATACTGTATATACTATGGGCATCATGGTGCTGATCCAGAATCCTTACATTATTATTTATTACTAGAGCTACAATAATAAAGCAATGAGGAGGGGGAAGTAATAAATATGAAATAATGTATTTATGATGATTCCATTTGTTTCACTATCCACTCTGTGCAGGGCAAAGCTTATTACATTTTTAAACTGTAGAGATACAATCATTTTACTGCTGTAAAATTCAAATTTTGTCTTATTTAAAATATAAATCTAATATAATCTGCTTCTTAATGTATGTTCTTTAAAATACAGCGTGTGTTTTTTTAATATATTATAATTATAATAATGCATAATTATGTGGACATGCATATTAGATCGTTTTTTAGTGAAATATAATCCCTCCAGAAAGGCAGGAAAAGCTCTGTAACTTGCTTTAAAACTAAATATGTTTCTAAATACTTTAAAACTAAATATGTTCCCTAAAACGGTGACAGAGCTACAGACCCATGACAGCCTTACACAGGTAGCCAGCAGCTATGACCAGCACTACTTGTGCAGTTAATAAAAGGTCAGGTAATGTTTGTCGCGCTGTTGCACACACAGCACGCTCGTTTGTTTCAGTTCGTCAGTTGCAACAAGACAGCTTACCAACGTGTACGTAATAAGCTAATACTCCTGGGTGCTACACACTACAGTGTACGCTGTACACCTACTTACTGGTTTTGTCGCATCAGTCTGTGTCTCTGAGTTAACTTGTGTTTCTCCTACAGCTCCGGACCGTTAAAAATGCGCGTGCTCTTTGTGAGCTCGTTCCCGGCTCGTAACCAGCGCGTTCTGCCGTCAAGGGCGATCATTGGTTAAATGTGATCATGTGACTGATGCAAGCCAGATCCTTTTATTTAGCAAAACTGTGATTAATAGTTAAATATTATTGTTGAGGGGCACAGACAGGACTCCGCACGCACACACACATATAAAAAAAAATAAAAATTTTTAAAACTTGCCTCAACAAAAGGGCACTTTGGGCACCCATCAGGAAAGGGGCGGGTGCTCAAGCCCCTCTAGCCCCCCCCCCCCCTCTGCACGTGCCTGAGTGTGATGGTGTCTGTGGCATGTCAAAATCAACTGAAAACAGAAACTTCTGACTTTCTGTTCCCCACAGATTTGCCAGCTACTCAGCTAATGTGATGGTGGACAGGAAACCTGTGTGTCTGGGACACAGCGGGACCCACTGATGCACATCTAGTAACACATACAGTATTTAATAATCTGTATTTAATCTTTTAATTTAAAAAAATAGGAACATAAATTTACTTAACAATGATACAGAGTGAGTGGAACATCCTGAGAAAATCATGACTTAGCTCTAATGTCAATTATATGTTTCAAATCATTTAATATATTCAAAACACTTAATAATAATAATGGATTGGATTTATATAGCGCTTTTCAAGGCACCCAAAGTGCTTTACAATACCACTATTCATTCACTCTCACATTCACACACTGGTGGAGGCAGCTACAGTTGTAGCCACAGCTGCCCTGGGGCAGACTAACAGAAGCGAGGCTGCCATATCGCGCCATCGGCCCCTCTGGCCAACACCAGTAGGCAAGTAGGGTAAAGTGTCTTGCCCAAGGACACAACAACCAGGACAGAGAGCCCAGGGATTGAGCCGGTGACCTTCCGGTTACAGATGCGATTCCCAACCCCCTGAGCCACAGTCGCCCACTTGAAGATATTCTTTTCAACGAATGTCTAAGTTATTCCTAAGAGATTGAACTTAGAGGTAGTTCCATCTTTTTTCACATAACCACATCATAAACTTCATGTAAAATGCTGACTATAGCTCACACATATTCTCAGCACAGTCAGACATTTAAGACTAAACAGCAGGTGGGGGATAGTCATAGGTAGGGTTGCCAACTCCCTGAAAAATAAATAAGGGACACCTCGTGGCCAAGGCCGGGCAACCCAGTTGTCTTCACCCTTCCCAGTGTGGTAGCTCTTTTTTTTTGTGTGTGAAATTATTTTTTAACCATTTGACTTGAATTTGATTTAAGGAGATGCATATTCTTTGTGATATGACCATATGGGAAACAAATGATCATTTAGCCATTTATTTTTAGCTCACAATGACAACATTAACACAGTAAAACAGGTCTCCTTCTTAAACAGAAGCCTGTCATGCTTAACTTTTGAGAATATAAGTAAATCTTTCTTTAAAAGAACTCTGTCCTGCTTAACTTAAAATTATATAAATTAATAGAAAGCAATAGAACGAAAAATATTCTTGTAACAGTGCACATATAGTGCATTTAGTACAATTGGCTTCAGTTGAGGTATTATTTCAGCTTTTCTAATGCTAATCAGCTGCTCCTGTTTGTAAACCCACTTGTTCCTATGATTACGCATCTTAAGTCATCATCATTATTCATCTATGTATTACTTTTATGTATTAGTCATCTATTTGTTGTAATCATCTATCCTTGCAGTTGTTTATTACAAAAAATAAATTTTATTATCACACTTCTGGCCACATAGCGCTGATATTCACTGCACATGCCCATATTAACCTTAACCAGAGGGTTTAAAAAAAAACAAACCAGTGTTTACATACCATATCTGCTTCTGCCGTGGCCTGGTGGACAAAAAATTGGTTAAGGGTTCCCCGAGCTTTCACGCCCCTCATGTTCTTCATGTGCCCACCACTAGAAGCATGCCTATGGAAAAAGTGCGCCGGCACACAGTGCAGTGTGCGTTATAGGTGTTATCGTGCACTTTTCCAGCCAGGTGTTTTCCTTTTCCCATTCCTCCCTGTATTTTTGCAGCCTTTTTTCTCTTTCTCTGAGGGGAACAAACATTGCTGCTCTAATGCTGGGCTTACACTGTGCGATTTTTGGCCCATTTTGAGCCGATTTTTGAGTCGTGCGACCGATTTGGTGATCGGCTCGATTTTGGCCTTCATCGTGCATCGTGTAGTATACGTGGGGTAACGAGAAGCAATTAACACCTCACGACCAGCTCCCGATCATCAATCGCTCGTGAGGGTGTCACCACAGCCGCTCACACTGCTCACGCGCAAACACGGAAACGTCTGTGAAAAAGACGGAGCAGCACAGCTGTGCAGCGTGTGATCTAGACACAAACGATGGAGGCACAACTTGTAGAACTTTGGAAACCTCACCCGAGCCTTTTCGATGTGGCATCACAAAATTATCACGACCACAATAACCATGAAAATAGTTGGATTTACACTGCTGCTCAATCACAGCTGCCTGATCAATGTTTTTCATTAGCAATTTAGCAAAGTTGATGGTGGTGGCATGTCTGTGTGAGTGAAAGACAGAGAGAGCGAGCGACAGATTTTCTGTTATAACCTTCATGTTATGGAGGCACAGTGTGAGCACTCAGGTCGCATCAGAGCATCGGGCCGTATAGTGTGAGACCCTGCATCGTGACCTACCAACTTCTAACCCCTGCGAGTCAATCGTGCAGTTTGAGCAGGAGCTGAATGACGTGACTGAAAAAATCGCACAGTGTCTGCCCAGCTTTAGGTGTACTGTCATCCGAGACTTGCACCGCAGTGTCGGCGTTTGTTTCCCTGTTGGCCATGCTTCTTGTTGTGGTCATCTGTTGTCTTCCGGTATTTTCTCCGCAAGCGACTTTTCCTCGACCAATGAGATGAGCGGTAATCTGAATTGTCATACTCAAATTGTCATAAGTGTGCTGTCAGCTCATTGGTCACAAAGCAGGAGAGGGGCTGGGAATTATGTTTTCAAACAAAGTGTTAATTCCATAAACATTTATAGACTACTTTTGATTCTCACTGTATTACGGGACAAAGTGCGTCCCTTATTAGCTCAATACGGGACGTGTACTTTTGTTTCTAAATATGGGACGATTCCGTTTTTTAAGGGACGGTTGGCAACCCTAGTCATAGGAGAGGTGGAGAATAAACTTAACCTGGGCGTCTATTGTCTTGTGCAGTCTGGGAGATGATTGAATGTTAGGGTGGGTACAGTTTCCTCTGCGGTGGGGTCGGGTGGGCTGCCCCGGGTCCTGTGGGGCTGGGCGTTCCGGCTGCCGTAGGCCCTGGTCTGGATGGGCCTGGGCTCCCCTGCCTTGGTGGGTGCCAAAGGACGGGGGTGCCTACTGGGGTCAGCGGGGGAGCTGGCCCCAGGGAGGGGCATCTTGCTCCTCCCTTCTTTTCCTCCCCATCCTCGGCTGCCTCCCTCTTCCCGCTCCAACACACCCACCCACACAAGTAGTGCCTTCGGGTGCGGGTGTGTCACCAGGGTGCAGGGGAGGCATCCCCCCCCTCCTGTCCCCTTCTGGCCACCTGTGCCACAATTTTATTCCACAACTTAGACATCCACATTACTCACACTCTCATAACACATACATATAGGGCCTTGAGGGTGGGCACGTTAACGGCGTCCAGTGGACGGTCTGTGTATTCAACCCCACCTCTGGCGCCGGTGCCCACCTCTCAATTTTAAATCCATGTAGACATTGAGAGTTCTCGGGAGGGGCCGTGCTAACACCTGCTGCTCTCTGGCAGCAGCACCATGCTCTCCCGTGTTTTAAATGCACCTTAGAACAACACGCAGCAACACTACACATGAGCGAGAGGAGGGAGGTTTGGGGTCTTCACACACCCCCGTTTTCTGCTGGCCATCGGGGCAGGGGGGCTGCGAGGAGGTGTTGGCCGTCCGATTGGGATCTGGGATGCGGGGCCTCCCTGCTGCTGCGGAGCCTGGGGCGGTCTGCTTGCCTCCTGGGTCTAGGTGCCGTTTCCCCCTCCAGGGCGAGGGTACCTGGACCTGGGGTATAGAGTATGTTTGGGGAGTGTGATTGTGTGTACATGTCCATGTATGTCAATCCTTACGTTGGGTGAGTGCTGACTATTTGTATATGTGTGCATGAGGGTGGGAATGCATGTTTGTGTCTGTGTGTGCCTGTTTGTCTGTGTCTATATGTCAGGTCGGGTCTTACACTCCACCTCTCTGGGAACTCCCAGGCTCTCCAAAGTATGGAGGCCTATCTCCCCTCACCACACTCCCTGCCGGTAACTGATGCCCTCAGGGGTCAGTGCGTTGGTGGTTCTTGGTGTCCGGGGCTGGGTGCTTAGATATGTACCAGCTCACTCCCGGTGACTACTTGGCGGGGCCTGGCGCCTGTTGCTCGGTCAGGCCTTTTCTGGGGCAAAGGGGGCCCTCGGGCCTCTGGGCCTGCGGCTCGGTTCACTCTGGCACAGCTGGCTGCCGGCAGAGCCGGTGGGCACGCCAGTGCAGCCCCCTCTGGCTTCTGCTCCGTGGCTACTGGGTGACCCCTCATCTGGGGCTCTCCTCAGCTCTTCCCAGGAGGGTGGCACGGATGCCCCTCCGGTGGTCCTCCTTGGGCTCTCGCACTCTTGGGCCTCTGGAGCCTGGATCTCCTCCATGCCTGCTTCATGCCCTGGGGGACAGGGCTATGGCTCTCTACATCCTGTTGCAGACCATTACATGCGGAAACCTTTTGAATACAAGCGCGCTGATCCACACAGGTGTGCACACAGGTGTTCACTGTTCATAGAAATAAACTACACCTTTTTTGGCTGCTATTTCCAAGCACATTGTGCGCTGTCGGTCTTGCTTGCTGCACAACAATATTCAATATTTAGTATTTACTGCTGTTTACACTTAGCTAGATTAACGTGATGGTGTTGTGTTTAGTATGTTGCTCTCTTTTTTTTGCTTGTTTTCTCTTCTTTTTCTCTCAACAGGTGATCCAGGAGATTTTTTTTCTCTTCTTTCTCTTTTTAAGTGCCCTTTCTCACTGTCCCTCTTCCCTTCTGTTTTTCTTTTCCTTCATCTTTCTTTCTCCCTTTCCTATCCCTAAGTCATGTCTGTCCCGTCTGTAACAACTGAAAATAAAATAAAATAAATTAAAACAAAAAAAAGACTAAACAGCACAAGATGGAGGAGAAGTGAGAGTAAAAAATCTGAGTAAAAGTATCTTATATTTGAAAATTTCCACCACCTCTACTCCTGTGTTTGCAGTGCTGTGTTTCCTTAGTGGATCTAGATCAGGGGTGTGCAACTCCAGTCCTCGAGGGCCGTTGTCCTGAAACTTTTTCATGTGTCCCTGCTGCAACAGATCTGAATAAAATTAATAGGTTATTAGCAAGACTGTACAGAACCTGGCTTCTTGCCAAGGTAACATCCCCTAACCCTACTCAAGTAAATTAAAGTGAAGTCAAGTGTTTGAAAAAATGTACCTTTATTGTCACCATGTTTATTCACTCATGAGCTGCTGTAACATGATTCAAATGGCTGAACACCTCAGCATGCAAGTTCTATAGTCTTGCTAATGACCTACTTATGTTATTTCAGGACACCAGCCTTCAAGTTTGATGCCTTTTTTTGTCACCTGTGATCTAGATGGTCAAATTCTGTGTTTTCAAATAAGTAGAGTGTCTCTGTTCTCTGTCACACTCTGGGATGAATCACAGCTTCCATTATTAGTTTACAGTTTGTGTTTCTCATTAAACTTTGCATTATTTAGCACCTTTTTCTATTTCTAAGCTATATCACAATATCTGTTCATTTAACCATCTTTGCACTAAAATGCTGTTATACAAGAATCCATTTCAAGCCTGGGAGACCTTAGAGAATATGACAAACATTGTTGTGTTTTTGTCTGCATCTTTTTGGAGCATCTCAAGATTTTGTGATCTTTTCCGATGCCATAATACTTGAAAGATGGTGTGCATGTTTCTTCAGGGAAAAAAAAGCTTTAACACAAACTGAATGTGCTGATGTTACAGTGATGATGTGTCCTCAGTCATATTGTTCAACAATGTCTCCCTCAGCTGGACTGGTGAAAATTAGCAGACAGGAAATAAGTGTCCCCTTCAGTCTGGGCAGAATGAAGTGTTTAAATGAACTGGTTAAATATTGATGTTGAATTTCTTATTGACTTTTCGTAGTGGTGTATCCATTTGTCTTTTTATCTCTGATTGTTCTGTTTAGGATCATAAGAATAAATCATTTTGACCAATGATGTTGTGTGACATTGTGAGCTAAAAAGTTCAGCACTTTTTTAAAGCACTCTTACTATTTTGTTAGTTATACTCCAAAACATTGTTTGAATTTATGAACTTATGATGTTTTCAGTGCTTTGGATCAGGTCAGCTGAGAAAAGTTCAGACAAGTCGATGACGATGTGAAATCATGTTTGAGATTTCAAATCAATATTTCAGGTCATGTATCAAGTAAAAAGTCACTAAAGGCAGTTCAAGTCTGTTTGGTGCTTCATCCCCAAGATTTTATCTTCAGTTATTTTCTTGAACTGAAACTCTTATTGTTGTAAACTGCTGTGTTGGTCTCTACTTTATGTTGCAGGTTTAGAACCTGATCGCAACTAGTCTGAAGTTTACTCTGTTCTCTGTTGTGATTAATGCCAATAAAAAGTAACAATTACAAGCCTGTGTTCACTAACAGTCTGTTCGATACTTCTAGAAGATATCATCTTTCATTTCCTCACTGAGGAAAATGAATGAAGAGAGAATAAAACAGGTTTGGTTGAGAGAGCAAGTGGATGAAGAGGAAAGGGAGTGAGGAAGAAAAATAGTTAATAGTTTGTGGTGGATTTTTGTATGATATGTATAACTATGTAACTATATACACTATATGCCTATCTGCACTGAACATATATACTCTCACTTTTCGTAGTGGTGTATCCATTTGTCTTTTTTTTTTTTTTTATCTCTGATTGTTCTGTTTAGGATCATAAGAATAAATCATTTTGACCAATGATGTTGTGTGACATTGTGAGCTAAAAAGTTCAGCACTTTTTTAAAGCACTCTTACTATTTTGTTAGTTATACTCCAAAACATTGTTT
>NC_140540.1:42886205-42911328 GCF_057382185.1 Mchenga conophoros
ATAACATCAATGATGACACAATCAGTCTTCAGCAGAAGTGCTCAAATCACTCTCAGTGGCATCGTCTGGAATGTCCTCCTCCGAGTCCATTTCCAGGAGTGGTTGGTGGCTGAGGATTCTCTTGTACACGTCCTTTACTTTGAGCATTTCAGCTTTCAGTTCACTTTGTTTTCTAAAACCAGGCTACAGAGTCCCTTCTGTGCATCCTCCGACATGCCAACAAAGGAGGCTGTAAAAAGAACAAAACAAATAAATATGAGAAAAGTAAAAAACAAACAAACAAACAAAAAAAAAACCTCACCTCATAAACACAAGGAATTAGGATGCTGTAATTAAACATTTTTTTAAAAGGGAGAAGGCAGTGTTAGCTAGCAATCTAGATATAGGTAAAAGATCCAGTAAGACTTTAGCATCTGCTCTTATTTTCAATCGATTCATCAAAAAATTAATAAATAAATAAAGTGCTTACAGTCTGAGGAGATTGTTCCCAACACCACAGATGGCATTCGCAACACTGTCCAGTGATGCCGCATCTCCCTGCAAAGGATCATCTCCTCCTCTCTCAGGCGCCTCACAGCCATCACCTTCTCAAAGACTTTTCTCTTTGTCCGGAGGTCAGCAGCAGCTACAGTTTAACAACATCAGATGGGAAAACATAGTAGCATATTATGATTCAAGAACAAAACATTCAACTACTGCTCAGATACTGGGAGTTTGTTTAAAAAGGATATTTATATATCAAGAGCTTACGTTCACTTGTGCTCTGCCAGGGCCAAATATCGGTCTGCATGAGGGCATCACTGGATACGTGTATGTGTATATGGTTATGGCATTAACGTCATTTTAACAAGATTAACGCTAACAGCACTAATATATATATATATGTGTGTATCTTACATGATTTGTGTGTCTCTGGATGTATTTCACAAACTCAGCAACTTCCTCATCTTTTTCAATGAAGACACCTTCAAAGTCCCCCTGCTCTGAAGTGCTGAACGAACACAGTGACAGTTGTTTGAAAAGAAACATTAAAATACATTTTTCTACAAATCCATATTTGACTTATGTACACAATGCATAACGTACCTTGCATTTGACTGAAAGCGATAAAGCTTGCGGTTTCCATCAACTGAGACGGCAAGCATGTCTGGAGTGCAGGCAGGGCAGCTAAAGCATGGCTCCTTGCACATCCTGTCCACCTCAAACTTTACAGCACTCCACTCCACTCCAATAAATATACAATAACAGCACCCACTCATACTCATACAAAGCAAGAAATGCATAAGACTTAAAAACCGTACCTATTGGCTTGTGAAACTCTGATGAAGGCTGCAAAAACCCTCCTGTTACTGCCTCTCTGTTGTGCAGGACAAAGCGTGTGTGAACTGCAATATCACAGTCAGCACAAAGGAATGGAAGAGGCAGGCAGTCCAGACACCTCACAACTACTTGTTTGCCACACTGACACACACGGTGTGACTGTGGATCCAGAGTAGCTAACATATTGTCTATAAGACAAGGCCTGGCCTCTTTCCACTTTTGCAAGGACACCATATTTCTGATCGCCCAGTGAGTAGCAGCTGACTCAGACGACGTCTCACAAGTCATGGCTGCATCCTCTTCTCCATCCTCCAACAACTGAAGGAGCTCCTGATGAAGCACCATACACTAACAGAAAAAAAAGAAAGAAAGGAAGAAACTCTTCCACAAAGTGAAAAACACTCTAGGCAGTATGTTTCTTAGGACTGCACAAAAGCCCTGCATAACTCAACTATAACAACAAATATAAAAGTAAACAGAAATCACAATAAATACAAGAAGGTAAAGTACCTTTTGTTGGGTTGACACTGGCAACATAACTAGGTTCTTCACGTGGACATTGATGCTGCTCTCTGGACACTGGAGGGGGAAAAAAATTGAAGAATATTTACTTACTGAAATTCTTTGGTGAAAACAAGTTGTGAGATAAAATCAATGGTTGTGTGAACACTGAGCACGTGGCATGCAACTAGTACTTCGAGTGGTTGATGATCTTTGAGGAATAAAAGCTCCCTGTCTGTCACGTTTTTTCCAGCGCACTGGTCTTGGCTGAGGTTCACTCTGTGCATCATTCTACGCAATTAACAAGGAAAAAAGGGAACGCCTAAAATACAGTCTATGATTAAAGCAAAGATTATCAAACAGCTTAAGTTAACCAACTTAATGTGACATAAACTTAAAAAAAAAATTTAAAATAATATAACGTTTACTCCGTACAAAATATTAGACAAGCGTGTTCCCTCTTTAACAACTGATTCCACTAAAAATGTTACCTGCATATCTTGAAGGAGTTCGTCAGCAGCCTGAAGCTCAAACTAACAGGAGTGGTGAATGAATCTATAAATGTTTTACGTGTGAAATGAAAATAATAAACCTAACAAAGGATTATGTACGTTAGATCTGCACACTTTCAGATCGTGAATCAGTTTGGAAAACACTGTGTGGTGGCCAAAACATGAAGCGATTTTAATTCAATTCAATTCAATTTGATTTATATAGCGCCAAATCACAACAAAAGTCGCCTCAAGGCGCTTCATAGATACAGAGAAAAACCCAACAATCATATGACCCCCTATGAGCAAGCGACAGTGGGAAGGAAAAACTCCCTTTTAACAGGAAGAAACCTCCGGCAGAACCAGGCTCAGGGAGGGGCGGCCATCTGCTGCGACCGGTTGGGGTGAGAGAAGGAAGACAGGATAAAGACATGCTGTGGAAGAGAGACAGAGATTAATAACAGATATGATTCAATGCAGAGAGGTCTGTTAATACATAGTGAGTGAGAAAGGTGACTGGAAAGGAAAAACTCAATGCATCATGGGAATCCCCCGGCAGCCTACGTCTATTGCAGCATAACTAAGGGAGGATTCAGGGTCACCTGGTCCAGCCCTAACTATATGCTTTAGCAAAAAGGAAAGTTTTAAGCCTAATCTTAAAAGTAGAGATAGTGTCTGTCTCCCGAATCCAAACTGGAAGCTGGTTCCACAGAAGTGGGGCCTGAAAACTGAAGGCTCTCCCTCCCATTCTACTTTTAAATACTCCAGGAACAACAAGTAGGCCTGCAGAGCGAGAGCAAAGTGCTCTAATAGGGTGATATGGTACTACAAGGTCATTAAGATAAGATGGGGCCTGATTATTTAAGACCTTGTATGTGAGGAGCAGGATTTTGAATTCAATTCTGGACTTAACAGGAAGCCAATGAAGGGAAGCCAAAACAGGAGAAATCTGCTCTCTCTTTCTAGCCCCTGTCAGGACTCTTGCTGCAGCATTTTGGATTAGCTGGAGGCTTTTCAGTGAGTTTTTTGGACATCCTGATAATAATGAATTACAGTAGTCCAGCCTGGAAGTAATAAATGCATGAACTAGTTTTTCAGCATCACTCTGAGACAGGATATTTCTAATTTTAGAGATGTTGCGCAAATGGAAGAAAGCAGTCTTACATATTTGTTTAATATGTGCGTTGAAGGACATGTCCTGGTCAAAAATGACTCCAAGCTTTTACTGTTGAATTATCAGTGATACTTTCATGTGTTTTTGTTGAGAAATGTTAACGATGTCATTAAAAGAAAGCATTAAATTAGGAAGAAAAACCCGTTCGCGGAGAGGGTCCCCGGTTCTCCAGTTAGATTGTGCTTCACGGTGTCATGTTTCGCCGTGACGGGGTTATTATTATTATTTTTTTTTTTTTGCCTGTCCCATTTGGTTCTTTAGCCATCAGAATTGTTGTCTGAAGACCAACAAGGATACCCAATGGATTTACTTTGCCAAATGGATCATCGTGGCATTGCCGTATTGGTCCATTTGGTCGATCTTTGTTTTTATTATTTATTATATTTTATTTTCAGATGTTACAGATGGGACAGACATGAGTGAGGGATAGGAAAGGGAGAAAGAAAGAGGAAGGAAAGGAAAAACAGAAGGGGAGAGGGACAGTGAGAAAGGGGGGGAGAAAAAAAAATAAAAATCTCCTGGATCACCTGTTGAGAGAAAAATAGAAAACAAGCAAAAAAAACCAAAGCAACATACTAAACACAACACCATCGCATTAATCTAGCTAAGTGTAAACAGCAGTAAATACTAAATATTCAATGTTGTTGTGCAGCACGCAGGACAGATGTGCTTCGAAGTAGCGGCCAAGAAAGGTGTAATTTGGGTCTACGAGCAGTGAACACCCGTGTGCATACCTGTGTGGATCAGCGCGCTTGTATTCCAAAGGTTTCTCCATGTAACGATCTGCTAGGGAGTGTGGGGGGGCCACAGCCCCGTCCTCCAGGGTGTGAAGCGGGTATGGAGGAGATCAAAACTCCAGACATCCAGAGGCCCCCAGAACACAAGAGACCATGGAAGACCAACAGAGGGGCAGCCGCGCCAAATGACTCCAAGCTTTTATTGTTGAATTATCAGTGATACTTTCATGTGTTTTTGTTGAGAAATGTTAACGATGTCATTAAAAGAAAGCATTAAATTAGGGAGAAAAACCTCTCTGTCTCTGCTTCCTCCTGCATCCTCCTCTTCATCTCTGCTTCCTCCTGCATCCTCCTCTTCATCTCTGCTTCCTCCTGCATATTCCTCTCTGTCTCTGCTTCCTTCTGCATCCTCCTCTTCATCTCTGCTTCCTCCTGCATCCTCCTCTTCATCTCCACATCCTGCATCTCCCTCAATTTCTACTGTGTACACCTCGGATGTCCCAAACAAAAAAAGGACAAGGAAAGGTTAGACGTTATGGTATTGTAAATGTACGAAACACATGACATGTTCGTTAAGATTTCTTTTTCTTAATTTTTGCATTTTTTTCCAGTTTTACAGAACTCATGTAAATATTTCATTTGTTATTTTTCAGAATGCCGAAAACACCGTACACAGAAGATTTTCAAATATGAAGAGATAGTAGACAGGAGAGTTGTAAATGTAAGTAATTTAGCCTGCTGTTGTGCAGATTTGTTTGCGTCTTTGGACTTCCTGGATTTGAACTGTGCCTGACTGAATATCCATAAGCTTTTGTATTTGATGAATCTACACTAATTCAGCCACTGAGTCAGGATTTCACTCCAAATAGGACATTAAATAAGAACAGACCACCTGATACGACCTAGTCGTGCTGCCTTCCTGATGTTTACGTTCTTTAAAGTCCTCCTGACATCATGCTCAGAAGGAGTGATTGATGTGGAGGTGCTCCTTCCCATTCAGTAACATCTGCTTCAGTTAGTTTTGCTTGTGAGCCACAATGTAAGCAGTGTTGCTTTGCTAACATGCACTCGATGCTGGCAGTACACGCATTGTAGTGGTTCTTATGTTTTTATTGAGCCATTCAATAGTACACAAATGTTTATAAGCTCCTTTTTGTATGCAACTTGCATGTCTTTCTTAATTAATTGTTTGTTTATATCATGTTTTTCAGGAAAAAGAAGAAGTTAAAGTCAAGTGGAAGCCTTGCTCATCATGGTATGTAGTAACAACTTTGTTGGACAGGAACAGACATTCATATTGTTGATAAATAGTTATCACCTCAATTTGAATTCATGTATTTGGACTAAAGTAAATTGAGAGCTTTTAGCTATCGAGCTCCTCTTCTGTGAGGAGCTTGATAGCTGTCCACCTCCAAAGTCCATTATGAGATTTGGAGGTGGACATGGTCAACACTTTTAAGAGTAGGCATAAGACTTTACTTCTTTATAGAGCTTATAGTTAGGGCTGGTTCAGCTCAGCCCTTAGTTATGCTGTAATGGGACCAGACTGCTGGGGGTTAGTGTCCCCCCCCCCTCTCTCTGTCTGTCTCTTTCAGGGTTATGCAGGCTCAGTATTGGTTGAAGATGCAGTCGCGTCTCGTTTTACTGAAAACTCTCCCCCTCTCCCTCACCATCTGTAAACATACATGTCTCAGTAATGCAGTTCATGCATGTTACTAACTAAACTTCTTCCCTGGAGTTTCTGTGCTCTCTCATCCAGCAGGTTCCGATGGATCGTGGCTGCTGCTGTGGTCCTGCTTGACATCTACTACATATATTATTACTGTCTGACTTGATTTGATTAATTTATATTACAATGAAGGTGTATAAAGCATGACATGAATATAGAAGATATTTCATCCTAAAAAATTGTCATATGTCACAACCTAAATTGTCCTATTTTGTGTGTGGTTGTTCTTTGTTATGTTTTTCTCCTGACAGTGGCAAAGTGTGGGATGACACATGGGAACCTGCGCAGTTTTACACACAGTAAACCAGGCACCACAGGTCGCAGAGATCGCACAGTTCACAGCTTGTAGTTCAGCATAAAAGTTCAAAATAAAATATTTACTATACATTTCAACCAGTGTCAGTCTCTGTTTCACTCTCTAATTGTGGCTTAAGTACCTAACACATTCATGAATCTGATCCATCAATAATATCTTCCCTGCACTCGACATCTCATAGTTTTACATATCAGCCAACATTATTGTCTACATCCTCATAAATATAGAAGTGACTTGCTTATTATAACATATTACAAGGTAAAGTAATACTGCACTGCACGTAAGGTAAGTAACACCTACTGTGTATGGGAGCCTAAAGCAAAGTTAACTGCACCAGTACCAGCTTCAGAACATATTGTATATTATATGTTTCTACCTTTTTGTAATATGTCATGTTTAGATGCAGTGACAATTGCACATTTGGAGTTGTGGTCATATGTGGTTTTTATATACAGGGTATTAGAAAAAAATTGACATTTTTTGCTATTTTTCTTGTTTGTTTGCACATTATTATTGTGTACATATTACATATGTAACATTATTGTTAATATTATTATTAGATATCAAAGATACAATTTGATTAAGGGTTTTCCTGTCATAATTTCAATAAAAATGCAATTACACACGTAAACAATAGGATCAAAATAAACTTTTAAAAAGTCTGTTGATCAAATGCTGATTTTCAAAACATTCTAGAGGAAAACAGAGATGAAATAATCTGAACAGTAACAGTGATCGTGGATGATGATGGAGGCTTCAATGGATTATTCTGTTTCAATCAATAGGTTCGTATCTATGACAATAATTTGATAAGTTTAACAGGTTGGTTTAGGCCTGGCAATACAGCAAATATTCACAAACTTTTGTTTTTGAAGAATGTTTATCTTTTTTGGGATGAAGCTATCTGGCAAAATGATACAACCCCTTTAACCTCATCTTTATGTCTATGATACTGGATTTTGGTTTGATGCATATGCAGGTTACAGCTGGGGAATGGCAGTATGTTGTGGATTGATTTGGCATGTTCAACCACTGTTACACCAAACTCTCTCACTTATAACATGATAAAGGCCTCTTACTCAGTGTCATGGATTTTCTATACTTTTGGGGACACAGGGCCAAAGTCTGAGGCAATAAGTCAGATCAAAGAAGGCAATGATTGTAAAATGGGACTTTACTTATGTCATCATATATATCCAGGAATATGTGCCTGAGGATAGTTGTCATGAAATCAATATTAAATCAAAGTATTCCTTAATTACCACAGCTGACACGAGTTCTCCATAGCTGCCTGCTGTCTCAGGATCTGTCTCCAAAAAGGACCAGGGAGCGCTAACATGTTATGTTCAAAACTGATGAAGAAAATGCACATTAAACATAGTATAAACTTACTGAGTGAAGTAATGTCAAGAGGATTCCTTTAGCTCCTATTGGGTTGGTTCCTTGATCAATGCAATACAGAATCATTAATTTGGTTTTATGTAATGTTCTTAAAACATGTCAAAATGAGGCTCACTAGTCTGTGTGGCCTCCACATGCCTGTATGACCTCCCTACAACACCTGGACATGCTCCTGATGAAGTGGCAGATGCTCTCCTGATGGATCTCCTCCCAGACTCCAGGACTAAAGCATCTGCCCACTCCTGGACATTTTGTGGTGCAGTTGGTGGATGGAGCGAGACATGATGTCCCAGATGTCCTCAATTGGATTCAGGTCTGGGGAATGGGCGGGCCAGTCCACAGCATCATTGCCTTCATCTTGCAGGAACTGCTGACACACTCCAGCCACATGAGGTCTAGGATTGTCTTGCATTAGGAGGAACCCGGGGCCAACCGCACCAGCATATGGTCTCACAAGGGGTCTGAGGATCTCATCTCAGTACCTAATGGCAGTCAGGCTACCTCTGCCAAACACATGGAGGGCTGTGCAGCTCCCCAAAGAAATGCCACCCCACACCAAAACTGACCCACTGCCAAACTCATGCTGGAGGATGTTGCAGGCAGCAGAAGGTTCTCCACGGCGTCCCCAGACTCTGTCACAAGTGCTCAGTGTGAACCTGCTTTCATCTGTGAGGAGCACAGGGCGCCAGTGGCAAAGTTGCCAATCTTTGTGTTGTCTGGCAAATGCCAAACATCCGGCACGGTGTTGGGCTGTAAGCACAACCCCACCTGTGGACGTCGGGCCCTCATACCACCCTCATGGAGTCGGTTTCTGACCGTTTGAGCAGACGTGCACATTTGTAGCCTGCTGGAGGTCATTTTGCACAGCTCTGGCCTTTCTTTCCTACCCCACAGTACCTTCCCTTACCATTTGTTTCCTACTCTTTTACTTCTTCTTTGATGACGGTTGTCTTTCTAGATAAGCAATTTCATTTGCTCTGGGGCGAGTCACTGGCTCGGGTGCATTCTGGGACTGTCACTTCACCGGTGTGCTGGCATGCTTCTTAACAAACACACCACTACAGCAAACATCTCAATTGTACTTGTTGATTTCTTCGACAAAACACTGAACAAAAAATGTACTTGTGAGTGTGCTGCCTGGTGCTTTTAAATTTTGTGATCATTTGAGCAGCCCAGAAAGCATCCCATAAATTAAATTATGTTATCGTATCTGAACATGTACACTAGTCATTAAATTAGATGGGAAATAATGATTCAGGGTAAACAACTGCACCAAGGAAATTCCATTTTTCTTCTCAAAATGTAAAATGTCTGTTGAAAAATCACATTAAACAGAGATGTGATTAACTTTTTATTTTACCAAACATAACATCAATGATGACACAATCAGTCTTCAGCAGAAGTGCTCAAATCACTCTCAGTGGCATCGTCTGGAATGTCCTCCTCCGAGTCCATTTCCAGGAGTGGTTGGTGGCTGAGGATTCTCTTGTACACGTCCTTTACTTTGAGCATTTCAGCTTTCAGTTCACTTTGTTTTCTAAAACCAGGCTACAGAGTCCCTTCTGTGCATCCTCCGACATGCCAACAAAGGAGGCTGTAAAAAGAACAAAACAAATAAATATGAGAAAAGTTAAAAAACAAACAAACAAACAAAAAAAAAACCTCACCTCATAAACACAAGGAATTAGGATGCTGTAATTAAACATTTTTTTAAAAGGGAGAAGGCAGTGTTAGCTAGCAATCTAGATATAGGTAAAAGATCCAGTAAGACTTTAGCATCTGCTCTTATTTTCAATCGATTCATCAAAAAATTAATAAATAAATAAAGTGCTTACAGTCTGAGGAGATTGTTCCCAACACCACAGATGGCATTCGCAACACTGTCCAGTGATGCCGCATCTCCCTGCAAAGGATCATCTCCTCCTCTCTCAGGCGCCTCACAGCCATCACCTTCTCAAAGACTTTTCTCTTTGTCCGGAGGTCAGCAGCAGCTACAGTTTAACAACATCAGATGGGAAAACATAGTAGCATATTATGATTCAAGAACAAAACATTCAACTACTGCTCAGATACTGGGAGTTTGTTTAAAAAGGATATTTATATATCAAGAGCTTACGTTCACTTGTGCTCTGCCAGGGCCAAATATCGGTCTGCATGAGGGCATCACTGGATACGTGTATGTGTATATGGTTATGGCATTAACGTCATTTTAACAAGATTAACGCTAACAGCACTAATATATATATATATATATGTGTATCTTACATGATTTGTGTGTCTCTGGATGTATTTCACAAACTCAGCAACTTCCTCATCTTTTTCAATGAAGACACCTTCAAAGTCCCCCTGCTCTGAAGTGCTGAACGAACACAGTGACAGTTGTTTGAAAAGAAACATTAAAATACATTTTTCTACAAATCCATATTTGACTTATGTACACAATGCATAACGTACCTTGCATTTGACTGAAAGCGATAAAGCTTGCGGTTTCCATCAACTGAGACGGCAAGCATGTCTGGAGTGCAGGCAGGGCAGCTAAAGCATGGCTCCTTGCACATCCTGTCCACCTCAAACTTTACAGCACTCCACTCCACTCCAATAAATATACAATAACAGCACCCACTCATACTCATACAAAGCAAGAAATGCATAAGACTTAAAAACCGTACCTATTGGCTTGTGAAACTCTGATGAAGGCTGCAAAAACCCTCCTGTTACTGCCTCTCTGTTGTGCAGGACAAAGCGTGTGTGAACTGCAATATCACAGTCAGCACAAAGGAATGGAAGAGGCAGGCAGTCCAGACACCTCACAACTACTTGTTTGCCACACTGACACACACGGTGTGACTGTGGATCCAGAGTAGCTAACATATTGTCTATAAGACAAGGCCTGGCCTCTTTCCACTTTTGCAAGGACACCATATTTCTGATCGCCCAGTGAGTAGCAGCTGACTCAGACGACGTCTCACAAGTCATGGCTGCATCCTCTTCTCCATCCTCCAACAACTGAAGGAGCTCCTGATGAAGCACCATACACTAACAGAAAAAAAAGAAAGAAAGGAAGAAACTCTTCCACAAAGTGAAAAACACTCTAGGCAGTATGTTTCTTAGGACTGCACAAAAGCCCTGCATAACTCAACTATAACAACAAATATAAAAGTAAACAGAAATCACAATAAATACAAGAAGGTAAAGTACCTTTTGTTGGGTTGACACTGGCAACATAACTAGGTTCTTCACGTGGACATTGATGCTGCTCTCTGGACACTGGAGGGGGAAAAAAATTGAAGAATATTTACTTACTGAAATTCTTTGGTGAAAACAAGTTGTGAGATAAAATCAATGGTTGTGTGAACACTGAGCACGTGGCATGCAACTAGTACTTCGAGTGGTTGATGATCTTTGAGGAATAAAAGCTCCCTGTCTGTCACGTTTTTTCCAGCGCACTGGTCTTGGCTGAGGTTCACTCTGTGCATCATTCTACGCAATTAACAAGGAAAAAAGGGAACGCCTAAAATACAGTCTATGATTAAAGCAAAGATTATCAAACAGCTTAAGTTAACCAACTTAATGTGACATAAACTTTAAAAAAAAATTTAAAATAATATAACGTTTACTCCGTACAAAATATTAGACAAGCGTGTTCCCTCTTTAACAACTGATTCCACTAAAAATGTTACCTGCATATCTTGAAGGAGTTCGTCAGCAGCCTGAAGCTCAAACTAACAGGAGTGGTGAATGAATCTATAAATGTTTTACGTGTGAAATGAAAATAATAAACCTAACAAAGGATTATGTACGTTAGATCTGCACACTTTCAGATCGTGAATCAGTTTGGAAAACACTGTGTGGTGGCCAAAACATGAAGCGATTTTAATTCAATTCAATTCAATTTGATTTATATAGCGCCAAATCACAACAAAAGTCGCCTCAAGGCGCTTCATAGATACAGAGAAAAACCCAACAATCATATGACCCCCTATGAGCAAGCGACAGTGGGAAGGAAAAACTCCCTTTTAACAGGAAGAAACCTCCGGCAGAACCAGGCTCAGGGAGGGGCGGCCATCTGCTGCGACCGGTTGGGGTGAGAGAAGGAAGACAGGATAAAGACATGCTGTGGAAGAGAGACAGAGATTAATAACAGATATGATTCAATGCAGAGAGGTCTGTTAATACATAGTGAGTGAGAAAGGTGACTGGAAAGGAAAAACTCAATGCATCATGGGAATCCCCCGGCAGCCTACGTCTATTGCAGCATAACTAAGGGAGGATTCAGGGTCACCTGGTCCAGCCCTAACTATATGCTTTAGCAAAAAGGAAAGTTTTAAGCCTAATCTTAAAAGTAGAGATAGTGTCTGTCTCCCGAATCCAAACTGGAAGCTGGTTCCACAGAAGTGGGGCCTGAAAACTGAAGGCTCTCCCTCCCATTCTACTTTTAAATACTCCAGGAACAACAAGTAGGCCTGCAGAGCGAGAGCAAAGTGCTCTAATAGGGTGATATGGTACTACAAGGTCATTAAGATAAGATGGGGCCTGATTATTTAAGACCTTGTATGTGAGGAGCAGGATTTTGAATTCAATTCTGGACTTAACAGGAAGCCAATGAAGGGAAGCCAAAACAGGAGAAATCTGCTCTCTCTTTCTAGCCCCTGTCAGGACTCTTGCTGCAGCATTTTGGATTAGCTGGAGGCTTTTCAGTGAGTTTTTTGGACATCCTGATAATAATGAATTACAGTAGTCCAGCCTGGAAGTAATAAATGCATGAACTAGTTTTTCAGCATCACTCTGAGACAGGATATTTCTAATTTTAGAGATGTTGCGCAAATGGAAGAAAGCAGTCTTACATATTTGTTTAATATGTGCGTTGAAGGACATGTCCTGGTCAAAAATGACTCCAAGCTTTTACTGTTGAATTATCAGTGATACTTTCATGTGTTTTTGTTGAGAAATGTTAACGATGTCATTAAAAGAAAGCATTAAATTAGGAAGAAAAACCCGTTCGCGGAGAGGGTCCCCGGTTCTCCAGTTAGATTGTGCTTCACGGTGTCATGTTTCGCCGTGACGGGGTTATTATTTTATTTTTTTTTTTTTGCCTGTCCCATTTGGTTCTTTAGCCATCAGAATTGTTGTCTGAAGACCAACAAGGATACCCAATGGATTTACTTTGCCAAATGGATCATCGTGGCATTGCCGTATTGGTCCATTTGGTCGATCTTTGTTTTTATTATTTATTATATTTTATTTTCAGATGTTACAGATGGGACAGACATGAGTGAGGGATAGGAAAGGGAGAAAGAAAGAGGAAGGAAAGGAAAAACAGAAGGGGAGAGGGACAGTGAGAAAGGGGGGGAGAAAAAAAAATAAAAATCTCCTGGATCACCTGTTGAGAGAAAAATAGAAAACAAGCAAAAAAAACCAAAGCAACATACTAAACACAACACCATCGCATTAATCTAGCTAAGTGTAAACAGCAGTAAATACTAAATATTCAATGTTGTTGTGCAGCACGCAGGACAGATGTGCTTCGAAGTAGCGGCCAAGAAAGGTGTAATTTGGGTCTACGAGCAGTGAACACCCGTGTGCATACCTGTGTGGAT
The DNA here is from genome assembly GCF_057382185.1 of Mchenga conophoros. Classification (NCBI taxonomy): domain Eukaryota; kingdom Metazoa; phylum Chordata; class Actinopteri; order Cichliformes; family Cichlidae; genus Mchenga; species Mchenga conophoros. The sequence goes on from NC_140540.1 coordinate 42,899,472, forward strand.
CAGCGCGCTTGTATTCCAAAGGTTTCTCCATGTAACGATCTGCTAGGGAGTGTGGGGGGGCCACAGCCCCGTCCTCCAGGGTGTGAAGCGGGTATGGAGGAGATCAAAACTCCAGACATCCAGAGGCCCCCAGAACACAAGAGACCATGGAAGACCAACAGAGGGGCAGCCGCGCCAAATGACTCCAAGCTTTTATTGTTGAATTATCAGTGATACTTTCATGTGTTTTTGTTGAGAAATGTTAACGATGTCATTAAAAGAAAGCATTAAATTAGGGAGAAAAACCTCTCTGTCTCTGCTTCCTCCTGCATCCTCCTCTTCATCTCTGCTTCCTCCTGCATCCTCCTCTTCATCTCTGCTTCCTCCTGCATATTCCTCTCTGTCTCTGCTTCCTCCTGCATCCTCCTCTTCATCTCTGCTTCCTCCTGCATCCTCCTCTTCATCTCCACATCCTGCATCTCCCTCAATTTCTACTGTGTACACCTCGGATGTCCCAAACAAAAAAAGGACAAGGAAAGGTTAGACGTTATGGTATTGTAAATGTACGAAACACATGACATGTTCGTTAAGATTTCTTTTTCTTAATTTTTGCATTTTTTTCCAGTTTTACAGAACTCATGTAAATATTTCATTTGTTATTTTTCAGAATGCCGAAAACACCGTACACAGAAGATTTTCAAATATGAAGAGATAGTAGACAGGAGAGTTGTAAATGTAAGTAATTTAGCCTGCTGTTGTGCAGATTTGTTTGCGTCTTTGGACTTCCTGGATTTGAACTGTGCCTGACTGAATATCCATAAGCTTTTGTATTTGATGAATCTACACTAATTCAGCCACTGAGTCAGGATTTCACTCCAAATAGGACATTAAATAAGAACAGACCACCTGATACGACCTAGTCGTGCTGCCTTCCTGATGTTTACGTTCTTTAAAGTCCTCCTGACATCATGCTCAGAAGGAGTGATTGATGTGGAGGTGCTCCTTCCCATTCAGTAACATCTGCTTCAGTTAGTTTTGCTTGTGAGCCACAATGTAAGCAGTGTTGCTTTGCTAACATGCACTCGATGCTGGCAGTACACGCATTGTAGTGGTTCTTATGTTTTTATTGAGCCATTCAATAGTACACAAATGTTTATAAGCTCCTTTTTGTATGCAACTTGCATGTCTTTCTTAATTAATTGTTTGTTTATATCATGTTTTTCAGGAAAAAGAAGAAGTTAAAGTCAAGTGGAAGCCTTGCTCATCATGGTATGTAGTAACAACTTTGTTGGACAGGAACAGACATTCATATTGTTGATAAATAGTTATCACCTCAATTTGAATTCATGTATTTGGACTAAAGTAAATTGAGAGCTTTTAGCTATCGAGCTCCTCTTCTGTGAGGAGCTTGATAGCTGTCCACCTCCAAAGTCCATTATGAGATTTGGAGGTGGACATGGTCAACACTTTTAAGAGTAGGCATAAGACTTTACTTCTTTATAGAGCTTATAGTTAGGGCTGGTTCAGCTCAGCCCTTAGTTATGCTGTAATGGGACCAGACTGCTGGGGGTTAGTGTCCCCCCCCCCCCCCCCCCCCCCTCTCTGTCTGTCTCTTTCAGGGTTATGCAGGCTCAGTATTGGTTGAAGATGCAGTCGCGTCTCGTTTTACTGAAAACTCTCCCCCTCTCCCTCACCATCTGTAAACATACATGTCTCAGTAATGCAGTTCATGCATGTTACTAACTAAACTTCTTCCCTGGAGTTTCTGTGCTCTCTCATCCAGCAGGTTCCGATGGATCGTGGCTGCTGCTGTGGTCCTGCTTGACATCTACTACATATATTATTACTGTCTGACTTGATTTGATTCATTTATATTACAATGAAGGTGTATAAAGCATGACATGAATATAGAAGATATTTCATCCTAAAAAATTGTCATATGTCACAACCTAAATTGTCCTATTTTGTGTGTGGTTGTTCTTTGTTATGTTTTTCTCCTGACAGTGGCAAAGTGTGGGATGACACATGGGAACCTGCACAGTTTTACACACAGTAAACCAGGCACCACAGGTCGCAGAGATCGCACAGTTCACAGCTTGTAGTTCAGCATAAAAGTTCAAAATAAAATATTTACTATACATTTCAACCAGTGTCAGTCTCTGTTTCACTCTCTAATTGTGGCTTAAGTACCTAACACATTCATGAATCTGATCCATCAATAATATCTTCCCTGCACTCGACATCTCATAGTTTTACATATCAGCCAACATTATTGTCTACATCCTCATAAATATAGAAGTGACTTGCTTATTATAACATATTACAAGGTAAAGTAATACTGCACTGCACGTAAGGTAAGTAACACCTACTGTGTATGGGAGCCTAAAGCAAAGTTAACTGCACCAGTACCAGCTTCAGAACATATTGTATATTATATGTTTCTACCTTTTTGTAATATGTCATGTTTAGATGCAGTGACAATTGCACATTTGGAGTTGTGGTCATATGTGGTTTTTATATACAGGGTATTAGAAAAAAATTGACATTTTTTGCTATTTTTCTTGTTTGTTTGCACATTATTATTGTGTACATATTACATATGTAACATTATTGTTAATATTATTATTAGATATCAAAGATACAATTTGATTAAGGGTTTTCCTGTCATAATTTCAATAAAAATGCAATTACACACGTAAACAATAGGATCAAAATAAACTTTTAAAAAGTCTGTTGATCAAATGCTGATTTTCAAAACATTCTAGAGGAAAACAGAGATGAAATAATCTGAACAGTAACAGTGATCGTGGATGATGATGGAGGCTTCAATGGATTATTCTGTTTCAATCAATAGGTTCGTATCTATGACAATAATTTGATAAGTTTAACAGGTTGGTTTAGGCCTGGCAATACAGCAAATATTCACAAACTTTTGTTTTTGAAGAATGTTTATCTTTTTTGGGATGAAGCTATCTGGCAAAATGATACAACCCCTTTAACCTCATCTTTATGTCTATGATACTGGATTTTGGTTTGATGCATATGCAGGTTACAGCTGGGGAATGGCAGTATGTTGTGGATTGATTTGGCATGTTCAACCACTGTTACACCAAACTCTCTCACTTATAACATGATAAAGGCCTCTTACTCAGTGTCATGGATTTTCTATACTTTTGGGGACACAGGGCCAAAGTCTGAGGCAATAAGTCAGATCAAAGAAGGCAATGATTGTAAAATGGGACTTTACTTATGTCATCATATATATCCAGGAATATGTGCCTGAGGATAGTTGTCATGAAATCAATATTAAATCAAAGTATTCCTTAATTACCACAGCTGACACGAGTTCTCCATAGCTGCCTGCTGTCTCAGGATCTGTCTCCAAAAAGGACCAGGGAGCGCTAACATGTTATGTTCAAAACTGATGAAGAAAATGCACATTAAACATAGTATAAACTTACTGAGTGAAGTAATGTCAAGAGGATTCCTTTAGCTCCTATTGGGTTGGTTCCTTGATCAATGCAATACAGAATCATTAATTTGGTTTTATGTAATGTTCTTAAAACATGTCAAAATGAGGCTCACTAGTCTGTGTGGCCTCCACATGCCTGTATGACCTCCCTACAACACCTGGACATGCTCCTGATGAAGTGGCAGATGCTCTCCTGATGGATCTCCTCCCAGACTCCAGGACTAAAGCATCTGCCCACTCCTGGACATTTTGTGGTGCAGTTGGTGGATGGAGCGAGACATGATGTCCCAGATGTCCTCAATTGGATTCAGGTCTGGGGAATGGGCGGGCCAGTCCACAGCATCATTGCCTTCATCTTGCAGGAACTGCTGACACACTCCAGCCACATGAGGTCTAGGATTGTCTTGCATTAGGAGGAACCCGGGGCCAACCGCACCAGCATATGGTCTCACAAGGGGTCTGAGGATCTCATCTCAGTACCTAATGGCAGTCAGGCTACCTCTGCCGAACACATGGAGGGCTGTGCAGCTCCCCAAAGAAATGCCACCCCACACCAAAACTGACCCACTGCCAAACTCATGCTGGAGGATGTTGCAGGCAGCAGAAGGTTCTCCACGGCGTCCCCAGACTCTGTCACAAGTGCTCAGTGTGAACCTGCTTTCATCTGTGAGGAGCACAGGGCGCCAGTGGCAAAGTTGCCAATCTTTGTGTTGTCTGGCAAATGCCAAACATCCGGCACGGTGTTGGGCTGTAAGCACAACCCCACCTGTGGACGTCGGGCCCTCATACCACCCTCATGGAGTCGGTTTCTGACCGTTTGAGCAGACGTGCACATTTGTAGCCTGCTGGAGGTCATTTTGCACAGCTCTGGCCTTTCTTTCCTACCCCACAGTACCTTCCCTTACCATTTGTTTCCTACTCTTTTACTTCTTCTTTGATGACGGTTGTCTTTCTAGATAAGCAATTTCATTTGCTCTGGGGCGAGTCACTGGCTCGGGTGCATTCTGGGACTGTCACTTCACCGGTGTGCTGGCATGCTTCTTAACAAACACACCACTACAGCAAACATCTCAATTGTACTTGTTGATTTCTTCGACAAAACACTGAACAAAAAATGTACTTGTGAGTGTGCTGCCTGGTGCTTTTAAATTTTGTGATCATTTGAGCAGCCCAGAAAGCATCCCATAAATTAAATTATGTTATCGTATCTGAACATGTACACTAGTCATTAAATTAGATGGGAAATAATGATTCAGGGTAAACAACTGCACCAAGGAAATTCCATTTTTCTTCTCAAAATGTAAAATGTCTGTTGAAAAATCACATTAAACAGAGATGTGATTAACTTTTTATTTTACCAAACATAACATCAATGATGACACAATCAGTCTTCAGCAGAAGTGCTCAAATCACTCTCAGTGGCATCGTCTGGAATGTCCTCCTCCGAGTCCATTTCCAGGAGTGGTTGGTGGCTGAGGATTCTCTTGTACACGTCCTTTACTTTGAGCATTTCAGCTTTCAGTTCACTTTGTTTTCTAAAACCAGGCTACAGAGTCCCTTCTGTGCATCCTCCGACATGCCAACAAAGGAGGCTGTAAAAAGAACAAAACAAATAAATATGAGAAAAGTTAAAAAACAAACAAACAAACAAAAAAAAAACCTCACCTCATAAACACAAGGAATTAGGATGCTGTAATTAAACATTTTTTTAAAAGGGAGAAGGCAGTGTTAGCTAGCAATCTAGATATAGGTAAAAGATCCAGTAAGACTTTAGCATCTGCTCTTATTTTCAATCGATTCATCAAAAAATTAATAAATAAATAAAGTGCTTACAGTCTGAGGAGATTGTTCCCAACACCACAGATGGCATTCGCAACACTGTCCAGTGATGCCGCATCTCCCTGCAAAGGATCATCTCCTCCTCTCTCAGGCGCCTCACAGCCATCACCTTCTCAAAGACTTTTCTTTTTGTCCGGAGGTCAGCAGCAGCTACAGTTTAACAACATCAGATGGGAAAACATAGTAGCATATTATGATTCAAGAACAAAACATTCAACTACTGCTCAGATACTGGGAGTTTGTTTAAAAAGGATATTTATATATCAAGAGCTTACGTTCACTTGTGCTCTGCCAGGGCCAAATATCGGTCTGCATGAGGGCATCACTGGATACGTGTATGTGTATATGGTTATGGCATTAACGTCATTTTAACAAGATTAACGCTAACAGCACTAATATATATATATATATGTGTATCTTACATGATTTGTGTGTCTCTGGATGTATTTCACAAACTCAGCAACTTCCTCATCTTTTTCAATGAAGACACCTTCAAAGTCCCCCTGCTCTGAAGTGCTGAACGAACACAGTGACAGTTGTTTGAAAAGAAACATTAAAATACATTTTTCTACAAATCCATATTTGACTTATGTACACAATGCATAACGTACCTTGCATTTGACTGAAAGCGATAAAGCTTGCGGTTTCCATCAACTGAGACGGCAAGCATGTCTGGAGTGCAGGCAGGGCAGCTAAAGCATGGCTCCTTGCACATCCTGTCCACCTCAAACTTTACAGCACTCCACTCCACTCCAATAAATATACAATAACAGCACCCACTCATACTCATACAAAGCAAGAAATGCATAAGACTTAAAAACCGTACCTATTGGCTTGTGAAACTCTGATGAAGGCTGCAAAAACCCTCCTGTTACTGCCTCTCTGTTGTGCAGGACAAAGCGTGTGTGAACTGCAATATCACAGTCAGCACAAAGGAATGGAAGAGGCAGGCAGTCCAGACACCTCACAACTACTTGTTTGCCACACTGACACACACGGTGTGACTGTGGATCCAGAGTAGCTAACATATTGTCTATAAGACAAGGCCTGGCCTCTTTCCACTTTTGCAAGGACACCATATTTCTGATCGCCCAGTGAGTAGCAGCTGACTCAGACGACGTCTCACAAGTCATGGCTGCATCCTCTTCTCCATCCTCCAACAACTGAAGGAGCTCCTGATGAAGCACCATACACTAACAGAAAAAAAAGAAAGAAAGGAAGAAACTCTTCCACAAAGTGAAAAACACTCTAGGCAGTATGTTTCTTAGGACTGCACAAAAGCCCTGCATAACTCAACTATAACAACAAATATAAAAGTAAACAGAAATCACAATAAATACAAGAAGGTAAAGTACCTTTTGTTGGGTTGACACTGGCAACATAACTAGGTTCTTCACGTGGACATTGATGCTGCTCTCTGGACACTGGAGGGGGAAAAAAATTGAAGAATATTTACTTACTGAAATTCTTTGGTGAAAACAAGTTGTGAGATAAAATCAATGGTTGTGTGAACACTGAGCACGTGGCATGCAACTAGTACTTCGAGTGGTTGATGATCTTTGAGGAATAAAAGCTCCCTGTCTGTCACGTTTTTTCCAGCGCACTGGTCTTGGCTGAGGTTCACTCTGTGCATCATTCTACGCAATTAACAAGGAAAAAAGGGAACGCCTAAAATACAGTCTATGATTAAAGCAAAGATTATCAAACAGCTTAAGTTAACCAACTTAATGTGACATAAACTTTAAAAAAAAATTTAAAATAATATAACGTTTACTCCGTACAAAATATTAGACAAGCGTGTTCCCTCTTTAACAACTGATTCCACTAAAAATGTTACCTGCATATCTTGAAGGAGTTCGTCAGCAGCCTGAAGCTCAAACTAACAGGAGTGGTGAATGAATCTATAAATGTTTTACGTGTGAAATGAAAATAATAAACCTAACAAAGGATTATGTACGTTAGATCTGCACACTTTCAGATCGTGAATCAGTTTGGAAAACACTGTGTGGTGGCCAAAACATGAAGCGATTTTAATTCAATTCAATTCAATTTGATTTATATAGCGCCAAATCACAACAAAAGTCGCCTCAAGGCGCTTCATAGATACAGAGAAAAACCCAACAATCATATGACCCCCTATGAGCAAGCGACAGTGGGAAGGAAAAACTCCCTTTTAACAGGAAGAAACCTCCGGCAGAACCAGGCTCAGGGAGGGGCGGCCATCTGCTGCGACCGGTTGGGGTGAGAGAAGGAAGACAGGATAAAGACATGCTGTGGAAGAGAGACAGAGATTAATAACAGATATGATTCAATGCAGAGAGGTCTGTTAATACATAGTGAGTGAGAAAGGTGACTGGAAAGGAAAAACTCAATGCATCATGGGAATCCCCCGGCAGCCTACGTCTATTGCAGCATAACTAAGGGAGGATTCAGGGTCACCTGGTCCAGCCCTAACTATATGCTTTAGCAAAAAGGAAAGTTTTAAGCCTAATCTTAAAAGTAGAGATAGTGTCTGTCTCCCGAATCCAAACTGGAAGCTGGTTCCACAGAAGTGGGGCCTGAAAACTGAAGGCTCTCCCTCCCATTCTACTTTTAAATACTCCAGGAACAACAAGTAGGCCTGCAGAGCGAGAGCAAAGTGCTCTAATAGGGTGATATGGTACTACAAGGTCATTAAGATAAGATGGGGCCTGATTATTTAAGACCTTGTATGTGAGGAGCAGGATTTTGAATTCAATTCTGGACTTAACAGGAAGCCAATGAAGGGAAGCCAAAACAGGAGAAATCTGCTCTCTCTTTCTAGTCCCTGTCAGGACTCTTGCTGCAGCATTTTGGATTAGCTGGAGGCTTTTCAGTGAGTTTTTTTGACATCCTGATAATAATGAATTGCAGTAGTCCAGCCTGGAAGTAATAAATGCATGAACTAGTTTTTCAGCATCACTCTGAGACAGGATATTTCTAATTTTAGAGATGTTGCGCAAATGGAAGAAAGCAGTCTTACATATTTGTTTAATATGTGCGTTGAAGGACATGTCCTGGTCAAAAATGACTCCAAGCTTTTACTGTTGAATTATCAGTGATACTTTCATGTGTTTTTGTTGAGAAATGTTAACGATGTCATTAAAAGAAAGCATTAAATTAGGAAGAAAAACCCGTTCGCGGAGAGGGTCCCCGGTTCTCCAGTTAGATTGTGCTTCACGGTGTCATGTTTCGCCGTGACGGGGTTATTATTATTTTTTTTTTTTTTTGCCTGTCCCATTTGGTTCTTTAGCCATCAGAATTGTTGTCTGAAGACCAACAAGGATACCCAATGGATTTACTTTGCCAAATGGATCATCGTGGCATTGCCGTATTGGTCCATTTGGTCGATCTTTGTTTTTATTATTTATTATATTTTATTTTCAGATGTTACAGATGGGACAGACATGAGTGAGGGATAGGAAAGGGAGAAAGAAAGAGGAAGGAAAGGAAAAACAGAAGGGGAGAGGGACAGTGAGAAAGGGGGGGAGAAAAAAAAATAAAAATCTCCTGGATCACCTGTTGAGAGAAAAATAGAAAACAAGCAAAAAAAACCAAAGCAACATACTAAACACAACACCATCGCATTAATCTAGCTAAGTGTAAACAGCAGTAAATACTAAATATTCAATGTTGTTGTGCAGCACGCAGGACAGATGTGCTTCGAAGTAGCGGCCAAGAAAGGTGTAATTTGGGTCTACGAGCAGTGAACACCCGTGTGCATACCTGTGTGGATCAGCGCGCTTGTATTCCAAAGGTTTCTCCATGTAACGATCTGCTAGGGAGTGTGGGGGGGCCACAGCCCCGTCCTCCAGGGTGTGAAGCGGGTATGGAGGAGATCAAAACTCCAGACATCCAGAGGCCCCCAGAACACAAGAGACCATGGAAGACCAACAGAGGGGCAGCCGCGCCAAATGACTCCAAGCTTTTATTGTTGAATTATCAGTGATACTTTCATGTGTTTTTGTTGAGAAATGTTAACGATGTCATTAAAAGAAAGCATTAAATTAGGGAGAAAAACCTCTCTGTCTCTGCTTCCTCCTGCATCCTCCTCTTCATCTCTGCTTCCTCCTGCATCCTCCTCTTCATCTCTGCTTCCTCCTGCATATTCCTCTCTGTCTCTGCTTCCTCCTGCATCCTCCTCTTCATCTCTGCTTCCTCCTGCATCCTCCTCTTCATCTCCACATCCTGCATCTCCCTCAATTTCTACTGTGTACACCTCGGATGTCCCAAACAAAAAAAGGACAAGGAAAGGTTAGACGTTATGGTATTGTAAATGTACGAAACACATGACATGTTCGTTAAGATTTCTTTTTCTTAATTTTTGCATTTTTTTCCAGTTTTACAGAACTCATGTAAATATTTCATTTGTTATTTTTCAGAATGCCGAAAACACCGTACACAGAAGATTTTCAAATATGAAGAGATAGTAGACAGGAGAGTTGTAAATGTAAGTAATTTAGCCTGCTGTTGTGCAGATTTGTTTGCGTCTTTGGACTTCCTGGATTTGAACTGTGCCTGACTGAATATCCATAAGCTTTTGTATTTGATGAATCTACACTAATTCAGCCACTGAGTCAGGATTTCACTCCAAATAGGACATTAAATAAGAACAGACCACCTGATACGACCTAGTCGTGCTGCCTTCCTGATGTTTACGTTCTTTAAAGTCCTCCTGACATCATGCTCAGAAGGAGTGATTGATGTGGAGGTGCTCCTTCCCATTCAGTAACATCTGCTTCAGTTAGTTTTGCTTGTGAGCCACAATGTAAGCAGTGTTGCTTTGCTAACATGCACTCGATGCTGGCAGTACACGCATTGTAGTGGTTCTTATGTTTTTATTGAGCCATTCAATAGTACACAAATGTTTATAAGCTCCTTTTTGTATGCAACTTGCATGTCTTTCTTAATTAATTGTTTGTTTATATCATGTTTTTCAGGAAAAAGAAGAAGTTAAAGTCAAGTGGAAGCCTTGCTCAACATGGTATGTAGTAACAACTTTGTTGGACAGGAACAGACATTCATATTGTTGATAAATAGTTATCACCTCAATTTGAATTCATGTATTTGGACTAAAGTAAATTGAGAGCTTTTAGCTATCGAGCTCCTCTTCTGTGAGGAGCTTGATAGCTGTCCACCTCCAAAGTCCATTATGAGATTTGGAGGTGGACATGGTCAACACTTTTAAGAGTAGGCATAAGACTTTACTTCTTTATAGAGCTTATAGTTAGGGCTGGTTCAGCTCAGCCCTTAGTTATGCTGTAATGGGACCAGACTGCTGGGGGTTAGTGTCCCCCCCCCCTCTCTCTGTCTGTCTCTTTCAGGGTTATGCAGGCTCAGTATTGGTTGAAGATGCAGTCGCGTCTCGTTTTACTGAAAACTCTCCCCCTCTCCCTCACCATCTGTAAACATACATGTCCCAGTAATGCAGTTCATGCATGTTACTAACTAAACTTCTTCCCTGGAGTTTCTGTGCTCTCTCATCCAGCAGGTTCTGATGGATCGTGGCTGCTGCTGTGGTCCTGCTTGACATCTACTACACATATTATTACTGTCTGACTTGATTTGATTCATTTATATTACAATGAAGGTGTATAAAGCATGACATGAATATAGAAGATATTTCATCCTAAAAAATTGTCATATGTCACAACCTAAATTGTCCTATTTTGTGTGTGGTTGTTCTTTGTTATGTTTTTCTCCTGACAGTGGCAAAGTGTGGGATGACACATGGGAACCTGCGCAGTTTTACACACAGTAAACCAGGCACCACAGGTCGCAGAGATCGCACAGTTCACAGCTTGTAGTTCAGCATAAAAGTTCAAAATAAAATATTTACTATACATTTCAACCAGTGTCAGTCTCTGTTTCACTCTCTAATTGTGGCTTAAGTACCTAACACATTCATGAATCTGATCCATCAATAATATCTTCCCTGCACTCGACATCTCATAGTTTTACATATCAGCCAACATTATTGTCTACATCCTCATAAATATAGAAGTGACTTGCTTATTATAACATATTACAAGGTAAAGTAATACTGCACTGCACGTAAGGTAAGTAACACCTACTGTGTATGGGAGCCTAAAGCAAAGTTAACTGCACCAGTACCAGCTTCAGAACATATTGTATATTATATGTTTCTACCTTTTTGTAATATGTCATGTTTAGATGCAGTGACAATTGCACATTTGGAGTTGTGGTCATATGTGGTTTTTATATACAGGGTATTAGAAAAAAATTGACATTTTTTGCTATTTTTCTTGTTTGTTTGCACATTATTATTGTGTACATATTACATATGTAACATTATTGTTAATATTATTATTAGATATCAAAGATACAATTTGATTAAGGGTTTTCCTGTCATAATTTCAATAAAAATGCAATTACACACGTAAACAATAGGATCAAAATAAACTTTTAAAAAGTCTGTTGATCAAATGCTGATTTTCAAAACATTCTAGAGGAAAACAGAGATGAAATAATCTGAACAGTAACAGTGATCGTGGATGATGATGGAGGCTTCAATGGATTATTCTGTTT
>NC_140540.1:42911428-42942066 GCF_057382185.1 Mchenga conophoros
GAAAGCGATAAAGCTTGCGGTTTCCATCAACTGAGACGGCAAGCATGTCTGGAGTGCAGGCAGGGCAGCTAAAGCATGGCTCCTTGCACATCCTGTCCACCTCAAACTTTACAGCACTCCACTCCACTCCAATAAATATACAATAACAGCACCCACTCATACTCATACAAAGCAAGAAATGCATAAGACTTAAAAACCGTACCTATTGGCTTGTGAAACTCTGATGAAGGCTGCAAAAACCCTCCTGTTACTGCCTCTCTGTTGTGCAGGACAAAGCGTGTGTGAACTGCAATATCACAGTCAGCACAAAGGAATGGAAGAGGCAGGCAGTCCAGACACCTCACAACTACTTGTTTGCCACACTGACACACACGGTGTGACTGTGGATCCAGAGTAGCTAACATATTGTCTATAAGACAAGGCCTGGCCTCTTTCCACTTTTGCAAGGACACCATATTTCTGATCGCCCAGTGAGTAGCAGCTGACTCAGACGACGTCTCACAAGTCATGGCTGCATCCTCTTCTCCATCCTCCAACAACTGAAGGAGCTCCTGATGAAGCACCATACACTAACAGAAAAAAAAGAAAGAAAGGAAGAAACTCTTCCACAAAGTGAAAAACACTCTAGGCAGTATGTTTCTTAGGACTGCACAAAAGCCCTGCATAACTCAACTATAACAACAAATATAAAAGTAAACAGAAATCACAATAAATACAAGAAGGTAAAGTACCTTTTGTTGGGTTGACACTGGCAACATAACTAGGTTCTTCACGTGGACATTGATGCTGCTCTCTGGACACTGGAGGGGGAAAAAAATTGAAGAATATTTACTTACTGAAATTCTTTGGTGAAAACAAGTTGTGAGATAAAATCAATGGTTGTGTGAACACTGAGCACGTGGCATGCAACTAGTACTTCGAGTGGTTGATGATCTTTGAGGAATAAAAGCTCCCTGTCTGTCACGTTTTTTCCAGCGCACTGGTCTTGGCTGAGGTTCACTCTGTGCATCATTCTACGCAATTAACAAGGAAAAAAGGGAACGCCTAAAATACAGTCTATGATTAAAGCAAAGATTATCAAACAGCTTAAGTTAACCAACTTAATGTGACATAAACTTTAAAAAAAAATTTAAAATAATATAACGTTTACTCCGTACAAAATATTAGACAAGCGTGTTCCCTCTTTAACAACTGATTCCACTAAAAATGTTACCTGCATATCTTGAAGGAGTTCGTCAGCAGCCTGAAGCTCAAACTAACAGGAGTGGTGAATGAATCTATAAATGTTTTACGTGTGAAATGAAAATAATAAACCTAACAAAGGATTATGTACGTTAGATCTGCACACTTTCAGATCGTGAATCAGTTTGGAAAACACTGTGTGGTGGCCAAAACATGAAGCGATTTTAATTCAATTCAATTCAATTTGATTTATATAGCGCCAAATCACAACAAAAGTCGCCTCAAGGCGCTTCATAGATACAGAGAAAAACCCAACAATCATATGACCCCCTATGAGCAAGCGACAGTGGGAAGGAAAAACTCCCTTTTAACAGGAAGAAACCTCCGGCAGAACCAGGCTCAGGGAGGGGCGGCCATCTGCTGCGACCGGTTGGGGTGAGAGAAGGAAGACAGGATAAAGACATGCTGTGGAAGAGAGACAGAGATTAATAACAGATATGATTCAATGCAGAGAGGTCTGTTAATACATAGTGAGTGAGAAAGGTGACTGGAAAGGAAAAACTCAATGCATCATGGGAATCCCCCGGCAGCCTACGTCTATTGCAGCATAACTAAGGGAGGATTCAGGGTCACCTGGTCCAGCCCTAACTATATGCTTTAGCAAAAAGGAAAGTTTTAAGCCTAATCTTAAAAGTAGAGATAGTGTCTGTCTCCCGAATCCAAACTGGAAGCTGGTTCCACAGAAGTGGGGCCTGAAAACTGAAGGCTCTCCCTCCCATTCTACTTTTAAATACTCCAGGAACAACAAGTAGGCCTGCAGAGCGAGAGCAAAGTGCTCTAATAGGGTGATATGGTACTACAAGGTCATTAAGATAAGATGGGGCCTGATTATTTAAGACCTTGTATGTGAGGAGCAGGATTTTGAATTCAATTCTGGACTTAACAGGAAGCCAATGAAGGGAAGCCAAAACAGGAGAAATCTGCTCTCTCTTTCTAGCCCCTGTCAGGACTCTTGCTGCAGCATTTTGGATTAGCTGGAGGCTTTTCAGTGAGTTTTTTGGACATCCTGATAATAATGAATTACAGTAGTCCAGCCTGGAAGTAATAAATGCATGAACTAGTTTTTCAGCATCACTCTGAGACAGGATATTTCTAATTTTAGAGATGTTGCGCAAATGGAAGAAAGCAGTCTTACATATTTGTTTAATATGTGCGTTGAAGGACATGTCCTGGTCAAAAATGACTCCAAGCTTTTACTGTTGAATTATCAGTGATACTTTCATGTGTTTTTGTTGAGAAATGTTAACGATGTCATTAAAAGAAAGCATTAAATTAGGAAGAAAAACCCGTTCGCGGAGAGGGTCCCCGGTTCTCCAGTTAGATTGTGCTTCACGGTGTCATGTTTCGCCGTGACGGGGTTATTATTTTATTTTTTTTTTTTTGCCTGTCCCATTTGGTTCTTTAGCCATCAGAATTGTTGTCTGAAGACCAACAAGGATACCCAATGGATTTACTTTGCCAAATGGATCATCGTGGCATTGCCGTATTGGTCCATTTGGTCGATCTTTGTTTTTATTATTTATTATATTTTATTTTCAGATGTTACAGATGGGACAGACATGAGTGAGGGATAGGAAAGGGAGAAAGAAAGAGGAAGGAAAGGAAAAACAGAAGGGGAGAGGGACAGTGAGAAAGGGGGGGAGAAAAAAAAATAAAAATCTCCTGGATCACCTGTTGAGAGAAAAATAGAAAACAAGCAAAAAAAACCAAAGCAACATACTAAACACAACACCATCGCATTAATCTAGCTAAGTGTAAACAGCAGTAAATACTAAATATTCAATGTTGTTGTGCAGCACGCAGGACAGATGTGCTTCGAAGTAGCGGCCAAGAAAGGTGTAATTTGGGTCTACGAGCAGTGAACACCCGTGTGCATACCTGTGTGGATCAGCGCGCTTGTATTCCAAAGGTTTCTCCATGTAACGATCTGCTAGGGAGTGTGGGGGGGCCACAGCCCCGTCCTCCAGGGTGTGAAGCGGGTATGGAGGAGATCAAAACTCCAGACATCCAGAGGCCCCCAGAACACAAGAGACCATGGAAGACCAACAGAGGGGCAGCCGCGCCAAATGACTCCAAGCTTTTATTGTTGAATTATCAGTGATACTTTCATGTGTTTTTGTTGAGAAATGTTAACGATGTCATTAAAAGAAAGCATTAAATTAGGGAGAAAAACCTCTCTGTCTCTGCTTCCTCCTGCATCCTCCTCTTCATCTCTGCTTCCTCCTGCATCCTCCTCTTCATCTCTGCTTCCTCCTGCATATTCCTCTCTGTCTCTGCTTCCTCCTGCATCCTCCTCTTCATCTCTGCTTCCTCCTGCATCCTCCTCTTCATCTCCACATCCTGCATCTCCCTCAATTTCTACTGTGTACACCTCGGATGTCCCAAACAAAAAAAGGACAAGGAAAGGTTAGACGTTATGGTATTGTAAATGTACGAAACACATGACATGTTCGTTAAGATTTCTTTTTCTTAATTTTTGCATTTTTTTCCAGTTTTACAGAACTCATGTAAATATTTCATTTGTTATTTTTCAGAATGCCGAAAACACCGTACACAGAAGATTTTCAAATATGAAGAGATAGTAGACAGGAGAGTTGTAAATGTAAGTAATTTAGCCTGCTGTTGTGCAGATTTGTTTGCGTCTTTGGACTTCCTGGATTTGAACTGTGCCTGACTGAATATCCATAAGCTTTTGTATTTGATGAATCTACACTAATTCAGCCACTGAGTCAGGATTTCACTCCAAATAGGACATTAAATAAGAACAGACCACCTGATACGACCTAGTCGTGCTGCCTTCCTGATGTTTACGTTCTTTAAAGTCCTCCTGACATCATGCTCAGAAGGAGTGATTGATGTGGAGGTGCTCCTTCCCATTCAGTAACATCTGCTTCAGTTAGTTTTGCTTGTGAGCCACAATGTAAGCAGTGTTGCTTTGCTAACATGCACTCGATGCTGGCAGTACACGCATTGTAGTGGTTCTTATGTTTTTATTGAGCCATTCAATAGTACACAAATGTTTATAAGCTCCTTTTTGTATGCAACTTGCATGTCTTTCTTAATTAATTGTTTGTTTATATCATGTTTTTCAGGAAAAAGAAGAAGTTAAAGTCAAGTGGAAGCCTTGCTCATCATGGTATGTAGTAACAACTTTGTTGGACAGGAACAGACATTCATATTGTTGATAAATAGTTATCACCTCAATTTGAATTCATGTATTTGGACTAAAGTAAATTGAGAGCTTTTAGCTATCGAGCTCCTCTTCTGTGAGGAGCTTGATAGCTGTCCACCTCCAAAGTCCATTATGAGATTTGGAGGTGGACATGGTCAACACTTTTAAGAGTAGGCATAAGACTTTACTTCTTTATAGAGCTTATAGTTAGGGCTGGTTCAGCTCAGCCCTTAGTTATGCTGTAATGGGACCAGACTGCTGGGGGTTAGTGTCCCCCCCCCCCCCCCCCCCCCCTCTCTGTCTGTCTCTTTCAGGGTTATGCAGGCTCAGTATTGGTTGAAGATGCAGTCGCGTCTCGTTTTACTGAAAACTCTCCCCCTCTCCCTCACCATCTGTAAACATACATGTCTCAGTAATGCAGTTCATGCATGTTACTAACTAAACTTCTTCCCTGGAGTTTCTGTGCTCTCTCATCCAGCAGGTTCCGATGGATCGTGGCTGCTGCTGTGGTCCTGCTTGACATCTACTACATATATTATTACTGTCTGACTTGATTTGATTCATTTATATTACAATGAAGGTGTATAAAGCATGACATGAATATAGAAGATATTTCATCCTAAAAAATTGTCATATGTCACAACCTAAATTGTCCTATTTTGTGTGTGGTTGTTCTTTGTTATGTTTTTCTCCTGACAGTGGCAAAGTGTGGGATGACACATGGGAACCTGCACAGTTTTACACACAGTAAACCAGGCACCACAGGTCGCAGAGATCGCACAGTTCACAGCTTGTAGTTCAGCATAAAAGTTCAAAATAAAATATTTACTATACATTTCAACCAGTGTCAGTCTCTGTTTCACTCTCTAATTGTGGCTTAAGTACCTAACACATTCATGAATCTGATCCATCAATAATATCTTCCCTGCACTCGACATCTCATAGTTTTACATATCAGCCAACATTATTGTCTACATCCTCATAAATATAGAAGTGACTTGCTTATTATAACATATTACAAGGTAAAGTAATACTGCACTGCACGTAAGGTAAGTAACACCTACTGTGTATGGGAGCCTAAAGCAAAGTTAACTGCACCAGTACCAGCTTCAGAACATATTGTATATTATATGTTTCTACCTTTTTGTAATATGTCATGTTTAGATGCAGTGACAATTGCACATTTGGAGTTGTGGTCATATGTGGTTTTTATATACAGGGTATTAGAAAAAAATTGACATTTTTTGCTATTTTTCTTGTTTGTTTGCACATTATTATTGTGTACATATTACATATGTAACATTATTGTTAATATTATTATTAGATATCAAAGATACAATTTGATTAAGGGTTTTCCTGTCATAATTTCAATAAAAATGCAATTACACACGTAAACAATAGGATCAAAATAAACTTTTAAAAAGTCTGTTGATCAAATGCTGATTTTCAAAACATTCTAGAGGAAAACAGAGATGAAATAATCTGAACAGTAACAGTGATCGTGGATGATGATGGAGGCTTCAATGGATTATTCTGTTTCAATCAATAGGTTCGTATCTATGACAATAATTTGATAAGTTTAACAGGTTGGTTTAGGCCTGGCAATACAGCAAATATTCACAAACTTTTGTTTTTGAAGAATGTTTATCTTTTTTGGGATGAAGCTATCTGGCAAAATGATACAACCCCTTTAACCTCATCTTTATGTCTATGATACTGGATTTTGGTTTGATGCATATGCAGGTTACAGCTGGGGAATGGCAGTATGTTGTGGATTGATTTGGCATGTTCAACCACTGTTACACCAAACTCTCTCACTTATAACATGATAAAGGCCTCTTACTCAGTGTCATGGATTTTCTATACTTTTGGGGACACAGGGCCAAAGTCTGAGGCAATAAGTCAGATCAAAGAAGGCAATGATTGTAAAATGGGACTTTACTTATGTCATCATATATATCCAGGAATATGTGCCTGAGGATAGTTGTCATGAAATCAATATTAAATCAAAGTATTCCTTAATTACCACAGCTGACACGAGTTCTCCATAGCTGCCTGCTGTCTCAGGATCTGTCTCCAAAAAGGACCAGGGAGCGCTAACATGTTATGTTCAAAACTGATGAAGAAAATGCACATTAAACATAGTATAAACTTACTGAGTGAAGTAATGTCAAGAGGATTCCTTTAGCTCCTATTGGGTTGGTTCCTTGATCAATGCAATACAGAATCATTAATTTGGTTTTATGTAATGTTCTTAAAACATGTCAAAATGAGGCTCACTAGTCTGTGTGGCCTCCACATGCCTGTATGACCTCCCTACAACACCTGGACATGCTCCTGATGAAGTGGCAGATGCTCTCCTGATGGATCTCCTCCCAGACTCCAGGACTAAAGCATCTGCCCACTCCTGGACATTTTGTGGTGCAGTTGGTGGATGGAGCGAGACATGATGTCCCAGATGTCCTCAATTGGATTCAGGTCTGGGGAATGGGCGGGCCAGTCCACAGCATCATTGCCTTCATCTTGCAGGAACTGCTGACACACTCCAGCCACATGAGGTCTAGGATTGTCTTGCATTAGGAGGAACCCGGGGCCAACCGCACCAGCATATGGTCTCACAAGGGGTCTGAGGATCTCATCTCAGTACCTAATGGCAGTCAGGCTACCTCTGCCGAACACATGGAGGGCTGTGCAGCTCCCCAAAGAAATGCCACCCCACACCAAAACTGACCCACTGCCAAACTCATGCTGGAGGATGTTGCAGGCAGCAGAAGGTTCTCCACGGCGTCCCCAGACTCTGTCACAAGTGCTCAGTGTGAACCTGCTTTCATCTGTGAGGAGCACAGGGCGCCAGTGGCAAAGTTGCCAATCTTTGTGTTGTCTGGCAAATGCCAAACATCCGGCACGGTGTTGGGCTGTAAGCACAACCCCACCTGTGGACGTCGGGCCCTCATACCACCCTCATGGAGTCGGTTTCTGACCGTTTGAGCAGACGTGCACATTTGTAGCCTGCTGGAGGTCATTTTGCACAGCTCTGGCCTTTCTTTCCTACCCCACAGTACCTTCCCTTACCATTTGTTTCCTACTCTTTTACTTCTTCTTTGATGACGGTTGTCTTTCTAGATAAGCAATTTCATTTGCTCTGGGGCGAGTCACTGGCTCGGGTGCATTCTGGGACTGTCACTTCACCGGTGTGCTGGCATGCTTCTTAACAAACACACCACTACAGCAAACATCTCAATTGTACTTGTTGATTTCTTCGACAAAACACTGAACAAAAAATGTACTTGTGAGTGTGCTGCCTGGTGCTTTTAAATTTTGTGATCATTTGAGCAGCCCAGAAAGCATCCCATAAATTAAATTATGTTATCGTATCTGAACATGTACACTAGTCATTAAATTAGATGGGAAATAATGATTCAGGGTAAACAACTGCACCAAGGAAATTCCATTTTTCTTCTCAAAATGTAAAATGTCTGTTGAAAAATCACATTAAACAGAGATGTGATTAACTTTTTATTTTACCAAACATAACATCAATGATGACACAATCAGTCTTCAGCAGAAGTGCTCAAATCACTCTCAGTGGCATCGTCTGGAATGTCCTCCTCCGAGTCCATTTCCAGGAGTGGTTGGTGGCTGAGGATTCTCTTGTACACGTCCTTTACTTTGAGCATTTCAGCTTTCAGTTCACTTTGTTTTCTAAAACCAGGCTACAGAGTCCCTTCTGTGCATCCTCCGACATGCCAACAAAGGAGGCTGTAAAAAGAACAAAACAAATAAATATGAGAAAAGTTAAAAAACAAACAAACAAACAAAAAAAAAACCTCACCTCATAAACACAAGGAATTAGGATGCTGTAATTAAACATTTTTTTAAAAGGGAGAAGGCAGTGTTAGCTAGCAATCTAGATATAGGTAAAAGATCCAGTAAGACTTTAGCATCTGCTCTTATTTTCAATCGATTCATCAAAAAATTAATAAATAAATAAAGTGCTTACAGTCTGAGGAGATTGTTCCCAACACCACAGATGGCATTCGCAACACTGTCCAGTGATGCCGCATCTCCCTGCAAAGGATCATCTCCTCCTCTCTCAGGCGCCTCACAGCCATCACCTTCTCAAAGACTTTTCTTTTTGTCCGGAGGTCAGCAGCAGCTACAGTTTAACAACATCAGATGGGAAAACATAGTAGCATATTATGATTCAAGAACAAAACATTCAACTACTGCTCAGATACTGGGAGTTTGTTTAAAAAGGATATTTATATATCAAGAGCTTACGTTCACTTGTGCTCTGCCAGGGCCAAATATCGGTCTGCATGAGGGCATCACTGGATACGTGTATGTGTATATGGTTATGGCATTAACGTCATTTTAACAAGATTAACGCTAACAGCACTAATATATATATATATATGTGTATCTTACATGATTTGTGTGTCTCTGGATGTATTTCACAAACTCAGCAACTTCCTCATCTTTTTCAATGAAGACACCTTCAAAGTCCCCCTGCTCTGAAGTGCTGAACGAACACAGTGACAGTTGTTTGAAAAGAAACATTAAAATACATTTTTCTACAAATCCATATTTGACTTATGTACACAATGCATAACGTACCTTGCATTTGACTGAAAGCGATAAAGCTTGCGGTTTCCATCAACTGAGACGGCAAGCATGTCTGGAGTGCAGGCAGGGCAGCTAAAGCATGGCTCCTTGCACATCCTGTCCACCTCAAACTTTACAGCACTCCACTCCACTCCAATAAATATACAATAACAGCACCCACTCATACTCATACAAAGCAAGAAATGCATAAGACTTAAAAACCGTACCTATTGGCTTGTGAAACTCTGATGAAGGCTGCAAAAACCCTCCTGTTACTGCCTCTCTGTTGTGCAGGACAAAGCGTGTGTGAACTGCAATATCACAGTCAGCACAAAGGAATGGAAGAGGCAGGCAGTCCAGACACCTCACAACTACTTGTTTGCCACACTGACACACACGGTGTGACTGTGGATCCAGAGTAGCTAACATATTGTCTATAAGACAAGGCCTGGCCTCTTTCCACTTTTGCAAGGACACCATATTTCTGATCGCCCAGTGAGTAGCAGCTGACTCAGACGACGTCTCACAAGTCATGGCTGCATCCTCTTCTCCATCCTCCAACAACTGAAGGAGCTCCTGATGAAGCACCATACACTAACAGAAAAAAAAGAAAGAAAGGAAGAAACTCTTCCACAAAGTGAAAAACACTCTAGGCAGTATGTTTCTTAGGACTGCACAAAAGCCCTGCATAACTCAACTATAACAACAAATATAAAAGTAAACAGAAATCACAATAAATACAAGAAGGTAAAGTACCTTTTGTTGGGTTGACACTGGCAACATAACTAGGTTCTTCACGTGGACATTGATGCTGCTCTCTGGACACTGGAGGGGGAAAAAAATTGAAGAATATTTACTTACTGAAATTCTTTGGTGAAAACAAGTTGTGAGATAAAATCAATGGTTGTGTGAACACTGAGCACGTGGCATGCAACTAGTACTTCGAGTGGTTGATGATCTTTGAGGAATAAAAGCTCCCTGTCTGTCACGTTTTTTCCAGCGCACTGGTCTTGGCTGAGGTTCACTCTGTGCATCATTCTACGCAATTAACAAGGAAAAAAGGGAACGCCTAAAATACAGTCTATGATTAAAGCAAAGATTATCAAACAGCTTAAGTTAACCAACTTAATGTGACATAAACTTTAAAAAAAAATTTAAAATAATATAACGTTTACTCCGTACAAAATATTAGACAAGCGTGTTCCCTCTTTAACAACTGATTCCACTAAAAATGTTACCTGCATATCTTGAAGGAGTTCGTCAGCAGCCTGAAGCTCAAACTAACAGGAGTGGTGAATGAATCTATAAATGTTTTACGTGTGAAATGAAAATAATAAACCTAACAAAGGATTATGTACGTTAGATCTGCACACTTTCAGATCGTGAATCAGTTTGGAAAACACTGTGTGGTGGCCAAAACATGAAGCGATTTTAATTCAATTCAATTCAATTTGATTTATATAGCGCCAAATCACAACAAAAGTCGCCTCAAGGCGCTTCATAGATACAGAGAAAAACCCAACAATCATATGACCCCCTATGAGCAAGCGACAGTGGGAAGGAAAAACTCCCTTTTAACAGGAAGAAACCTCCGGCAGAACCAGGCTCAGGGAGGGGCGGCCATCTGCTGCGACCGGTTGGGGTGAGAGAAGGAAGACAGGATAAAGACATGCTGTGGAAGAGAGACAGAGATTAATAACAGATATGATTCAATGCAGAGAGGTCTGTTAATACATAGTGAGTGAGAAAGGTGACTGGAAAGGAAAAACTCAATGCATCATGGGAATCCCCCGGCAGCCTACGTCTATTGCAGCATAACTAAGGGAGGATTCAGGGTCACCTGGTCCAGCCCTAACTATATGCTTTAGCAAAAAGGAAAGTTTTAAGCCTAATCTTAAAAGTAGAGATAGTGTCTGTCTCCCGAATCCAAACTGGAAGCTGGTTCCACAGAAGTGGGGCCTGAAAACTGAAGGCTCTCCCTCCCATTCTACTTTTAAATACTCCAGGAACAACAAGTAGGCCTGCAGAGCGAGAGCAAAGTGCTCTAATAGGGTGATATGGTACTACAAGGTCATTAAGATAAGATGGGGCCTGATTATTTAAGACCTTGTATGTGAGGAGCAGGATTTTGAATTCAATTCTGGACTTAACAGGAAGCCAATGAAGGGAAGCCAAAACAGGAGAAATCTGCTCTCTCTTTCTAGTCCCTGTCAGGACTCTTGCTGCAGCATTTTGGATTAGCTGGAGGCTTTTCAGTGAGTTTTTTTGACATCCTGATAATAATGAATTGCAGTAGTCCAGCCTGGAAGTAATAAATGCATGAACTAGTTTTTCAGCATCACTCTGAGACAGGATATTTCTAATTTTAGAGATGTTGCGCAAATGGAAGAAAGCAGTCTTACATATTTGTTTAATATGTGCGTTGAAGGACATGTCCTGGTCAAAAATGACTCCAAGCTTTTACTGTTGAATTATCAGTGATACTTTCATGTGTTTTTGTTGAGAAATGTTAACGATGTCATTAAAAGAAAGCATTAAATTAGGAAGAAAAACCCGTTCGCGGAGAGGGTCCCCGGTTCTCCAGTTAGATTGTGCTTCACGGTGTCATGTTTCGCCGTGACGGGGTTATTATTATTTTTTTTTTTTTTTGCCTGTCCCATTTGGTTCTTTAGCCATCAGAATTGTTGTCTGAAGACCAACAAGGATACCCAATGGATTTACTTTGCCAAATGGATCATCGTGGCATTGCCGTATTGGTCCATTTGGTCGATCTTTGTTTTTATTATTTATTATATTTTATTTTCAGATGTTACAGATGGGACAGACATGAGTGAGGGATAGGAAAGGGAGAAAGAAAGAGGAAGGAAAGGAAAAACAGAAGGGGAGAGGGACAGTGAGAAAGGGGGGGAGAAAAAAAAATAAAAATCTCCTGGATCACCTGTTGAGAGAAAAATAGAAAACAAGCAAAAAAAACCAAAGCAACATACTAAACACAACACCATCGCATTAATCTAGCTAAGTGTAAACAGCAGTAAATACTAAATATTCAATGTTGTTGTGCAGCACGCAGGACAGATGTGCTTCGAAGTAGCGGCCAAGAAAGGTGTAATTTGGGTCTACGAGCAGTGAACACCCGTGTGCATACCTGTGTGGATCAGCGCGCTTGTATTCCAAAGGTTTCTCCATGTAACGATCTGCTAGGGAGTGTGGGGGGGCCACAGCCCCGTCCTCCAGGGTGTGAAGCGGGTATGGAGGAGATCAAAACTCCAGACATCCAGAGGCCCCCAGAACACAAGAGACCATGGAAGACCAACAGAGGGGCAGCCGCGCCAAATGACTCCAAGCTTTTATTGTTGAATTATCAGTGATACTTTCATGTGTTTTTGTTGAGAAATGTTAACGATGTCATTAAAAGAAAGCATTAAATTAGGGAGAAAAACCTCTCTGTCTCTGCTTCCTCCTGCATCCTCCTCTTCATCTCTGCTTCCTCCTGCATCCTCCTCTTCATCTCTGCTTCCTCCTGCATATTCCTCTCTGTCTCTGCTTCCTCCTGCATCCTCCTCTTCATCTCTGCTTCCTCCTGCATCCTCCTCTTCATCTCCACATCCTGCATCTCCCTCAATTTCTACTGTGTACACCTCGGATGTCCCAAACAAAAAAAGGACAAGGAAAGGTTAGACGTTATGGTATTGTAAATGTACGAAACACATGACATGTTCGTTAAGATTTCTTTTTCTTAATTTTTGCATTTTTTTCCAGTTTTACAGAACTCATGTAAATATTTCATTTGTTATTTTTCAGAATGCCGAAAACACCGTACACAGAAGATTTTCAAATATGAAGAGATAGTAGACAGGAGAGTTGTAAATGTAAGTAATTTAGCCTGCTGTTGTGCAGATTTGTTTGCGTCTTTGGACTTCCTGGATTTGAACTGTGCCTGACTGAATATCCATAAGCTTTTGTATTTGATGAATCTACACTAATTCAGCCACTGAGTCAGGATTTCACTCCAAATAGGACATTAAATAAGAACAGACCACCTGATACGACCTAGTCGTGCTGCCTTCCTGATGTTTACGTTCTTTAAAGTCCTCCTGACATCATGCTCAGAAGGAGTGATTGATGTGGAGGTGCTCCTTCCCATTCAGTAACATCTGCTTCAGTTAGTTTTGCTTGTGAGCCACAATGTAAGCAGTGTTGCTTTGCTAACATGCACTCGATGCTGGCAGTACACGCATTGTAGTGGTTCTTATGTTTTTATTGAGCCATTCAATAGTACACAAATGTTTATAAGCTCCTTTTTGTATGCAACTTGCATGTCTTTCTTAATTAATTGTTTGTTTATATCATGTTTTTCAGGAAAAAGAAGAAGTTAAAGTCAAGTGGAAGCCTTGCTCAACATGGTATGTAGTAACAACTTTGTTGGACAGGAACAGACATTCATATTGTTGATAAATAGTTATCACCTCAATTTGAATTCATGTATTTGGACTAAAGTAAATTGAGAGCTTTTAGCTATCGAGCTCCTCTTCTGTGAGGAGCTTGATAGCTGTCCACCTCCAAAGTCCATTATGAGATTTGGAGGTGGACATGGTCAACACTTTTAAGAGTAGGCATAAGACTTTACTTCTTTATAGAGCTTATAGTTAGGGCTGGTTCAGCTCAGCCCTTAGTTATGCTGTAATGGGACCAGACTGCTGGGGGTTAGTGTCCCCCCCCCCTCTCTCTGTCTGTCTCTTTCAGGGTTATGCAGGCTCAGTATTGGTTGAAGATGCAGTCGCGTCTCGTTTTACTGAAAACTCTCCCCCTCTCCCTCACCATCTGTAAACATACATGTCCCAGTAATGCAGTTCATGCATGTTACTAACTAAACTTCTTCCCTGGAGTTTCTGTGCTCTCTCATCCAGCAGGTTCTGATGGATCGTGGCTGCTGCTGTGGTCCTGCTTGACATCTACTACACATATTATTACTGTCTGACTTGATTTGATTCATTTATATTACAATGAAGGTGTATAAAGCATGACATGAATATAGAAGATATTTCATCCTAAAAAATTGTCATATGTCACAACCTAAATTGTCCTATTTTGTGTGTGGTTGTTCTTTGTTATGTTTTTCTCCTGACAGTGGCAAAGTGTGGGATGACACATGGGAACCTGCGCAGTTTTACACACAGTAAACCAGGCACCACAGGTCGCAGAGATCGCACAGTTCACAGCTTGTAGTTCAGCATAAAAGTTCAAAATAAAATATTTACTATACATTTCAACCAGTGTCAGTCTCTGTTTCACTCTCTAATTGTGGCTTAAGTACCTAACACATTCATGAATCTGATCCATCAATAATATCTTCCCTGCACTCGACATCTCATAGTTTTACATATCAGCCAACATTATTGTCTACATCCTCATAAATATAGAAGTGACTTGCTTATTATAACATATTACAAGGTAAAGTAATACTGCACTGCACGTAAGGTAAGTAACACCTACTGTGTATGGGAGCCTAAAGCAAAGTTAACTGCACCAGTACCAGCTTCAGAACATATTGTATATTATATGTTTCTACCTTTTTGTAATATGTCATGTTTAGATGCAGTGACAATTGCACATTTGGAGTTGTGGTCATATGTGGTTTTTATATACAGGGTATTAGAAAAAAATTGACATTTTTTGCTATTTTTCTTGTTTGTTTGCACATTATTATTGTGTACATATTACATATGTAACATTATTGTTAATATTATTATTAGATATCAAAGATACAATTTGATTAAGGGTTTTCCTGTCATAATTTCAATAAAAATGCAATTACACACGTAAACAATAGGATCAAAATAAACTTTTAAAAAGTCTGTTGATCAAATGCTGATTTTCAAAACATTCTAGAGGAAAACAGAGATGAAATAATCTGAACAGTAACAGTGATCGTGGATGATGATGGAGGCTTCAATGGATTATTCTGTTTCAATCAATAGGTTCGTATCTATGACAATAATTTGATAAGTTTAACAGGTTGGTTTAGGCCTGGCAATACAGCAAATATTCACAAACTTTTGTTTTTGAAGAATGTTTATCTTTTTTGGGATGAAGCTATCTGGCAAAATGATACAACCCCTTTAACCTCATCTTTATGTCTATGATACTGGATTTTGGTTTGATGCATATGCAGGTTACAGCTGGGGAATGGCAGTATGTTGTGGATTGATTTGGCATGTTCAACCACTGTTACACCAAACTCTCTCACTTATAACATGATAAAGGCCTCTTACTCAGTGTCATGGATTTTCTATACTTTTGGGGACACAGGGCCAAAGTCTGAGGCAATAAGTCAGATCAAAGAAGGCAATGATTGTAAAATGGGACTTTACTTATGTCATCATATATATCCAGGAATATGTGCCTGAGGATAGTTGTCATGAAATCAATATTAAATCAAAGTATTCCTTAATTACCACAGCTGACACGAGTTCTCCATAGCTGCCTGCTGTCTCAGGATCTGTCTCCAAAAAGGACCAGGGAGCGCTAACATGTTATGTTCAAAACTGATGAAGAAAATGCACATTAAACATAGTATAAACTTACTGAGTGAAGTAATGTCAAGAGGATTCCTTTAGCTCCTATTGGGTTGGTTCCTTGATCAATGCAATACAGAATCATTAATTTGGTTTTATGTAATGTTCTTAAAACATGTCAAAATGAGGCTCACTAGTCTGTGTGGCCTCCACATGCCTGTATGACCTCCCTACAACACCTGGACATGCTCCTGATGAAGTGGCAGATGCTCTCCTGATGGATCTCCTCCCAGACTCCAGGACTAAAGCATCTGCCCACTCCTGGACATTTTGTGGTGCAGTTGGTGGATGGAGCGAGACATGATGTCCCAGATGTCCTCAATTGGATTCAGGTCTGGGGAATGGGCGGGCCAGTCCACAGCATCATTGCCTTCATCTTGCAGGAACTGCTGACACACTCCAGCCACATGAGGTCTAGGATTGTCTTGCATTAGGAGGAACCCGGGGCCAACCGCACCAGCATATGGTCTCACAAGGGGTCTGAGGATCTCATCTCAGTACCTAATGGCAGTCAGGCTACCTCTGCCGAACACATGGAGGGCTGTGCAGCTCCCCAAAGAAATGCCACCCCACACCAAAACTGACCCACTGCCAAACTCATGCTGGAGGATGTTGCAGGCAGCAGAAGGTTCTCCACGGCGTCCCCAGACTCTGTCACAAGTGCTCAGTGTGAACCTGCTTTCATCTGTGAGGAGCACAGGGCGCCAGTGGCAAAGTTGCCAATCTTTGTGTTGTCTGGCAAATGCCAAACATCCGGCACGGTGTTGGGCTGTAAGCACAACCCCACCTGTGGACGTCGGGCCCTCATACCACCCTCATGGAGTCGGTTTCTGACCGTTTGAGCAGACGTGCACATTTGTAGCCTGCTGGAGGTCATTTTGCACAGCTCTGGCCTTTCTTTCCTACCCCACAGTACCTTCCCTTACCATTTGTTTCCTACTCTTTTACTTCTTCTTTGATGACGGTTGTCTTTCTAGATAAGCAATTTCATTTGCTCTGGGGCGAGTCACTGGCTCGGGTGCATTCTGGGACTGTCACTTCACCGGTGTGCTGGCATGCTTCTTAACAAACACACCACTACAGCAAACATCTCAATTGTACTTGTTGATTTCTTCGACAAAACACTGAACAAAAAATGTACTTGTGAGTGTGCTGCCTGGTGCTTTTAAATTTTGTGATCATTTGAGCAGCCCAGAAAGCATCCCATAAATTAAATTATGTTATCGTATCTGAACATGTACACTAGTCATTAAATTAGATGGGAAATAATGATTCAGGGTAAACAACTGCACCAAGGAAATTCCATTTTTCTTCTCAAAATGTAAAATGTCTGTTGAAAAATCACATTAAACAGAGATGTGATTAACTTTTTATTTTACCAAACATAACATCAATGATGACACAATCAGTCTTCAGCAGAAGTGCTCAAATCACTCTCAGTGGCATCGTCTGGAATGTCCTCCTCCGAGTCCATTTCCAGGAGTGGTTGGTGGCTGAGGATTCTCTTGTACACGTCCTTTACTTTGAGCATTTCAGCTTTCAGTTCACTTTGTTTTCTAAAACCAGGCTACAGAGTCCCTTCTGTGCATCCTCCGACATGCCAACAAAGGAGGCTGTAAAAAGAACAAAACAAATAAATATGAGAAAAGTTAAAAAACAAACAAACAAACAAAAAAAAAACCTCACCTCATAAACACAAGGAATTAGGATGCTGTAATTAAACATTTTTTTAAAAGGGAGAAGGCAGTGTTAGCTAGCAATCTAGATATAGGTAAAAGATCCAGTAAGACTTTAGCATCTGCTCTTATTTTCAATCGATTCATCAAAAAATTAATAAATAAATAAAGTGCTTACAGTCTGAGGAGATTGTTCCCAACACCACAGATGGCATTCGCAACACTGTCCAGTGATGCCGCATCTCCCTGCAAAGGATCATCTCCTCCTCTCTCAGGCGCCTCACAGCCATCACCTTCTCAAAGACTTTTCTCTTTGTCCGGAGGTCAGCAGCAGCTACAGTTTAACAACATCAGATGGGAAAACATAGTAGCATATTATGATTCAAGAACAAAACATTCAACTACTGCTCAGATACTGGGAGTTTGTTTAAAAAGGATATTTATATATCAAGAGCTTACGTTCACTTGTGCTCTGCCAGGGCCAAATATCGGTCTGCATGAGGGCATCACTGGATACGTGTATGTGTATATGGTTATGGCATTAACGTCATTTTAACAAGATTAACGCTAACAGCACTAATATATATATATATATGTGTATCTTACATGATTTGTGTGTCTCTGGATGTATTTCACAAACTCAGCAACTTCCTCATCTTTTTCAATGAAGACACCTTCAAAGTCCCCCTGCTCTGAAGTGCTGAACGAACACAGTGACAGTTGTTTGAAAAGAAACATTAAAATACATTTTTCTACAAATCCATATTTGACTTATGTACACAATGCATAACGTACCTTGCATTTGACTGAAAGCGATAAAGCTTGCGGTTTCCATCAACTGAGACGGCAAGCATGTCTGGAGTGCAGGCAGGGCAGCTAAAGCATGGCTCCTTGCACATCCTGTCCACCTCAAACTTTACAGCACTCCACTCCACTCCAATAAATATACAATAACAGCACCCACTCATACTCATACAAAGCAAGAAATGCATAAGACTTAAAAACCGTACCTATTGGCTTGTGAAACTCTGATGAAGGCTGCAAAAACCCTCCTGTTACTGCCTCTCTGTTGTGCAGGACAAAGCGTGTGTGAACTGCAATATCACAGTCAGCACAAAGGAATGGAAGAGGCAGGCAGTCCAGACACCTCACAACTACTTGTTTGCCACACTGACACACACGGTGTGACTGTGGATCCAGAGTAGCTAACATATTGTCTATAAGACAAGGCCTGGCCTCTTTCCACTTTTGCAAGGACACCATATTTCTGATCGCCCAGTGAGTAGCAGCTGACTCAGACGACGTCTCACAAGTCATGGCTGCATCCTCTTCTCCATCCTCCAACAACTGAAGGAGCTCCTGATGAAGCACCATACACTAACAGAAAAAAAAGAAAGAAAGGAAGAAACTCTTCCACAAAGTGAAAAACACTCTAGGCAGTATGTTTCTTAGGACTGCACAAAAGCCCTGCATAACTCAACTATAACAACAAATATAAAAGTAAACAGAAATCACAATAAATACAAGAAGGTAAAGTACCTTTTGTTGGGTTGACACTGGCAACATAACTAGGTTCTTCACGTGGACATTGATGCTGCTCTCTGGACACTGGAGGGGGAAAAAAATTGAAGAATATTTACTTACTGAAATTCTTTGGTGAAAACAAGTTGTGAGATAAAATCAATGGTTGTGTGAACACTGAGCACGTGGCATGCAACTAGTACTTCGAGTGGTTGATGATCTTTGAGGAATAAAAGCTCCCTGTCTGTCACGTTTTTTCCAGCGCACTGGTCTTGGCTGAGGTTCACTCTGCATCATTCTACGCAATTAACAAGGAAAAAAGGGAACGCCTAAAATACAGTCTATGATTAAAGCAAAGATTATCAAACAGCTTAAGTTAACCAACTTAATGTGACATAAACTTTAAAAAAAAATTTAAAATAATATAACGTTTACTCCGTACAAAATATTAGACAAGCGTGTTCCCTCTTTAACAACTGATTCCACTAAAAATGTTACCTGCATATCTTGAAGGAGTTCGTCAGCAGCCTGAAGCTCAAACTAACAGGAGTGGTGAATGAATCTATAAATGTTTTACGTGTGAAATGAAAATAATAAACCTAACAAAGGATTATGTACGTTAGATCTGCACACTTTCAGATCGTGAATCAGTTTGGAAAACACTGTGTGGTGGCCAAAACATGAAGCGATTTTAATTCAATTCAATTCAATTTGATTTATATAGCGCCAAATCACAACAAAAGTCGCCTCAAGGCGCTTCATAGATACAGAGAAAAACCCAACAATCATATGACCCCCTATGAGCAAGCGACAGTGGGAAGGAAAAACTCCCTTTTAACAGGAAGAAACCTCCGGCAGAACCAGGCTCAGGGAGGGGCGGCCATCTGCTGCGACCGGTTGGGGTGAGAGAAGGAAGACAGGATAAAGACATGCTGTGGAAGAGAGACAGAGGTTAATAACAGATATGATTCAATGCAGAGAGGTCTGTTAATACATAGTGAGTGAGAAAGGTGACTGGAAAGGAAAAACTCAATGCATCATGGGAATCCCCCGGCAGCCTACGTCTATTGCAGCATAACTAAGGGAGGATTCAGGGTCACCTGGTCCAGCCCTAACTATATGCTTTAGCAAAAAGGAAAGTTTTAAGCCTAATCTTAAAAGTAGAGATAGTGTCTGTCTCCCGAATCCAAACTGGAAGCTGGTTCCACAGAAGTGGGGCCTGAAAACTGAAGGCTCTCCCTCCCATTCTACTTTTAAATACTCCAGGAACAACAAGTAGGCCTGCAGAGCGAGAGCAAAGTGCTCTAATAGGGTGATATGGTACTACAAGGTCATTAAGATAAGATGGGGCCTGATTATTTAAGACCTTGTATGTGAGGAGCAGGATTTTGAATTCAATTCTGGACTTAACAGGAAGCCAATGAAGGGAAGCCAAAACAGGAGAAATCTGCTCTCTCTTTCTAGTCCCTGTCAGGACTCTTGCTGCAGCATTTTGGATTAGCTGGAGGCTTTTCAGTGAGTTTTTTGGACATCCTGATAATAATGAATTGCAGTAGTCCAGCCTGGAAGTAATAAATGCATGAACTAGTTTTTCAGCATCACTCTGAGACAGGATATTTCTAATTTTAGAGATGTTGCGCAAATGGAAGAAAGCAGTCTTACATATTTGTTTAATATGTGCGTTGAAGGACATGTCCTGGTCAAAAATGACTCCAAGCTTTTACTGTTGAATTATCAGTGATACTTTCATGTGTTTTTGTTGAGAAATGTTAACGATGTCATTAAAAGAAAGCATTAAATTAGGAAGAAAAACCCGTTCGCGGAGAGGGTCCCCGGTTCTCCAGTTAGATTGTGCTTCACGGTGTCATGTTTCGCCGTGACGGGGTTATTATTATTATTTTTTTTTTTTTGCCTGTCCCATTTGGTTCTTTAGCCATCAGAATTGTTGTCTGAAGACCAACAAGGATACCCAATGGATTTACTTTGCCAAATGGATCATCGTGGCATTGCCGTATTGGTCCATTTGGTCGATCTTTGTTTTTATTATTTATTATATTTTATTTTCAGATGTTACAGACGGGACAGACATGAGTGAGGGATAGGAAAGGGAGAAAGAAAGAGGAAGGAAAGGAAAAACAGAAGGGGAGAGGGACAGTGAGAAAGGGGGGGAGAAAAAAAAATAAAAATCTCCTGGATCACCTGTTGAGAGAAAAATAGAAAACAAGCAAAAAAAACCAAAGCAACATACTAAACACAACACCATCGCATTAATCTAGCTAAGTGTAAACAGCAGTAAATACTAAATATTCAATGTTGTTGTGCAGCACGCAGGACAGATGTGCTTCGAAGTAGCGGCCAAGAAAGGTGTAATTTGGGTCTACGAGCAGTGAACACCCGTGTGCATACCTGTGTGGATCAGCGCGCTTGTATTCCAAAGGTTTCTCCATGTAACGATCTGCTAGGGAGTGTGGGGGGGCCACAGCCCCGTCCTCCAGGGTGTGAAGCGGGTATGGAGGAGATCAAAACTCCAGACATCCAGAGGCCCCCAGAACACAAGAGACCATGGAAGACCAACAGAGGGGCAGCCGCGCCAAATGACTCCAAGCTTTTATTGTTGAATTATCAGTGATACTTTCATGTGTTTTTGTTGAGAAATGTTAACGATGTCATTAAAAGAAAGCATTAAATTAGGGAGAAAAACCCGTTCGCGGAGAGGGTCCCCGGTTCTCCAGTTAGATTGTGCTTCACGGTGTCATGTTTCGCCGTGACGGGGTTATTATTGGAGTAAAAGGATGGCTGGAGCCTCTGCTCGAAGCGTCTCCGATCGCCGCGAGCGGGTTCATATTGGAATGAATTGACAACCCACAGCGTCACATAAAAATGTGGAAGGGTACCTTAGGTGTCAGCATGAGAAGTTAAGGGACGTGACAAATCGTCATTATTTTACGCGTCCGGAGTGAGAACGAGCTGTCTCAGCATAAGCTGCTGTAAAGAAGAGAGACGCTTTACACACGTGTGTGGAAAGTGTCCATGTGGATAAATTAAGAATGTGAATGAAGAGAAGCTGTGTAGTTGAATAAAACTCACACATCAGCCTGCTGAGTTCATCCTGCGGCAGTGCATTGAAGGCATCGTCGTTGGGAGCGAAGAAGGTAAACACCTTCTCCTGGTTCAAAAGCTCAGTCATACCTGCTGTCTGGATGGCACTGACCAGCATGCAGAAACAGCATTAAATGATGTCAGCTTCAATAGAAACTACACAACAACACACTAACACCTCTGTTTGCTTTCAGTCCATATGCTACACCTGTGGGAAGCAGAAAGCTTGATGTGGTCTGCAGAGTTCATTACTAAGCAGACAACCACCCACAAACCAGACCTGGGACATGCTTCCTTTAGTTAGTTTGCCAAGTTCACACAACACAATACACAGCAAACTACCACTGACAATAAAAAAAACCCAACTATTTAAAATATTTTAAATGAACTAACTGAAGCAAAATTGACTCCAAAACAACTATAAAACTATAAAAACAGACGATTCTGTCCACGGGTGCAAGAAGAACAACCTCAGGCCTTGAAATTAAAACAGGAGTACCAGAATTAAAAGCCAAACATCTAAAATCTTCAACGTAAAAACCAAAAAAAACAACAGGAAGTATAACTGAAGAAATCGACTTTCTCCCTGGAAGGGCAGGAAAAGTCTCCTGTATCGGTTACCTGTGTCCTCTGGGCTTTGCTGCATGTATTTAGTGATTTCATGCGAACACGAGGATCAATTATTGTCCTGTGAAGGTCTCTGTAGCTTACAAAGAAAAATGAATTAAAGAGACACACACACACACACACACAGAGGCAGCTAGACGAGGTAAAAACACTCCTGACTTCCTCTGTGATTTGTGGACAGCTGCAGTGAAGAGCAGCGCTGTGTCTGATCAGACCACCTCAGTCGAGTTCAACACAAGTCCAGATCTGGAGTCGAGTATGAAGACCGAATGTATGAATCTCTACATGGCACCTCTCAGCGGTGCCTTGTAGAGATTTCTCAGTGGGGCTATTTTCCTGCTTTTTGATTGGACTGAACATGCTGAATGTTCACAAACTGTTTGTTTAGTCTGCTGCACAAATATCAGTAGCAGCTTCCACCCTAATAAAGACATGCAGAGACTCTGCTCTGATTCCAGTCATCTACAAACATGGGGCAAAGCAAGTTGTGGCTTATAGCAGAGCTTAGCATGAAGAAGGAAATGTGATCAGACCTGTTTGTGTTTCTGTGTCCAGGTGACCCTCAGCAGCTGTCAGGTATGCTCAAGTATCACCTGGGTGAGAGCATGCTGTTGAGCGGTGGCGTCTCTTCTCACACCAGATTCCAAACTCTGCAGGGGGAGAAGCAAGATGATCAGCCGGAGGCAGTAATGCTGCCAAGTGGGGGGACGAGAAGAAGAAAAGCAGAGGTTCTCTAGAGAGGGTCAAAGGTCATGTGTTAAATCCTCTGCTGCATTGCCATGAGAGGATCTGAAAGTGATTTTCTGGTGTCATTCATGTCTGGAGAAAAAGAAATGTGTGTGAAAACTTTTTAAATTGTTCCTTTTTTTGTTTAATCAAACCAATGTTGGTGTGTGTGTGTGTGTGTGTGTGTGTGTGAACAGGTCACATGACAGCACAGCATTTTCTACCCACAGTTTGAACTGAGTAAGAAATAACAAATGTATTTATTCAACTTATAGACAATAAAAAAACAGAAATCAGTGTAAAATTTAATAACTTTTATTGATGTTAACTTTTTTAAAAGTTATTAAAAAGAAAACCCCAACAGAAAAACCCCTCTGAGCAAGCACTTGGCGACAGTGGGGAAGAAAAACTCCCTTTTAAGAGGAAGAAACTTCCGGCAGAACCAGGCTCAGTGAGGGGACAGCCATCTGCCGCGACCGTTCCAAGGGGTTATCACAATTTTTTCTACAGTGCATCAGGGGCGATCGTGGCTCAAGACACTTCACCCTACGCCTACTGGTGGTGGTCAGAGGGCCCGGCGGCGCCAGTGTCCGGCAGCCTCGCCTCTGTCAGTGCGCCCCAGGGCGGCTGTGGCTACAACGTAGCTTGCCATCACCAGTGTGTGAATGTGTGTGTGAATGGGTGGATGACTGGACGCGTGAAGCGCTTTGGGGTCCTTAGGGACTAGGAAAGCGCTACACAAATACAGGCCATTTACCATTTTACAGTGCATCAACCTTGTTTTGTCTCCTGGTGAAACAAAACAGTCGGCCTATAGATGAGAAAAACCGACGTATGCAACTTGGCTTCTTCGAGAGTTTGGCTGCCTCTTCTGTGAAAATTTTAACAATCGTATTGTCGACTGTTGGTTCATTTAATTCCATGTTTCGCAGAACTACTTCTGCCTCTTGCCACTGTTTACACAGGGCTTTGAAAATCACCTTCTCAAAGTTTTTGAACTTCCTTAAGGGGATTTGATCAATTTCATCCCCGATCTTAGCCCAGATCTTTTTGCTAAGCCTCTTGTAGATGGCTAAAACTCTTTCTGGACTTGTGACTTTACCTGATTTTTTTATAACCCGCTTAACTAGTTCTTCCATACATATTTCCACAAAAAATCTGTATTTTTCTTTGTTTTGAGGCAATTCATCCTTTGCTGCCAAAGGGTGTTTTTTGAATTGATTTTGCATGCTGGCTTCATGTTGAGCAGAGGAATTCTTTGGGGTTACATTATTTTCCAAAGAGGTTCCTGCTTTATCTACAGCCTGCGTGGTGTCACGGTTTTTCTTGTCTATTAGAGTTCTGGGCTCGTCAGTTGTATCAATGATATTTGTGGCAACATTTTCTGCTGTGTTGTTCATGTTGTCTGTTGTTTTCTGTTGTTCAGGAGCTGTCTGTGTCTCCTTTGAGGCCACTGTTGTTGTGCTATTTTCCCTGATGTTGAACAAATCCCTTGTTTTCTGTAGAATCACAGCCTGAATTTGATCTGCCAGCGATGCATTATCCTCTGAGTTTTCAGGTCTTTCCGTGGTATTTTGGACATTAGTGATAAGTGTGGCACCAGCGGAATTTTCTGCTGTGCTGTTCACGTTGACTGTTGCTTTCTGTACAATAACAACTGGCACACAGATTAGATTTTCCATGATGCGGTCAACTGTGTTAGAGGTCTGTGCACGTTCAGGAGCTGTTTCTGTCTCCTTTGAGGCCACTGTTGTTGTGCTATTTTCTGGGATGTTTAACAAATCCATTTCTTTCTGTAGAATCACAGCCTGAATTTGATCTGCCAGCGATGCATAATCCTCTGAGTTGTCAGGTGTTTCCGTGGTATTATGGATATTAGTGATATATGTCATATACAAACACGCCACACACTTCGAGCGCATTCTTTTTTTTTCTCGAAATGGGCGGGGCTTAGAGCAAAGGCTTCAGTGACGTCATACACTTCAAAGGATTTAAGTCTATAAATAGCCCTCTGCAGGAACACCCCGGCCTAGGCAACCGGAGTGCAACACGAAAAAAGTAAAAATAAAGGAAAAAAAAAACACACACAAAAAACCCCCACTAAAGCTCACCACCAAAATCCCGAAACGAAAGTATCGACAAATCTATTTACAACAAACTATTTATTTACAACAAAACACCAAACTATTTACAACACGGGGGAGATCGCGACCATGACACACTGAAACACAGGGTTTAAATACCTAGAGGGAGCAATCAGGAAAATGGACAACAAGAGGGAAACACAGCTGGGGCAACTCAGAACTGACGAGACAGGGAAACGTAAACAAAAAAGACTAAGATAACACAGACTTTCAAAGTAACACAGGAAACACATAACAGTCACGCCAAAAACAACACACTGACAACACCGAAACGTAACAGTTCCCCCCACCCAAAAATCAAACATTTAACACCAAGTGAAAAGTTTGATCCAGACAGACGAAGCCGACGAAGGCTGGAGCGGTACCACGGACCCTCCAGCGAAGGCGGATGAAGGCTGGAGCGGTCCCACGGACCCTCCAGCGACGACAAAGGCTGGGGCGGTCCCACGGACCCTCCCCTCAGCGAAGGCAGACGAAGCTGATGAAGGCTGGAGCGGTCCCACTGACCCTCCAGCAGACGACGAAGGCTGGAGCGGTCCCTCGGACCCTCCAGCGAAGGCGGATGAAGGCTGGAGCGGTCCCACGGACCCTCCAGCGAAGGCGGATGAAGGCTGGAGCGGTCCCACGGACCCTCCAGCGACGACAAAGGCTGGGGCGGTCCCACGGACCCTCCCCTCAGCGAAGGCAGACGAAGCTGATGAAGGCTGGAGCGGTCCCACTGACCCTCCAGCAGACGACGAAGGCTGGAGCGGTCCCTCGGACCCTCCAGCGACGACAAAGGCTGGGGCGGTCCCCAGACCCCCCAGCGAAGGCAATCCCGGACGAGCCCCCATATGTTACACCCCGGCCATGACACACTGAAACACAGGGTTTAAATACCTAGAGGGAGCAATCAGGAAAATGGACAACAAGAGGGAAACACAGCTGGGGCAACTCAGAACTGACGAGACAGGGAAACGTAAACTAAAAAGACTAAGATAACACAGACTTTCAAAGTAACACAGGAAACACATAACAGTCACGCCAAAAACAACACACTGACAACACCGAAACGTAACACGCTAGTTTTAACAAACGGAGAAAACAAATTATCTGCAAATAGATATTAAAACGCAATGGCCAATAAACCATCAACTGTCACCAGCCCAACACAGGAGACACCACCTGAACTGGAATCTAGATTCAATAATCAAAAATGCAAAGTTGATGGCCAGTTGATGGCCAATAAAGCATCAACTGTCACCCACACACCGTCACCAACACAGGACCCAGCTCCTGAACCTGAATCTAGGCCAAACAATCAAAATTGCAAAAACCTGTTTGCATGCTTGTGTGTGTGCTGTATGGGGAGCCCAGATGACTCAGACACAGAAGATTCAAACCAGGGGCAACCTGCTATTTCACAGCAAAGTACGGTTGTGAACATAGTAAACAATTCCTTTGGTGGCACTAATACCATTAATGTCAGGAATGAAAATACTGCCCGGAATATTCAAGTTGATATCTTTAACAATCTGCAGCTAGGGCTCCCTCCGGGTTTAATGTAGTTTGCTTGAATCCTAGAAAACTAACTGGATTTTAAATTGGTTATTTTTACAATTAGAATGGCTCTTTTTAAATTGATCGAGTCACTTATGAGAACCCATTGACCAGTCGAGGCAGATGGCTGTCCCCTCACAGAGCCCGGTTCTGTCGGAGGTTTCTCCCTGTTAAAATGGAGTTTTTCCTTCCCACTGTCGCCTATTGCTTGCTCAGAGGGGTTTGTCTGTTTGGGTTTTCTTTTTTTTTTCCTTTCTTTTTATTTATTTTTACGATTTTTTTTTTACTTTTTTTTTTACTTTATATGGGTTTTCTTTTTTTAAATAACTTTTAAATTAACATCAATAAAAGTTTTCAAATTTTACTCTGTGATTTCTGTTTGTTTTCAGTTTGTGTAGGTTGTGTTATTTGTTATTTAGTTCAAACTGTGGGTAGAAAATGCAGAGAAAATGCTGTGCTGTCATGTGACCTGTTCTGTTGCGCTCTCCTCTCTGATGAGGTCTAGCAGCTCATCATTTCGGTCTCTTTTCCTCTTTCTCCCTGTTGTGGGCGGCTGACTTTCTGGAAACTCTTGGTTACCCATTGCTGCGCTTGGACCTGGAGTGTCCTCAGGGAGAGAGGAAATTAGGACAGGAGACAAATTATACAACACAACAACTCTTTGGAGAATACTGTCTGTACCAACCCGTTCTCATGCTAGCCGGCTAGCGACCCTTCGCTAAAAAACACCCTTTCAGTGAGGCTCCTTTCACCCCCGATCGCTCGCAAACAGTGTTTGTCTTAGCTGGACTTATTTTTCGTTTATATGGGCCGATGATGCTGGTCGATGTGGAAAAAATAACTGAGCTTTTTGGTGGTGGCTAACGCGGAGCTACAACACAGGGCAGCTAGCCACCGGCGAGGCGGCCGCCGATCGACCGGTGGTGGCTAACGCAGAGCTCAATCCCGGATCAGGGAAACCGAAGGCAGGAGAAGCAGGCGGCTGCCGGTCGGAGCGTGAGGTGAACTGAATTTCAGGTAAGAAGTTATGAACTGCACTCTATTTGGGTCAGATATAAACCGAGTTTAGGTGTAGTTTATTTTCGTTGTGCTGACAGTTACAATGACTCATACTGCGTGCTAGCTAGCACGACAGAGTTTCAACGCTACCCGATCCTTACCGGAAACCCGATCGGTACCCCGCATGCGCAAATCTTACGTCACTTCCTCTCTTTGCCAACATTTTTTTTCCAAAATATTAAACTTTATTAACCCTTTACAGCCGATCGGAGCGGGCACGCTCTGTTTTGCGTAACTATTTTTAAATCCCGGTAGCTCTGCAACCAAGTAAGCTAGCGCAATAATTTTTTTTGCATATGAAACTGGAGGAGTTGTACTTACATCTTATGCCATCAGCTTGTCCTAGGTCACAGTTTCCTTCCACATATAGCTTTGCAAAAACTGCATAAAAATCACTTGCAGCAACAAAAACATGATATTCCAGAAACACGCTTCGCCGATCCATCAGCTGTTTGTAACACTTCCTACGTCCATCAGCGCGAACTATCACATGACCGCATGACCTGCCCGAAACCGGAAGTGACGTAATTTTGCGGAAATGTAGTTTTTTACGATCGGGGCCTTATGACCTTGTGTTTTACTTGTTATGTGTTTTAAAAAGTTATGTTTGACTTTATGACTTTCTGTGTCGTTTCTGGGATGCTTAAGACTCATATTGCACTGCTGGAAATAGTTTATTTTGATGCATATGCTGTTATTTTGCAAATTTGCACTATAATATTTATTTTCGTTTTTCCTGCAGTATATAAAAATTGGTGTATTTCAAAAATAAAACTATGAAGACACTCAAAATAAATTTCCTGTGGTGGGAAACTAGTTTGTGTAACTTTT
Organism: Mchenga conophoros; assembly: GCF_057382185.1. Classification (NCBI taxonomy): domain Eukaryota; kingdom Metazoa; phylum Chordata; class Actinopteri; order Cichliformes; family Cichlidae; genus Mchenga; species Mchenga conophoros. The sequence goes on from NC_140540.1 coordinate 42,940,245, forward strand.
TTGTATTTACAGTTTTGAGGGATAAGCCTCTTAAATTTCTCTAACTAGAAATATATGTTAAAAAAACAAAAACGATTTTCAATTTTTTTGTAGTTTATTGCACTTTTTTGCAATTTATGTAATTACTATGCACCTAATGCAGACATATTATTAAAGTTTGGGCTACTTATTATGTGTTTATGTGTACTGTACATTTTTTCAACCCATTTTAATGAATGTTTAATATTTAAAATTTTTCAGAATTACAAGCTTCACCTCCTGCTAAAAGGTCTACACCAGCAGCTGGACCATCCTCTGCTGACAGTGTCGATGCTGGACCAGTCCCAGACCCAGAGGCTCTAAACGAGGAATTTATTCTTCATTTAGAGCCTGTACCAACATCTTCCCTCTGTCAGCCTCCTGCATCCTCCTCTTCATCTCTGCTTCCTCCTGCATCCTCCTCTCCATCTTTGCTTCCTCCTCTTCGTCTGTGCTTCCTCCTGCATCTTTCTCTCTGTCTGTGCTTCCTCCTCTTCGTCTGTGCTTCCTCTTTCATCCTCCTCTCCGTCTGTGCTTCCTCTTGCATCTTCCTCTCTGTCTCTGCTTCCTCCTGCATCCTCCTCTTCATCTCTGCTTCCTCCTGCATCTTTCTCTCTGTCTCTGCTTCCTCCTGCATCCTCCTCTTCGTCTCTGCTTCCTCTTGCATCCTCCTCTTCATCTCTGCTTCCTCCTGCATCCTCCTCTCCATCTCTGCTTCCTCCTCTTCGTCTGTGCTTCCTCTGCATCTTCCTCTCTGTCTCTGCTTCCTCCTGCATCCTCCTCTTCATCTCTGCTTCCTCTTGCATCCTCCTCTTCATCTCTGCTTCCTCCTGCATCCTCCTCTCCGTCTCTGCTTCCTCCTGCATCCTTCTCTCCGTCTCTGCTTCCTCTTGCATCCTCCTCTTCATCTCTGCTTCCTCCTGCATCCTCCTCTTCATCTCTGCTTCCTCCTGCATATTCCTCTCTGTCTCTGCTTCCTCCTGCATCCTCCTCTTCATCTCTGCTTCCTCCTGCATCCTCCTCTTCATCTCCACATCCTGCATCTCCCTCAATTTCTACTGTGTACACCTCGGATGTCCCAAACAAAAAAAGGACAAGGAAAGGTTAGACGTTATGGTATTGTAAATGTACGAAACACATGACATGTTCGTTAAGTTTGTTAAGATCTCTTTTTCTTAATTTTTGCATTTTTTTTCCAGTTTTACAGAACTCATGTAAATATTTCATTTGTTATTTTTCAGAATGCCGAAAACACCGTACACAGAAGATTTTCAAATATGAAGAGATAGTAGACAGGAGAGTTGTAAATGTAAGTAATTTAGCCTGCTGTTGTGCAGATTTGTTTGTGTCTTTGGACTTCCTGGATTTGAACTGTGCCTGACTGAATATCCATAAGCTTTTGTATTTGATGAATCTACACTAATTCAGCCACTGAGTCAGGATTTCACTCCAAATAGGACATTAAATAAGAACAGACCACCTGATACGACCTAGTCGTGCTGCCTTCCTGATGTTTACGTTCTTTAAAGTCCTCCTGACATCATGCTCAGAAGGAGTGATTGATGTGGAGGTGCTCCTTCCCATTCAGTAACATCTGCTTCAGTTAGTTTTGCTTGTGAGCCACAATGTAAGCAGTGTTGCTTTGCTAACATGCACTCGATGCTGGCAGTACACGCATTGTAGTGGTTCTTATGTTTTTATTGAGCCATTCAATAGTACACAAATGTTTATAAGCTCCTTTTTGTATGCAACTTGCATGTCTTTCTTAATTAATTGTTTGTTTATATCATGTTTTTCAGGAAAA
>NC_140540.1:42942166-42970462 GCF_057382185.1 Mchenga conophoros
CTTACATTTAGACTCCTAATGAAATTGTATACATTTGAAAAATATGATGGTGAAGGTCAGGAGGTTTCCAAGGAGCAGGAGGATGTTTTTGACAAACAACAATCAATTTTTTAAGTCATCAAGGTTTGGGACTCATAGATACTGGCAGCTGTCTGAATCATGGGGGTAACTTTAGCTACATTTTTACATGACACAATGGTGGAAGACACCACCTTCCTCTTGATGTTCTCCAACAGATCATCTTGTCCTTGTCTGAAGTAGGGGTGCTGAAATTCCACTGGACCGTCTCTCTCCTGTTTCACAATGCCTGTATCAATGTGCATCACCTTACGGAATCCATCTACACACAGACACAAAGAACAGGGAAGAAAAACAAACAATCAATTGACCCTGGATTTCAAGTATATATACAGTATACTGACACTTGTACAGTCATACGATCAAAAACCAAAAACTTAAAATTATATCATAGATTTCAGTGTTTTGTGACTTTTGCCCCCTCTAAGTCCATAGCTTGTAGTCACGTGACTGACTCGATGCCTGGTGGGAGCTCCACTAATTACCCTATTATTCTAAGGTATTTACCTTACAGTATAAAAACAAAAGCAAGTGCTGCTGTGATTTGGACGATAGAAATAAAATAAAATTTTGTTGAATTTATTAAAAGTTAACAGTTTGAAAGACAAAATATTTTTACTATATGAAGGTGATTCTCAAAGAGCTATGAGCTGAAAAGTTGGCAGGATCGGGTGCAGCATTTCTTTTAAGAATAAAAAAAAATAAAAAAAATCTAAATTTGAGAAAACTGGACAAGTGACCCGAGGACACTCGCTCAGGGGAAGAGCCACCACTGAGACCCACAGGAGACCCGCCCAGTTCCAATAATTCACTCCATGGATGATACACTCAGCCTTTGACCACGTGATGAAAACTGATGGTCAAACGGTGCGCCCTGATGGAACGCTGACAATGGCCATATGGCACATTACAACCCAATGGCTGGTTGTTGTTACAGCAACACGGCCAAGCGTCCCTTGATGTTATTAGTATGCGACACAAACGCTACAACAAAGGTGGACGTCGAGGTGATGAGTTACCTGCTGCTCGCTATGTGGCTTTTTGTCAGATGACCACAGCATTGTTTTTCTTGCCATTTTCCTTGTTGCTGGGTTTCAAAAATGGCAGCTTTGATTTTTGAGAACAAGACTCTCTCATGACTCATCGAGTGACGCCACTGATTAGCCAATGGGTGGCATGGAGTCTTTTTACACCAGATTTCAGTACCTTCTCAGATCACTTTGGAGGTACTATTTTAGTACCTGGTACCAGGTACTATGGCCTAACCCTGAATACAATGGCATTTAGAAACATGCCCTGCCCTACAGGTTAAAAGACAAAACATAAAAGACAAAACTGCTCAGAAAGAATTGGTAGAAATGCTGAAAATGGGAGTCACAGAACTGTCACACAGTGCCTGCTGTAGTCCCGTGATTCTAGCCAATTTTATTGTTACATTGGTGCAGAACAACCGCATCCTGAATTTAAAACGTAAAAGGTGAGTTTACACTAGGGCTGGGCCATATTATACCGTTCACGGTAATACCGGTATAATGTTAGGCAATGATAGGAAAATGAAATATCGCGATGAGTAAAGCGCGCATGCGCAGTGCCTTTGTTTTCATACGCACATGGCCGATTGTTGAGTGAAACAGATGAACCAGAATTGGTTTGTAAAAATGGTGCAACTTCAGTGATGTGGAACTGGTTTGGTGTTTGTCCGTCAGATACACGACAAAGCACATTTTTTTGCAGAACATGCAAGCGGCCGTTGTTATTGTCGTATTTGTCGGACTAAGATGCTCTTTAGTCTGGTAGTAATCTGAGTCCTAAACTCCGTATGCTTCAGGTCAAACGAACACTGCAGCATCACTGAGAGTTAAAAACTGTCTAAATTCTTTCATCTTTAATAAAACGATCAGCATTGCTGCTTTACCAGGTGTAACTATGAAGTTTAACTTCCAGGCATCCATGAAAACAAAATTTATTACATTTAACGGAGTTAGAAGTTAGCAGGAAGCTAGCGGAACTTAGCTCGCTAGTTACCTAAGCATGATATAGCATGTTCTGACTGAGAGATTTCTGAAAAAATTCAAACGTACAGCTCTGCTATCACTTCCAACATAAATGAAGACAGGAAACTAAACAGCAGTGACGTTTGTAGGGTTACTGAAGTTGGGCTAGCTGGTATATAATGATGTGCTACGTGATCGCTAGCGACACAGCTATGTTAGCATAACATAAACAGTGAAGCTGGAGGACGAACACTAACACTTTTCCACTTATAAAAGTTAACGTTAAAGTTCCTGATAGTTAGAGACAAATGCAATCGCATGGCAGGATGCTGTAAATGGACCAAACTTCAGTCAGGAGAACAACTGAGATAATCCATCCACAATACGAGGTTAGCCATTAATATACTGCAACAACATGGGAATAGCGCAGCTGCCAGAGAATTCAACATTAATGAATCAATGGTACAGAAGTGGAGGAAGCAAGAAGAATGAGTTTAATAAAGTTTGATTTATCTGACTTTGTTTCGCTTAATGTGCCTTATAATCCCGTGCACCTTATGGTCCGAAAAATACGTACTGCACACTGCAGTTTAATGTTGCAAAGCACCTCTTTTTAACTTCAGTGGATATTATACATGGTTATGCTCAGGATATGTCAGCCCATTTCTACTGGAAATGCCTTTTGGTTAAACTTTCAGCAAGGAATTTGCATTTGCAGTGTTACATTTTTATAAAGCTTTAATGTACATAAAAACCAGCTTCTTGTTTAAGTGGAAATAAATGGAAGGTTGTCTTTTTGTGCTAGTAATGTTGTGGAGTTGTATTTTGTCTCGCATCAATTATATCGTCAGTTATATCGTTATTGCAAATTTTCAAATATATATCGTGATAAATACTTTTGGCCATATCGCCCTGCTCTAGTTTACAGTGTTAATTCTTTACAGTAAGTAGCTATACATAGTAAATGGACTGGTTCGGATATAATGCATTTCTGCTCTGCTGTAAGTGCTTACTTGGAATTAGTATCTTGCCCATGCAGACTGGCACACTAGCCAGTGACTGAGCATGGCACTGAATAGATTGTCTCCTAGGAAGCAGGTAATACTTGCAATATGCCATGTGGTTACTATACTATCCAGCAGTCTCTAAAATTATCCCAAGTGATAAGGAAATGAGACTAGGAGTGAAATAATACATCATACTGATTGCTAGCCCAATAAGGTCAGGGCTCGCAAAATCGCTAGCCCGACGTCCCAGGGCTAGCGATTTTTCCAGTCGGGCTACCAAAATCTCTCTCTGCCCTGCCCGTTGGGCTATTGTAGGAAGGAAAAATATATGTCAATGCTTTTGCATTCTTTCGGAAATGTAGCTGGGTAATTATGTCATTGGCATCGGTGAGCCACTGTCAACATGTGACATATTGAAATCGCGTTTGAATTTGCGCTTGTTTTTTGCTTTCACTTTGCAATTGCGCGAACTGTGTATAGAGAGCGACAGTACTGTTTGGTGAATGACGATAATTTGCGCACCAATTCCTCTGACATCGTCTTATCAATCGTTAGCTTACTATGCAAACATGACAAGTGAAATCTCCCGCAGCTTAAACATGTGCACAGAGAATCGCTGAGCGTTATGTGAGTGCGTGTGTAAAAGCAGCAGGATATATATTTTAGTTCTGCTGAGCCAAATAAGACAGGTCAGGGTGAAGAAGTGACAGCCAAAGAAAAGCTTACCACAAAACGGAAAAGTTATGACAAATCAGACTATAAGGCAAAAAAAAAGTGCAGCTTTATGGTTTCATGGACAAAAGAATTTCTGTGGCTGCAATATGACGAGCTAAATAACCAGGGGTGCACATAAGTGGTCCGCAGGTGCGCATTCGCTGTCAAAATAAAAAATGCGCACAAGATAAGAAGTTGCAACGCGTGTTTGCGTACATAGGATTTTCTGGAGGAGGACAGACATTTGTTTAGAACTCTTAAAGATATCGAAGAAGCTCCTTTAAGATAAGATAAGATAAGATAGAACTTTATTAATCCCTCGGGTGGGTTCCTCTGGGAAATTCGACTTCCAAAAAGCACAGCAACGACCGAAGTCATTTTTAAGCAATTACTGTGATGTTCCTCCACCTCCAAAGAAATGTCAGAAGGAGTCCGAACCACAAAAGAAGCACGTATTCTCGGAAAAGTGGTTGCAGGAGGTGAGCTGGCTTCAAACAAACGATGAACGCACAGAGATGTGGTGCAGAATGTGCCGTGAAAATCCCACTCTAGCGGACAAAAACAGTGCTTTTTATATGGACGCAAACGCACGTTGCAACTTCTTATCTGGTGCGCTTCTTTTATTTTGACAGCAAATGCGCACATGCGGACCACTTATGTGCACCCGTGTAAATAACATAATGTTCTGCCGGGTGTGTTGTTGGTTTTCCCTCGATTTCTGAGTCGACAAGCGCCTTTGTTACTGGGACCAGTCATTTTAAGAAAGGCCCCCATTAGAACCCATGAGAAATGCAAGAAATGCATTATTGCTCAGTCTGCAATATCTTTCCCAGAACAAACACCAATTGCAAATAACATACTAAAAATAAACCTGAAAATCAGTTTAAAACAGCGTACTATGTTGAAAATAGTGAACTACCACTGGCAAAATTTAGCAGTCTTTGCAAACTTCAAAAAGCAAATGGCCTCGATCTTGGTTCCACTTGCCTCTTACCCGTGACTTCAGTGGAAATTTCAAATTCAGGATCTGACACAGACTGATTCATGTCCTACACAGTTCTTACAAGTTCATAGAAGTTTCTGTTCAATTAGAACCAAGTATTTGAGTTGATGATTGTAATTTTTATACAATGTTGTAATTTGTGTTTCAACAATTTTTTGATTAATGTTTTGTTTCCTTTACAATATTATACTTTAATGTATAATATTGTAAAGGAAACAAAACATCAATCAAAAAATTGCTCTCTTTTTTATTCGGGCTACTTAAATTTATTTTGGGCTACCAAAATTGAAGAGTCCCTGCCCGAAGGGCTACCAGGGATTTTGAAATTTTGCGAGCCCTGAAGGTCATGGATAAGATGAAGCAAAATACGTTGTTGTTTTTTTTTAATGCAACTGCTCTAAAAACACTACCCTATCAGTTTCACTTACTTAACACTTCATTAACCTTTATAAGGGGGTACCTACAAAAAAGGAGGACAAACGGAATGCCGTCATAAAGCTATTGTGATATGTCACAGAACAACAGTTTCAGGGACAACTTCACCAACAAGGTGCATGGAGTATCTGAAAGACTGAAGCTCACACTACACTTGTAGTGAAGCCAACAGCTTTATTACGACCATGGCATGTGACTCTGATAAATGCCACAGGACATAAGTTGATGTATCGCAGCCTACTCCATGGTTCCCACCCTAAATCTGACTATAATAACTTAAAATGTGAAAAAACAAAGGCATATAACAAACAACTGTGAAAGTAATCTACAAATTAGTTGTAATCAATGGCGGTCTTGATATTGTCCATGCATTTTTGCTAGGTGGTCTAGTGGATGGGTGTTTAAACAATAACCTGATTGTGATCTTTGCACAGAAATGAATGAAGTGAACTGACATGTGTGTTACTACTTACAAAGCACCTGCGTAGCTGTCTAATACACAAAAAGCCAAATTCAAACAAACTTCTTCAGCAGAAAAAAGGACACCTTTCAGAAGCAGAATGCGTTTGCTTTGACAGCTACAGACCAAGATGAGGTAACGAAAGCATTCTTACACATGTTGAGCTGCCTGATGAAACTGGCCATGTTATTGTGCTTGAAAAACTTGGGGAGGATCTCTTTGGCGAAGCGCTGCTCATCCAAAACTAGAAAGCTGTTGCCCTCCTGGAAAAAAAAAATCAACACTACGACAGTGAGAACGCACCTTCAAAGAAAACTGGAACTATTTTAGCGTGTACGTAATTACACACAAACACAATTATCAACCTGTAGAGGCCAAAATTTGAAACTGATCCTCGCATGCAGGGACTGGTTCTGTATGCGTAGGCTAGCTAAGCAGCAGACACGCAGCAAAGAAAAATTACTGGCTAGCTAATAGTTTGTTTTTAGCTTTGCACAATGCAATTTGTCGAATACATGTTATGAAAATCAAGGATGATCACATCCTGTTGTTAATTTTGATTACCGTTTTTTAAATTAAGGTTATTCTCGCTAGCTAAATGTTTTGTTTGCTTTGGCATTTAAAACTAGCATGCTAGCTGTATGCAGCTTTAACTTTACCTGACTCCAGCAAATAAATTCATTGGTGTCTGTGTCCTCGACCAACGTCCACAATTTAGTGAGGAAAGCTGGGACATTCGAGTTGTGTTTCATATTGCCAATTTAACGACAGGTACACTTCGAAATTTAAAAACCGTAATATAAGGTTTGTTTTGTAGCCTATAAAAACGCTGGTCAAGTCTTGCTTTAAGGAAAACGCCAATGGCGTACAACTTCCGGTTCTAGTAAGCAGGAGCTGATTGGTCAAAAACGATTTTACGTAAGCCTTCTCACGTGGAGTTTCATGCAAACAAAAGAGAGGCTTTGCACATCGGTCTCCGTCAAGTCCCTCGTTTACTTTTTTAAGGGGGGGGTTCCAGACTCTACTCGGAAATCTCGATTGGTCCCGCAAACGTGTCCGTCCATGTACACGTTTCCGATAGGACGGGGAGGGTGCGGGGATCACCCAGCCCGTGCTCACGTGCAATCCAGCGGCGGAGCCAGGAAATTCTCAGTGGGGTGGTCAGGATGGATCGCTGGCATACATGTTTCACAACCACCACACACCTGCAATATTTGGAATGCAGGTAGTGGTGAAAAAGATAAAATAACTGTTGTACTTATATCGTGCAGATAAAATAACAAAGAACCATGCACTATACAAATGTAGCACAATTTACAGACAGTTGTAGTGTGTGTGTGTCACTACTGTTCTGAGAGGAGATTTCCTTAAAGAGCAATGAAAAGTTATTCATTCATTCACAAACAAAAAAGAAAATCAAAGTACATTCTGGTATCAGTACCAGAATGTACCTGAGAATAAATGAATAAGTGTCATGAAACATGGTGTATTTTGATTAATAGTACTACTGTGGTTGTTGCATATTATTGGAGTAGATGTTTATACGGCGAGCTGTCCAGGGTGCACCCCACCTCTGACCTTATGGCAGCTGGGATAGGCTCCAGTTGTGACCATGAAATGGATAAGTGGAAGAGAATGGATGGATGGAAGTTATGTACTTGATTAATCTACAGCATTACATCATATTTTATAAGGACGTTATGTGCCTGTCTCATCTTTGCCAGGTTGGTTCCTGCTTTTTTTTCTCTCCCAGTGTAAAGGAGTGTAAAAACTGGCTCAAGGCTGTCTTTGTTGGAACATAATTACTGCAAGACTACAGTTAAAAACACAGATTTACAGATGAATGGTCACCAGTGATAAAACTATATAAGAATAGTAGATGCCTCTTATAGTTCTTTGTTTGTACTTTCTTGTTTGTTTGTATTTTTTTCCTTTCCTGTCCTCCACTGGTGATGGTACTCATGAAAAAAACATTATCTATACAAATGGGAATCAATAATTTATAAATAAATTGATATAATATAGAAGGCTTGGTTTTCTAACCAAGAAATTAAATTGAGAAGTGTTTTAAGGGTTGTATATGTTTATTTTCATGTTTTGCACTTTCTTTATGTTTGGTCATGTATGTGGATGAATGAAGTAAGTTAAAAATAAATTCTGCTCTGCCTAGTCTTCATTTATCAGAAACATGCAACTGAGCACACCTTGTCTTCTTACGTTCAGACAAATGTAGTGGAGCCAATATATTAAAATAACAACATTTGTCTCTTTTACATGCAATACATCCAAACATATTGTGTATGGATGCATTTATCTTTGAGATGAAGATATAAAGTGATATGAAATAGAAATAAATGCACCTTGAATTTGCACTGAAATCTAATGACTGCTGAATCTGTGGTGAAAAAACATGTCAAATGTTTGTGTTTTTGATTATTAATATTCTTCAGTTTAGTTAGTTTCTGGTTTTCTTTAATGATTTTTAGATCTTAGGTTGTGTCATTGTGCCTCCCTTGTGCTCCATGTGTCACATCTTAATCAAGTTATGTTTTCATGTCTGTGCTTCTCGTGGTTTCCTTGTCTTTTTTTTTTTTTCCCCGCCTGTCCCGTTTGGCTCTTTTGCCATCAGAATTGTTGTCTAAAGGCAAAGAAAGATGCCCAACGGATTTACTTTACCAAATTGACCATCCCAGCCTTGCCATAATGGTCCATTTGATTCACCTTTTATTGTTTATTTTATTTTCACTTGCTGAATACGGGACAGATTTGACTGGGGGAAAGAAGGGGAGAAAGAAAGAGGGAAAGAAAAACAGCTGAGAAGAGGGACGGGGGAGAAGGGCAAAAAACAAAAACCAACAGAATGGGCAGAAAAAAAAATGCATATATCGATCACCTGGATCACCTGCTGAGAAAGAAAAAAGAAAACAAACAGAAGAGAACAAGAGTAATAGAATAAACAACATCACAATGATATATGGGAATATGACAGTAAATACTAAATATTAAACATTATTGTGCAGCACATAAGATCAACAGAACACAGTGTGCTTTGAGGTAGGAGCCAAAAAGGGTGTAGTTTGTGGGTGTGATCACCCGTGTGTACACCTGTGAGCATGGACGCGCTTGTTTTTTTTTTCAAAAGGTTCCTTCATGTAATAATCTGCTAGAGGGTGTGGGGGGGCCACAGCCCCGTCCTCCAGGGCATGAAGCAGGTATGGAGGAGATCAAGACTCCAGACATCCAGAGGCCCCCAGAACACAAGAGACCAAGGAAGACCGACAGAGGGGCAGCCGCGCCACTGTCCCAGAAAGAGCTGAGGAGAGTCCCAGATGAGGGCTCACTCAGCAGCCGCGGAGCAGAAGCCAGGGGGAGTTGCAGTGACGCGCCCGTGAGCTCCGCCGGCAGCCAGCTGTGCCTGAGTGACCGAGCCCCAGGCCGAGAGGCCGGGGGCACCCCACCTCCGAAGTGGCCCGAGCGAGCCCCAGGCTCCAGGCCCCGATAAGCGGCCGCCAAGGAGTGAGCCGGTGTGTACCCGGACGCCCATCCCCAGACGTGGTTTCCTTGTCAATTCTGCGTCTCCGTGCCTGTCTTGTGTTTCCTGCTCTACTTTGATAGTCTTGTATTCAGTGTTTTCAGATTTTGCCTCCACCTTGTCTCATTATGTCAGATTAGTCCCAGCTGTGTTTCCCTCCTGTTTCCCATTTCCTCATTACTCTCTTGTGTATTTAAGCCCTGTGTTTCCCTCTGCACTTTGTTGTGTCGTACACCTTCATTGCTGTGTGTCTCCTTTGTGCTCCTGGTTTGTTTCCTAATTTTGAGTTTTGCATTTCTAGTTCCCAGTTAGGTTTTGTATTCAATATCTGAGTTTTTTTTTCCAGCAAATAATGCTTCTGTGTTGAGTTCAACCTTTTGTTTGAGTCCTGCGTTTGGGTCCTCATCCTGGCTGCTACACAGCTACACATGACAAAAATGTTGAATGAGCTGAAACACACTGAATCATTCATCTCAAAGCCAAAGTGCAGAACTGTAGAAAGCTGAAGTTCACATAGAAGTGGAAAGTAGCTGAACATCTTTAAAATGTACAGTAGAAAAAGCTAACTAATGACAAAAGAATAATTAGTCGGAAAACATCTGAATGAATAGTCTTTTAATTACTAGAAGAGTGGGATTTTAAATGTCTAAACTAAGGAATCTTAAAGTTACAAAAGTAAAACCAGACTATTTGCTTGTCTACTATAATCCGCTATGTTTAGATCAGTGACTTCCTCTCAAACAGGAAGTCAGTAAAATAAGGCTGAAGCGGTGGACAGCAGCCTCTTGCCAGAGGACAGTGTGACAAACAGTTCATGTGAGGCGTCATCAGCTTTTGTTGCTTCCTTTCAAACAGGAAGTGAGTGATTCACCTGAAAGTGGAAGTCCACAAACAGTAGCCTGACATAAGTTCCTTCAGAGTCCAGATTCTCTGTCAGAAAAGAACTCAACCAAATCTTTGGAAAGACATCAACTGACACTGACTAACCTGCTGAGTTTATGTCTGTGTGCGTATGCGTTTGTGTTTGTGCGTGTGCATCTGCGTGTTTTTGCAGGTAAAATAATTTTTTGATTTTAACAGTTTTTGTGGGTTTTATTTTCACTCTGAGTGTTAGTGGGGGGATAAACTATACAGATTAATAACAGAGACATTAAATTCAATTGGATGAGTTGAAATGTGAGAGAATCCACTATAGAAAGGTAAATGGTTTCATTTCTGATCATCCAGTCAGAAAAGATTATTCTAAAAGTCATCAACTGACTCAAACTGCCCAGATTTGAACTAATTATCTGCTGAAGACAAATCCACAATAAAAAATTAGCATGAATTTACAGTGGCTTGCAAAAGTATTCGGCCCCCTTGAACTTTTCCACATTTTGTCACATTACAGCCACAAACATGAATCAATTTTATTAGAATTCCACGTGAAAGACCAACACAAAGTGGTGTACACGTGAGAAGTGGAATGAAAATCCTACATGATCCCAAACATTTTTTACAAATAAATAACTGCAAAGTGGGGTGTGCGTAATTATTCAGCCCCCTTTGGTCTGAGTGCAGTCAGTTGCCCATAGACATTGCCTGATGAGTGCTAATGACTAAATAGAATGCACCTGTGTGTAATCTAATGTCAGTACAAATACAGCTGCTCTGTGACGGCCTCAGAGGTTGTCTAGGAGAATATTGGGAGCAACAACACCATGAAGTCCAAAGAACACACCAGACAGGTCAGGGATAAAGTTATTGAGAAATTTAAAGCAGGCTTAGGCTACAAAAAGATTTCCCAAGCCTCCAATATCCCACGGAGCACTGTTCAAGCCATCATTCAGAAATGGAAGGAGTATGGCACAACTGTAAACCTACCAAGACAAGGCAGTCCACCTAAACTCACAGGCCGAACAAGGAGAGCGCTGATCAGAAATGCAGCCAAGAGACCCATGGCGACTCTGGACGAGCTGCAGAGATCTACAGCTCAGGTGGGGGAATCTGTCCATAGGACAACTATTAGTCGTGCACTGCACAAAGTTGGCCTTTATGGAAGAGTGGCAAGAAGAAAGCCATTGTTAACAGAACACCATAAGAAGTCCAGTTTGCAGTTTGCTACAAGCCATGTGGGGGACACAGCAAACATGTGGAAGAAGGTGCTCTGGTCAGATGAGACCAAAATGGAACTTTTTGGCCAAAATACAAAACGGTATGTGTGGTGGAAAACTAACACTGCACATCACTCTGAACACACCATCCCCACTGTCAAATATGGTGGTGGCAGCATCATGCTTTGGGGGTGCTTCTCTTCAGCAGGGACAGGGAAGCTGGTCAGAGTTGATGGGAAGATGGATGGAGCCAAATACAGGGCAATCTTGGAAGAAAACATCTTGGAGTCTGCAAAAGACTTGAGACTGGGGCGGAGGTTCACCTTCCAGCAGGACAACGACCCTAAACATAAAGCCAGGGCAACAATGGAATGGTTTAAAACAAAACATATCCATGTGTTAGAATGGCCCAGTCAAAGTCCAGATCTAAATCCAATCGAGAATCTGTGGCAAGATCTGAAAACTGCTGTTTGCAAACGCTGTCCATCTAGTCTGACTGAGCTGGAGCTGTTTTGTACAGAAGAATGGGCAAGGATTTCAGTCTCTAGATGTGCAAAGCAGCAAAAGGTGGTTCTACAAAGTATTGACTCATGGGGCTGAATAATTAATCACACCCCACTTCTCAGTTATTTGTAAAAAAAAAAAAAAAATAAATGTTTGGAATCATGTATGATTTTCGTTACGTGTATACCACTTTGTGTTGGTCTTTCAAGTGGAATTCCAATAAAATTGATTCATGTTTGTGGCTGTAATGTGACAAAATGTGGAAAAGTTCAAGGGGGCCGAATACTTTTGCAAGCCACTGTAACTGGCCAATCAGAATGCTCTGTCTAGTTGTGGCCTACTCTGTGGCAAATGCCTGTCAAATCTTCCTCGGTACACCTGTTGAAAAACTGCTTCTAAATCCGAGATGGTAACTCCTATCAAGTCTGTGAAGGTTCTCAGTCATCCAGGTCATCGTAGTCAAAGGAGCTTGCAAAGAAAAGTAACCCCCCACAGAGCCCCACAGGCTGATTGGGACCCACGCCCAGTTTCACACCTTGGCTCAGGTGATTAGAGGATCATCAGGGGGTCCTTTTGTCCCTCTGTGGGGGGTCACTCCCACTAGGTTTATATCTGGGACTCTCCACCATTTGACCTTAGAACTGAAGAAGCTTCGCGGATGAGAGGTGAAACGTCTTCAAGCAACTTAAAGAAGTCCAGACGCTTTTCTTTGCAAGCTCCTTTAACTCCTATCAAGATGACCTTTGAACCATCAGGATCCAGAGGACTTGTTTTAAACAACAGTGTTTTGTTTTTGTTTTTTTAATATTCCTGGTGTCAAAAAGTGGGGTCTTTCATGCTGTTGAGCCAAACTCCTGACTGAAAATCCAATGTATTTCTATACATTTAGATAGATAGGTTAGAAGGTACTCCCTACACTTGGATCCACACAGTTCAAAAAGTTTACATCTCTTAACTTTAAGAGATGCATCGTTGGAAAGAGAGCAACAATGGCTACGTTGTGAGTGTAAAATGATGGGTGTAGAACGAACACTGTGGATACAGCAGCAATTGAAAAAGCCTCTGATGTAATATTTTTTTTTTCCATCATTTATTTTGTAAAATTACTGGCCTTCAGTTATCCAGGTATGGTATATTTCTTTAGTATATATGGAGTAAGTGTTATCACTCCTTGTTTATACTGGAAGTTAACTTTCACCAATTAGTTCTTGGAATACAGCAAGCAGAAAAGAAGCCAACTCTGTGATGAATGTTTTGTGAAATTCCCCTAGTAATCCATCATTGCTTGGTTTCATATAGAGCCAGTTACTTCAGGATGCTTAATTCACTGTCACATATTTCACCTGTCTGTGTATTTACTGTCAGTTCTCCTTGTGATTATGACAGGAGGGAAACAGTATGTGTGGAGAACAAATGAGATAACTTTTGGTTTGCATTTCTAAAAAATAACTGAACAGAAAGACAAGATAAGACAATACTTTTAATTATTTCCAAAGCTCGGAAACTACTGTTACTTTCTTGTAACACTGGCATGTTGTTTGAATCTGCAGTTTTGGTTATAGTGAACCTGCAGCCTCTTGTTGTTTATGAGATATTTGCACCAGAAGCGTCAGTGGGAATAAAAAAAGGGAAAAGAAAAACTAAGCAACAGACTATAGTGAGGATGAGGTCACTTAATGCTGCAAATAACATTTTCTGTTGAAAGCAGAAAAGAGACGGAGTCAGAGCTGGAAACTCCTCCTGTTTTATTTCCCCTTGAACACAGGGGCATTTTTATTAAGATATTTTAATGAGTTTACACCACAGCGTGCCAGTCTCTCTCTGCTGATGTGACTTAATGCAGCTCACCCACCAGTCTCCTTTTTTCTCAAGTTCTTATATTATTTATATACCTATGTCATATTTATTTAATTACACTCTTCATTCCAGTGGATGGCCAGTAGTGGTCAGATAATGAAAGATGGGGTATTGTTTTATTTTACACATGTGCATGTGAGAAATCCAAACGTAAGTGCCAACAAACATTAATTCAGTAATTACAAATGACTCTGGCTCATAAAAAAAAATGTAATCCTTGCACCTGGCACTGCGTAGAAACAGCAGGTGCGCCATCTGTTGAAACTGGTATGAAGCGCACTAAAACCTCCTTTAGTCGTGGCCACTTGATCTGGGTGTTTTGAACAATGCTTTGGAGCAGTTTTTCGAAAACCTTCAACAGCTTGACACGGTGTTTCTTTCGAGCTTTCCATCCCCACTGTTACAACAGGGAAAACACAAAATGACCTAGTTCAGTAAAATGCATATAATATCAAAGAACAAAACAGTTCAGAAAATTATACAAATGAAGAAAGTAAAAAAGAACCAAAAAAACTCCCAACATCTTATGGGCTGATTGTTACATAGAGCGCTTCTACTCTCCCTCACTCAAAGCACTTAATACAACATGCCACATGTTGCCACAAGTACTTTCTTCTACGCTTTTAAGTGCTTTCTGTCTAAGCACACATTCATACTTGGGGTTAATATCTTGCCCACGGATACTCTCCGTGGCAGACGAGGATTGAACTACCAACCTTACGATCAGTAGGCCTGCTTTACCACCTGAGCTACAGCCACCCTGAATGGGAACGTTACAAGTGAAATCTAACAAATAAAGTAATGTACTGTGGAGGCAGGAAGGATTTTTACTGATATCAAAACATTTAAAAAATGTATGCGATCACTTGGCCACTAGATGGAATAATTTGTTCATTTAAAAACAAGACTGAACACAACAGCCACAATTGTTGTATTTAATGTACAGATTTTTTTTTTTTTAGTGTTTTAGAGTCCCTCTGCTATAAGTAAATATGCAATTCCTTGCCTTCATTTTTGTGCTTACAATCTGCCTTTGTGAACTTGAGTTGGTCAGAGGCTCTGTATATATTATATTTTTAAATTTGAATTTATATATGTTCCATTCCTCTGATCTTTATTAGACTTTCAGAGAAATAGCAACATGCTAACTATAGAACTAAATATAAATATAGAGCATTTATTGCGTTATTTAATCTGTATGACATGTAATCCCTAGTGTCTGATAAACCATACAGAGTAACACACACTCAATATAAATACAAAACTAGGTAGGGTTTGATTGGTGCAGTTAATCAGCAGAGGTAGTCCAATGTGAATTTGAAAGAACCAGTTGCTGCCTGGAACTAACTTCCAGGTTAGCATAAACTGCTCATCAGTGTTGAGTAAAGTTGACAAGTGTTGGGCTAATTGGATTGGAGGGTAATGTTACATCAAAAGATGTCACCCGCTCCTGTAAAATGGCAGTAATTAGTACATTCTTTAACTCAGACACAGGGGAGATTATGGCAGGGCAGGAATCAGAATGTATTAGAACCACCCAGGTGATCCATAGAAGGGAGTTTCACTTCACATTGCAGTTATTCCTAATGCTACATCTCTCTCTGTCTACATCTATATATACAGATAGAGTGGGTAAAATAAATATTGAACATGCCACCAAATCAATATAAATACTTAAGTGTGCATGCGTCAACCAACATACTAACCTTTCTTCCTTTTTCCCTTTATCTTTTACTTAGTATTTCTACGGTTAGTTTTTTTAACAGCTTTCTGAGATGCTATTGACATGAAGTTCTCACCATATATTTGTAACAGACCATCCAATCCACACTTGCAAAGAAATCAAACCATAGATGTCCATACATTATGTGTAATAATGAGAAATGAAACAGGTAAACAAGTATTGAACATGCTTATTGAAACATATTTTTAGTGATGACAGCTTCAAGACTTCTCATGTATAGAGAAACCAGTGAGATGCATTGCTCAGGCGTTATTTTACCCATGATCACTGACAAGTTCTCCCAGCTTACCTTCTAGCTTACCTCCCATTATATTAAGCAGTTCATCCCTATAGGCGTTTCCTAACTTATCTTTAATTGTAATCAAATTACAAGTCTACTTAATATGATGAATGAGAAATGCAGTTTTGAGTAATGAAAATAATGAAATAATGTCAATGTCTGGATTTTTTTTGATGATTCAAAAGGCTTCTCACTGAGATTCTGTATGGAGTGGCTTGTTTGTGCTAAATATGACCTCGGAGGCTGTGTGTGAAAAGGATGGGAGGGTGTCTGAGACATTGAGGAGACATTAATCTCAAAAGAATTTCTGACTTTAACATGAATAAGTATACTGTGACTGACAAACACAGAGTTATGAAGAGAAAAAGTGAGAAAAGTATTTCTGTGTAATTGAGTTAAAAACATGTTGGAATCATACACAGTCATGATACTCATATAAAAATTGAGCCAATGATAAATCCTATTGAAGTAAAATAGCATAAGATGAATGAGACATGAAGAAAAGTATATTCACATGTGACTGAATGTTCATATGTAATGACAGCTCATGTTAAAGTACAACATAAAAAAGAAATATACATAAAAAGGAGAAACAGAGCATATATGACTATAAAAGAGGGATCCTAGCAGCATTCAGTGTTCTTCCCTTCCTCTCCTGTGAGGTTTTCCAGAACAGAAGATTGGATCAAAGAGTTCACCGTTCAGCACAAATGTCAGAGGGACCAAGTGCTGCCGAATTGTGGACTTACAATTAAATAAAATACAAAATACAAACATGTGTTCCTGCTGGATTACAACTTTCAAGGATTTCCATTGTTATCCTGTGGATTATAACTTTGAGAGGATTGGGATTGCCACTGTATTCCTGGAGAACTGAATATCCAAGGGATGCCGCTTTCCTGTTTGACTATATCTACACAGAACAGAGATAAGTGCACCTTCAGGCCTGGATGTGCCCATTCTCTCCTCAACCTCTCTTCTTTGAAGATTAGCTGCTGATAATGGATGTGACTGAGGGGAGGGCTTGACCCAGGGGTGCCCAATCCCAGTCCTCGAGATCTACTATCCTGCAGCTTTTAGATGCATCCCTACTCCAACACAGCTGAATCAAATGGTGTGATTACCTCTTCAGCATGCCATCAAGTTTGGCAAAGGCCTGATAACAAGCCATTCAGTTGATTCAGGTGTGTCAGAAGAAGGATGCGTCTAAAAGCTGCAGGACGGTAGCTCTCGAGGACTGGGATTGGGCACCCCTGGCTTGACCAAAGAGCCATATTGGCAGGCATGCCTCCAGAGGCAGCAGGATCAACATCCACAAGCCCTTCTGTAATGCATTTCATGAAGACGGGGCAGATAAGAACGCCTTCTTTGCGAGCTCTGTATGAACAATGAAATAGTAAATGTAAGGCTGTCCTAAGACCACAGACTATGACTAAATTGTTTGCTATAACATGTATTCTGATAAATAAGAGGGGAGTAAACCAGAAAGCGATTGAAGATAAAAATGATACCAATGAACTGTCTACATAAGGCCAGTGAGGACCAGTCAACCAGAGAATATAAAGTACAATGGTGTGTTAATGGTTTAAAGCCGGTTATAACTCTTAATACCTTGTAATAAACAGATTCTAACAGAGAGCGAGATGGGCAGAGGCATTCATGTAAATTATATCACCGTAATCCAGGAGAGGTAAGAAGGTGAAAGCAGCAACCCTTGCAGTGAAAGAAAATACACAATCTGTTTTGGAAGAGGAACCATTGGTCTCTCTTCCAGTTTTTTTTTTTTCAATGTTATGAACTGTTTGCGGTCTGAAAGGTCATTAGAAAACCAGCCAGCTGATTGATTTGACAGGCCTATTTCCAATAGCCTCTGACATAAAATGCCATGGTCAAAAGTGTTAAAGACACTGAATAAAGATTGAGAGGAAGACAGCACTATAGATATACAATGGTAATTAGGCAAAAAGGAAACATGCTGCTAGCAACCTTTAAGTGTTGAAAGGCTGCTTTTTCTCTGACCTCATGATGGCACTGTTGTTTTTGCTATTAGAAAATTAATATGGCCAAGCCACAGCAATAAGAAATCCAATTTTATTTGTTTCTTTTTCTTTTTTGGATACTGGACTTCATGACTTGAAGATAAAGATGTAGAAGAACAGTAATGGAATAAATAACCTGTCACATGTTTCCAACCGAGTAAAGAAAGCTAAAAACAACCTCTTAACTGTACTTCTTACAGAAACTGAAGAAGGCCTCAGTTTGATTTCCATTCAGTGACCCCTTATGCATTATGAAAGAGATAAAGAACAACTTGCTCTTAATTGCTTGCTCCTCTTCTTTCTAAGAGAACAAATGGGCCAAAATCATCAAAGCGTCATGGTTGCTGTACCTCCCTGGTTGGCTCAGCGCGGCCATAAATGTTATTGTTTTGATTTTGCCTTTCTCTCTCTCGCTTGCATCACTCTGCCTGTGCAGAGCTCATCACCGGCTCCTGCCTTACGGCCCACACACCTGCAGCTAATTAACTCACCTGTGGTTCATCACTCTGTTGGCTGGCCACTTCATAAGGCAGTGGCTCTGATCTACTCGTCGCTGGACTATTGAGTAACCCATGTTAGGTTAATCCCGGCTCTGTAAAACTTCTGTGTAGCTTCATATTTTATTTGGTTGCAACTGTTTGTTTCCGTACATAGATTTCATCTTGAACCCTGAACCCCGGAACCCTGAGTGCTGGCAGTTTGGCGTGTTGTGTGTGTGAGGAGGGATTCTCTGTGAGGAGCAAGCGAGCTGGCAGTGGAACGTGTGGAGATGAGTGCAAGTGTAAAGATCCCGCTTTTCCGAACCCCTCTTGATCCCTGGAATCCTGGCATTTCCCCCAACTTGTATATAGAGTACTTGGTGTTTAAATAAAGAACTGTTTAACTGCTGTTTCCAGTCTGCGCTTGAGTCTGTCACGCCTGTCATGACACAAAGTATATAAAAACAATAATAGAGCAACTACAGGCTCTCAACTGCAAAGTCTTTTTTTTTCTTTTCTTTTTAACATAAAGGTACATAGTGATCATAACAGATATGAATCCTAATAAGGTATAAATACACACAACAGGCAATGTTTTCTTACTAAACACTGGCTTTTAAAAAGTAATCTCCAGATCATTTCGTCACATCCTAAGATCTCTATATAACTATGTATAAACCTGTTAATATATTAATTGTAAACTAATTTTCACTGTATTTGCATTTGCCACCTGGAGTTTATATTGCTGAATAAGATATTGTGGAATGGCAGCGACAGAGCAGTTCAGGGGGCCAACCGTGTGGGAAGCGGCAGCGATTGCAGGTGAATCACTACGGAGGCTGACCGCATGGGAAGGGGCGGCGGTTAAGCTGTCCGGAGGCTAAGCAGGATGTGCCGGCATGCTGACCTCTGGTGGAGGCAGAGCAGGACCAGATGATGTGCGTTTGGCAGAGATGGAGCTGGAACCGAGGGCCTGCTGACCTCTGGTGGAGATGTGGCTAGGCCAGACGGTGGGATCGACGCCGCAGACGGGTGAGTAAGGGGTTGAGCTTCAGGCGGTGGCATGGGAGCTGTGCGTGGCTGGACAGACTTTCCCGAGCCCCTAGTGGAGATTTGTGGTGGTATGGGAGCCGTGGGTGAAGTCACCAGAGCCCCCAGTGGAGACAGGTGGGGTCTGCATAGATTCCGCTCAATCCGCCGGGAAGGATGACGGTGGCTAGGCAGACTTTCCTAAGCCCCCAGCAGGAACAGGCAAAGGCTGGACAGACTTTCCAGAGCCTCCAGGTGACGAGGAAGATAGCTGGACGAGTTCTCCTGAGTCTCCAGGCAAGTCAGGTGGCAGCTGAATGGGTTTTCCTGAACCCCCAGCTGGCACAAAGAACTGACTCAACAGAAAGTGGGGTGTTTGAAACAGATTCCATTGTACTCACTGTGGTGGCTGTCTTGGATGATGAAGTAGCAGGTGGAACTTGGTACCCGAGGAATTGACAAAAGAATTGTCCTGCAGTGAGACCACCGTAATCAGACTGTGGCATGAACACTGGCGTGCTGCTTCCACTGGGAGGAGGGAAGTGGCGGGCCGGGCTGCGAAAATCTCCAGCGGACTGGGCAGTGAAGCCTCCAACGTGCATAGCGGAGGCATCCAGGCTGGAGAGTGGTCCCCGCGGTGCTCCCTATGCGAAGGTGGAGGTCCAAGGATTTGGAGAAAGTCTTTTAACCAAGCCGGCAATAAGTGTGCAAACTGGGACAAGGCCCGAACCAAACTGAGATCTTACCGCAGCTCTTCCTTTCTCCTGTCACAAACCTGGGGGTCAAAGTGGACTCTGAACTGAAGCTTGACAGTCACATTAAGGCAGTGGTAAAGTCAAGCTTCTCAGCTGGCTAAAATAAAGCCAAATCAAGCAATTCTTTCATGGCAGCACTTTAAGACAGTTATCCATGCCTTTGTTACCACTTGGCTGGATTACTGGAATGCACTTTAATGCCCTCCATGGCCTAACCCCATCTTATAGCTCTGAGCTGCTACACCGACCCGCTCTCTCAGGTCAGCTGATCAGCTGTTCCTGAATGTACCCAGGGCTGAGTATAAACTTAGAGGAGATTGTGCTTTCACTGTAGCAGCTCCCAATGTGTGAAACGGTCTGCCTTTAGAGTTTAGACAGGCCTCTTCTCACATGGTTTTTAAATCACTTCTGAAAACCCAACTCATCACCCTGGTGAGATGTTGTTTTTTAGTTTATTTTTATTTTAGTTGTTATTAAGTTGATTGGATGTGGTTTTATATTGGTTTTAATATGGGGCTGTTTTAATATTTATCTATTACGTGTTTTATTTATTTTTTATTTGTTGTTGTTTCGTTTTATCCATTGTTCTTAACTTATTTACTGTGTGGTACTTTTGGTCCTGTGCTGGCTGTTTTAAAGTGCTTTATAAATAAAGTTTGATTGGATTGCTGGACTATGGAGATGTAATTTATATTTATGCTTTGTCAAAGTGCTGAAATTCTCTTGTGACAGTCTATCATGGAGCCTTGAGATTCATCACAAACCTCAATAGTCTGACCCATGATTGTATGTTGTAGCATATGTTCTATCGTTTCTATAGCATTACACCAATTACAGAAACCAGTTCGATGTTTTCCCAACCTAAAAAAAACGTGATTCAGAAAACAATGACGTGCTCTTATTCTATTTATAATTATCTCCTCCCACCTACTTATTCCTCTATTTCTTATAACTTCAACTGTATTTTGAACTTTATATAAATGTCTCCCTTTTACTTCATTATTTTATGCCATTTTCCATAAAAGTTTACTTTCTTTTCCAACCATAATTTTTGCCTTTGGATTTAAAAGAATATCTACTCTTTTTAATAGCTTCTTTAACCAACCTATCTGCTTTTCATTACCCCAAATATCTAGTCACTGTACTTGTTCTCCACTCTATTATAAAATTCTTCATAAATATCTGTTGTAAATTTCCTCTTCTTAATATCTGATAGTGATGTGTCTACATTAATGTATTTCCATGTCCATGTAGGCCTTAAAGGCCACAACACTGTCTGACTAAATTCTTTGCCATATACTTTAAATCAGCGGTCTCCAACTCCAGTCCTCGAGAGCTACTGTCCTGCTGCCATTATATTTCTTGACTCTGAAAATGATACCAACCACTAATTCACCACACTTTCCATCAATTTACTCATATTGGAAGTCAAAGTAATGGGTCTATAATTCCCAGGATTACTATGGTCTTTTCCAGGTTTCTTAATTGGGATAATTATTGCTACTTTCAATATCTTCTTTAAATAACACGAACAATTTATTCCACGCTACATCACTTAAATGTTTCAGCATAATATAACATACTTCGTCTTCGTCTTTGGAGCACTATTCCTGTTTCTACCCAGAGCTCTTTTCATTTCTCCAATGGAAAAGGAACAATTCATTGTATCTTCAGTATTCTCTTTCCTTCTTAAAGCTTCAAGATTTCTTCTTTTAGTTCTCTCCCTTCGTCATTTATCCTCATCTGATAAATTTCTCTCACCATGTATTTCAACAAAAGTACTTGCTAATACAGACCTTCCCAAAGTGTGGGGCCCGCCCCCTGGGGGGGCACAGAGCCATTGCAGGGGGGGCGGGAGGGCGCGTGTGAAAAGGGGAAAAAAAACAAAACAAGGCTTGGACACAGCTAGCACAGGCGCCTACACAAATGCAAACCAGGAGATGAAGCATCGCTGAATATGTTTCCAAACCAACTTCATTCTAAGCCAAAGACTAGAAAATATGATGAAGCATGTCTTCTGCAGAAGTGCCAAGGTAAGTCTCCCCTGCATAATTTGTTTTCCCTTCGTTGGGAGCAGCGCTGGGCTGTTTAAATCACGGACAAACAGTATCCCACGGTTGTTTATGTTTTTAAACCCATTTTGAACAGAGAGGCATTTTTGACAAATGTATTGATAGCAATGTTGAATATTATTACACAGGAAAAAAATAACTACACGTAAAATAATCACATCGTGACGCCTCAGCCTTTCTAAATAGAGGGACAGTAACTGGGTGTGTATACGTAAGCCTGTAAAACCTGAAGATAGAGACAAAATACTGTTAATCTGACTATCTGCCATTCTGCAATTCATCTCATGTAAACAACGTGGCGCACAGCGTGACGTGAAAAAGGCCCATACCTTTGACGTTGCGTGACTAACTCTGTATTCCTCGTCCACACGTAAACGCAAAAAAGGAGTTTTAAAAAATCTCAGTTTCGGTGATTCGAAACGCTGTTTATGTGTGGACGAAACGGCTGCGTTTTCAAAAATACCCGTGTAGGTGCGGACGTAGCCTAAAAGAGTTAGTAGTTTATTTTATTACTACCTGTAATTTATTGCAGATTACTTGTATTTGCTTAATTGTTTACTAAATGTTTTGAGGTGGGAAATAAACTGCAATGGAGCAAAATATGGGTGTGTGTGGTTGGAGGATATGTTTGTGCGTGTGTGTGCGTGCGCGCGTGAACATTTTTCTTGTGCTAATAAATCGACTTTTCCCTGCTACTTGATTATTCTTATTAGGTATTGGATAACTCTATTCTCTTCTGTCTCCCCATTTTCCTGAACATCCCCCAAACTTCCCCTAGTTATCTATTACGACCAATTATATGATAGAAATCTCTCTAATATGTTCTCTTTGTACTTCTTATTTGTACTCCTGTGTTTTTTTGCATTCAATTAAATGTTAAAAATGATGAGACCTTTTGACCAACTTAAATGCTCTATTTCTTTCTCTTACTACTAACTTACACTCATCCTTCCACCACAGAACTGACCTCTCCCTAACTTTACCTGATGTCTTTGGAATAGACTCCTCAGCATCTATTCAAATGCTTTGACTAATCTCTTAATTCATTCCTGCAACACTCAAATGATCTTGAACCCGTAAGAGCTTCCTTTCACATAAACTATTAAATATTCCCCAATTCTTCTTCTTATCTTACCTCCTATCCATACCTCACTTCCAACATACTCTAAATCTCCTTCCCTGTCAATTATTTTATATGGAATACCTTCCTTAATCAATGTAAGACACCCAATTCCATTCTTTCCTATCATGTCTAACTGCAATATATTCATATACTCTAAAGTCCAAAAAAGGCTTCAACGATGTTTCCTGTATACAAATTATCTCAGGTTTTCTGTCTGATCGTATATAAACTGTTTAAAATCTTTACCATTTGACAAAAGACTCCACTGTAGGATTCTCCGTCGTGGACTTCTCGTGTTGCATTTATTACTTCTGCAATTAAATGTCACCATCTTCTTCTTCTCTTCCTTTAACCATAATTACTTGTTTAGCCCTGTCATTTTCCATTCTGTCGCTCTTGCTCAAAGATTTTACACACCTCTGCATTGGTCACTTTCCGTAGTACCCTTGTTTACTGAACAACTGTCTGCTGCCTCAGCACTTCACATCCCCAAAAAGCAACACTATGTTCTCCTTCACAACTACACTACAAACTAGCTCGAGGACAGAGGGAATTATTCGGTTTAGAGTGGCTTAGTTGGCAGGCAGAGCACAGCAGGCTCAGAGGGGGAGGTAAGGGTCCAGGTGAAGGGATTTCAAGAGAGATGGTGGCAGGAGAGCAGGCAGGCGTGTGTGATGGAAAAAGCGGCGAAGTGCCAAGCAGAGGGAGAGTGAATTCTTGCTGTGTTGACCAGCATTCAGAGAGAACGAGAACTTAGTAAGCAATACTCTTCATCAGGAGAGGGGTAACTCCTGGCCTCGAGGGCCGGTGTCCTGCAGGTTTTAGATGTGTCCTTGATCCAACAGAGCTGATTTAAATGGCTAAATTACCTCCTAAACATGTCTTGAAGTTCTCCCGAGGCCTGGTAATGAACTAATCATTTGATTCAGGTGTGTTGACCCAGGGTGAGATCTAAAACCTCCAGGACATCGGCCCTTGAGGCCTGGAGTTCCTCACCCCTGCTCTACATGAAACATACATGCATAAAACACAGTGGAAAACTACTGGCAGCTCATCCAGACCATGACACTGTTGTGTTTAGGAATTCTCTCTGAATCTTGCACTTTTTTATACACTTAAGTGCTTTCTAACATTCTTGCATATTCACACTCCGATTAACTTATACTGAACCCTGAGTTGGTTTGGATATTTCCTTAGGATACTTATGTAGACTACAGCAGCAGGGGAATCCAGCCAACCTTTCGATCACACTAACTATACTGTTGCTCTCTCTCCCCACTCCCACAACTTTCCCCTCTTCCTAAGCAACCAAATGCCACGTGTTGCCACAATTTTTTGATCGATTGGCATGATGTCACAAGGCCAAATGGACAGTGTGATTAAGGAGCAGACCCAAAAACAGAAACACAAGTGACAGAACTGAACTTTAACAAAAAGCCAACCATTTATTCAAATAGCAAAGGCAAAAAACTAAACCATAACTTGAAATGGGAAAACTAAAGCTAGACATGGTAAACCTCTAAATATAAACGTGAACATGAACCCGAGAAAACATGAATTCCAGGAACATCAGGTGAGTAAGACAAATGACCTGACGATAAAAAAAGGAGTCAGAGGACTTAAATACACTGAAGGGTGAAACAAATTAGTAGAAACACACGGGGAACACAGCTGACACAAATGAACATGAGGCCACAGGGGAAGCAAAACTAAACACACTGAACATGGAACACAAGACTGTCAAAAATAAAAAAGGAAACGTGGAGGGATATAAGCTGGGAAGCGCAAGCTTGACACAAGGGTCGAGGGAAAGCAGACACGAGAGAGAGAGGGAGCGGGGAAAACGAGAAGAAAGAAGCACGAGAGAGTGAGAGAGGGAACGAGACATGACGGGCTGAAGAAACTTACACATGACAGGGGAGACGTGGAACGGACAGGGAGCAAAACATGTAGAGGAAACAAATATAACTAAACATACAGCAAATGCTAAGAATAACTTCATACCAAATAATAGAAAACTAATACATTACAACACAAAGAAATTATGAAAAGACCACGAACTCAAAAGCTGGGTCAAATGACCCAGAACCATGACACATGGTGCACTTTTCCATCAATGGGAGAGTTTTTTTTTTTGGTTTTTTTTGGGCTTGCAATGACTTTGAGCTTGTGTGCTTTCCTTAGAAAATCCAGTTTTTACCTTTTCTTCCTGCACCAAATGTGACAACAGTATTCAGAAAAAGTGTAGTGCAAAATATTTATCATAGCTCTGGTTTTACTTGTCCTGTCAGCTCAATTTAAAAACTGGTCATTTGAAATCTGCACTCTAGACACAAGTTGAAATGGAGAGTCAGAGAGGCTGCGTCTTGCTGCTGTCTTAAATAGGTCATGTGATTTGGATGTGCTGACACAATGGCGACTCAAGAGAGTTAAATCACATTTTTTGGTTTTTACAAAAATGCTCTATGATGACGGCAAATGTATTTATTTTCTCTTCTGGATGAAAATACAGTAAAAAAAATAATAACAGTGTTCCTAATATGAATTATATGCAACAATCTTTTTCAGGTTTAATCTTTTTTTAATCTCTTAAAAGCATCGAGACATCCAGTGATGCCTGATGTCTGATCCTTGAAAACATCAGTTGTCAAAGGTGGACTCTAGACAGACTTCCCGGATCAGTAACAGCACTTGCAAAGACAGGGCGGCTTTAACAGCAATGTCAAGTGTGTTGATATGCTTTTTGGAAACTACAAATACATCTTCTCTTCTGTGGATGGAATTCGGCAGGTGTGTCACTACTGCCATACTGACTTCCCTAAACTCTGAGACATCCAGCTCATCCAGCTAAAGGACATTTTGGCCCAGATCCGTACTCGTTCCTCAGCTTTGGTTTGATGCAGTGCAGACACTTGTTAAACATGTTTCGCTGCACTCATTTCACAGCAAAGGATCCACTTAGGAGACTACAGTGAGAACGTTGAACACTCCAAACATGTAACATAGTGGTCATATACACAATAGGAGAATTCATAAAAACATATATGTGCAATGGATAAACTGGTGCAATTTGATGTTGCTCAGCAGTTAGATGATGGCGTTGTTGTTTATTAGTGAGAAGAGAAATTGTGTCCATGCCTGTGTGTGTGTGTTAAATGTGGCTCATGTCTGTGTTAGTGGAAAAGAAGTATCCCTGTTCTGTCGAAAACAAGCAGGCATGCGTAGTGAACGTGCATGTCAAGGGGCACCAGAGGCCAGTATATGGAAGTGGACCCAAAGCACAGACACCAAGCAAAAAAGTTTGATTGTGAACACAAGGATAACAATGACAAGGCGTGGGTGCGTAAAATCAGACGAGGTTAGGGGGTGGAGAATCACTGACGTGAACAAGAATGTAGTTAGATTTAGGGAATGAGGAGTGAGTACCAGAAGGTGAGAAGAATAATGAATTTAGTGGCTTACTTGCAGGTGGAGTCATTGAAGCTCTGGGGCAGGCAGCCAAGTGAGCGTCTGACAGGTGAGTGAGTGTATGAGGTTCCAGATGATTCAGAGAAGACAGTGGGCATGAGGACAGGCGAGTGAAAATTAAAAGGATTAGACTGGGGCAAGGTTTAACTGCAAGTAGTGATGTTACGTCTGACACTATAGCCCTGTATCGAGTAAAGGGGTCGTGTCCAAATGAAGTCTGTGTTGAGGCCTGCCTATTCTTCAGAATATCACCTGACCTTGGCCCTGTTTCTCTGAAGTGACATCACTGCCTCATTATGTGGTTCAAGCTGTTGAAAGGACACAGGGGTTCGGTTTTTCGTGTTTACTGGATCTGAGGTGATTCTGAGTATCATCACAAGCTTGCATGGAGATTGTAAGCACATTGTGGAGCCACTAAAAAGGTGAAAAATATCAGGAGTTAGTGAGCATGTTGACATTATCTCTCCCAATAATAACAGATCTTAAATCGGTCTCAGAGAGGATGGTTAGTTAGGGGTGTTTGTATATATAAAACAGGACCTCATATGTGTATTCTGCGATTTGTATGTCATTACGTTTACATATCCACTGGTATGTATCCCACATGTATTGTCACAGCAGGGATGCTGTACATCAAATAACCAGCAGATGTCAGTACTTCCAAATGAGCTGTTAAACAGGGCGTTTTGGTGAAGGCTTCATCACACCATCACTAACTGCAGATGAGCAAAGCGGGGACAAGATGAGGAGAACTGTAAATGCAGGTTTGAAGGGATGTTTTATTCCTTGGGAAAAAGATTAGTACTTGAACAGTTTGTATATAGTTATAAGCTCCAAACGCTAAAGAGCAGCATTTCA
This sequence comes from Mchenga conophoros, assembly GCF_057382185.1. Lineage (NCBI taxonomy): Eukaryota > Metazoa > Chordata > Actinopteri > Cichliformes > Cichlidae > Mchenga > Mchenga conophoros. Next base: position 42,969,691 of record NC_140540.1, read on the forward strand.
AAGCTGTGATCCACTGAAACATACACATTCAAGTGTCTTGATTTCTTTTTCTGCTTTTGTTACAATATATTTTGAGGGTTAGTTCTTACGATACAGAAAACGTCTTTAACTTACAAACATTTAAAACAGGGAGTCCCTTACCTTTAAAGGATTTGTTCTTTCTGTGACAGTGTTGGTAATGAGTAGCTCCCACAGAAAGCTACTGTGTTGAATAACTGACTGTAAACACTCAGGGAATGTTAATTAAGCCTCTCACAAAACCAAACAGATTCAGTGGATAATTATGCTCAGGGGACAGGGAAACCTCAAACAGTTCAGTACACTGCAACTTTGTTGAAAGCAAAGTGCTTCTATCAGTGTATTATGTAGTATTCTACTGAGCACTGACAGGTTAAAATGGTCTGAAATGTTTAATAAATTTAGGACCTCAGCCAGAAAAACATTAGAAACCACACTGTACAGACTATATAGATTTAATGGAACGTTTAGAGACCTGAAGTTTAGATAAAAGTGTAAAGATGATTTAGCTGTGCACTTAGTCAGACCTGGTGCACAGACCAAGTACTTAGCATTACATTCAAGCATGTTCTAACTTGTCCTTTTTAATGTGTGCACCTTTTTTGTGTGCCTTCCTCTTGATTTGTATGTGTTCTCCTTGCTTTGTTATTTGTTCCTGTTGTCTTGCTATTTATATTTGTTGCACGGTTGGGTGGCACACGCACAATTTCATTTTACATGCACATGAGCTATTTCTATTCCTATTGCTAAAAAT
>NC_140540.1:42970562-42999517 GCF_057382185.1 Mchenga conophoros
GTAAAAACTGAAGTTTGACTTTTTAAATTTACTTTTTTATTGATTGGCACCACATTACAGCTGCACATAAAGGAGGAGAAACAGGAAAAAAAAGATTTTTTTCCCCCTTTAAACTAGGGATTTCTTCTCTGCTGTTTGAACGATGCACGCATAAGAGCAGTCAGCACTGAGAGTTGTAAGACTTTAATTAAAATAATGGTTGTGGGTTTGCAGGGATCATGTGTTATATTAAATTGTCACAGAAAAGGCAAAGAGTTTGCAGACTGCTGGGAATTTCAGACCAGAATTAAGAGATCTGGAAGGAGAGAAGAGCAATGAGGCTAAACAAGTTATGGAAGATGCCAAAAGGGATGGAGGGAGGAAAAAATGAATTGGCATAAATGAACTGAGTGTCAGAGTGACAGTTCAGTTTTAAGACACAATTGTCACCACTGTACAGACACTCAGCCCAAAAGCGTGATAACGGGAAGACTGAAAACAGCCATTCTCTTAATGAGTGAAAACCTGTAAGAACACCAAACAGAATCAAAGATCAGACAGAAGAGAGTTCATGGTTTCATTGCTGGTTTCTCCACCATCTTTATTTCATGAGAGGTCCTACAATTACTGCAATTTCATGGCGTGCCAGGTTGTTCTGGAGGACTGGAGTAGTTGTTGCAGATGAATTGTTTTAATTGTTTTAACCTTGTTGGAATTGTGAGGGTGAAATGTTAAGAGTTCACATTTAGTTTACTTTACTTCAGTTCAAACTTTTGGACAACTCTTTCCTTTGTCAGCATCAAAGGAGGCTTATATATAAATAAGCGGAGGAAGTTATAGGGGAATGGAGACGTAACAGAAGCTTTTTATTTGCTTTTGTTGCAGAAGTGTGTGTTCTGCCATGGAAAGGTTGCTAGTCAGAACCGCGGCGCCTGCATCCAGTGCACGTATGAGAACTGTGCAACGTCCTTCCACGTCACCTGTGCCCAAATCGCCGGAGTAGTCATGACACCTGCTGATTGGCCCTACGTGGTGTCTGTCACCTGCCATAAGCATAAAAAGGTCACTCCAAAGGTAAGTGCAAAACCAGGAAAATTGGTCAGTTATTAAAGCTGCAGATTTTAAAAAAGGTTTTGTAAAATTACGGTCAAAAGTCATATATTGAAATATTTTTCTGTTAATCATTCTTCAGGAATAGCTGTTTGATTTAAAAAGGGAAAAAAAACCCAGTATATCTTTTTGTGTTTTTCTATAAACTGAATATAACGAGTGTTGGGCTTTGTTTTTTGCTTAAAAAATGTGTCGTGGAATTTTTTTTTGTTTTGGGGGGTAAAAAGAAATCACACTGATGACGTGTAGAAGTCTCAAAAACGTTCAAAGCACACGTATCAAATATGATATTATTGGCTTTTGAGGGTTAATGAGTGTAAGGGCCACACTGACTAGCATGTTGCACCATGTGGCACAGTGGGTTTTAAATGCACTGTCTGTATTTCTAAAGCACTGTTGGCATTTTTATTTCTGAAAATTCTTTGTTCAAAGGGCAAAATATATATGGAGACGTTTGCTGCCCTTTATTGCATCGATATTTAATGCTAAAAAAAAATAGCATGTCTTATTTTTTGTGCTTGGTATTGAAATTGAAAAATGTTTAGAAAACAGTGTAATGATTGTGAAACTAACCCCAGGTGTGAGCGCTGTTTGGGTGTTGCACATCATTATACCCCGTTTCCGTTTCATAAATCTGACCCTAAGTGGTTTAAAGTGACACACGAGGAGAAAAAGTCATAAAGACTTTTTCTCCTCGTGTGTCACGAGGCATGGAGTGAACTTCCACAGTTACGCTGATGACACGCAGCTGTACATCTCCGTGTCTCCTGATGACACCAGACCAATGGATGCCCTTTTTAACTGTATCTTGGATATAAGATCTTGGATGGCAGAAAACTTTTTACAGCTTAACCAGGACAAAACTGAAGTTTTAATTGTCACTTTTTGGAATAATGACAGAACACGCAGTGTGTTCCTGCTGAATGAAGCCACATATTTCCAATTAAACCCCCCCTTTTTCTTTCTTTTCTTAAGCCTCGACCAACACCCAAAGGCCCACAAGAGCCAACCCTTGGGCAAAGGGTGATAGGTCGCAACGCCAACTCCTGGTATTACCACTGCACCGTCATTGGCATGGCCAGACAGACGTTCTACGAGGTCAACTTCGACGACGGCTCATACTGTGACAACTTGTACCGGAAAACATAATGGTGAGTTCTCTCGGAGTCAAGGCAGACACCTACATGCGTGCAATCGACACGGGTTAAAAATAATCTCCTTTTTAAATAGCTGAAAGAAATATCCTAGCAACTGTTACATGCTTTTGTAACTTGAGAATCTGAACAAATGAAAACGTAATGACTGAATGTAAACTCGCATAACCTTTAATGAGTCAGTGCTGTAAGTTATGAACAAACATGACTTTTAATAATGTGAAATCTGCTGAGAAACTTGATCAAATTTAACTTTAAAATCAATTGTGTGTAACCTACCAGAACAAGCTGTTTGAATTGCAGAGAAATGAAAAAGTCAACCCACATTTAATAACAGCAACCAGATGAAAATGTTAGCCTCAGACTTTATTAACTAAATTCTTGTTTGTAAAATGTAACACGAAGATGTTTTGAGCACTTTTTTTTTTTTTCTTTCGCTCATCCTTCCCGCTTCTTCAGAGTCATGACTGTCTGCGCAGTGGCCCTCCTAAAGTGGGAGAGCTTGTTGTGGTCGGCACACACGAAGGCAAAATCCTCAACGCTTCCTTTGTCAAACCACATATCCACAAACTCTACCAGGTAAGAGAAGCACAACACGAGCCCTCACATCTGCTAGAGTTTGGAGCGTGTGTGGCTGTAGTTTGCATCATTCATAGATAAACTTGTGATGTTGTTTCTTAATAACTGAGTGCACAAGAAAATAAGTCGGATTTCTGAGATGCTGCTGTTCAAACACCTGCAAATTTTTTTATGGTTAGGGTACATGGCTTGGGGAAAGCATTATGTCAATGAGATGCCCTCACTAAGATATGAAAACGTGTGTGTGTGTGTGTGTGTGTGTGTGTGTGTGTGTGTAAATAAATGTATGTGTAAATGTATAAACCTTTCCAAGTCAAACCAGACCGTGAAAATCATCTCTAAATAAAGCTTTAAAGCTTGGCTGCAGCGCAAAAAAAATAGAAATCGACTGTTAGGTGAGGACTGTGAGCATGGGCATCATTTTCCATATTTTATCTGATGCTCTTCTGCAGCATGACTCAAAAGTGAGTGAACATGTGAACTTTGGGATGTTCTGTGTAATTGCTTTGCCCCCACCCTCTGCTTTGGCTCTCGATTCTTGGAGATTCAGTGTGCAAGAAGCCAGGCGGCCCTTCTAGATTATGGTGGAGCGTTTTTGACTCGGGCATTAAAAAATAAAAGTGGAGAGATCTCAAATTACTGCTACTTTAAGGGAAATTTATAGGGCAAAACTGCAGAGCGCTTACAAAGTGGAAAATGTGGGATCGAAGAGGATTGTTGGGACAAGAGCGAGCGCATCCTGAAATGTACTTGGACACAAACACATGGGAAAGTGAGGTTGTTTGATTCGAGCCATGATGCTGATTTTGGGAGTGCATCCATGAGAGCTCATCTGAGTGACTTGCAAATAAACAGTGTTTATGGGGAATGCATCCAGTCACTTCACTTTCGGAGTTTAAGGAACTCTTAAATGGCTGATCTAGGGTGGTTTATATTTACTGCAGATGTTTGCATCAGACACATGTTTACAGGGTTATAACATCTGTTAATACACCACCACAGACATCACATCATTTATCGCCACTTTTCCAAATCCCTCTTGACAGAATCATTCAGTTTTGTATCTTTCCACGCTCTTTTCACGTCTCCATGTTAACCCGCTGGCTGCAGCACCGAGAGCCCTCTCAGAGATGAGAGTACAGCTGTGATTAGCTAAAATCACGCCTCCACTTGATCACAGAGTCGGTGCCACAACCCTGACCTTGCTGTGCCTCCCCTTCGCGCCATATAAATATATATAATTTTTTAAAAATCTACATTTACATTTAAAGTGGTTAACTGAAGCTCTTATCCAGTCAGTGAGCAGCTTTAGGGGTCAGAGTCATGGTCAAGGACATTTTGACTGAAGCACATGGTTGTTGATGGAACCATTTGTTATGCCTGAGATCCAACCGGTGACTGTCTGGGTGCAAGTTTTGAATTTTCAGTGTGCTTTATCAGTGATTTGTCCTTTTTTTGCCTCCTGGTTTAGCCTCTAATAATTTGTTATATTTTATTCATTTTTTTTTAAATCTGCCTGTGTGTCCTCTGCACTTATAGGTACAAATATTGAAAGGGTGGGTTGGTTAATCCATTGTGGGTGTTATCTGTCCAGGTTGAGTTTCAGGACCAGAGTCAGTTGATGGTCAAGCACTCGGAGATCTTTCAGCTGAACCAGGAATTACCCAAAAGGGTCAGAGCTCGACTGGTGAGTGTTTTACTCAAACTTTATAATAAAACTAAATTAGCTGTAGATGAAACAACTAGTACTTGAAAAGTGATTTCTGTGTTCCCCGTCTAAGTCTGTACCGGTCTGTTCTCAGGCGTTACCTGGAACACAGGAAGAGGTTCCCTCAGTGGACGAAGCCCGAGCAGCCAAACGGCGCCGCCTGACCGCGACTTTGCCCCCTCCAGGCCCCGCCCCTGCCAATATCCCCATGGAAACAACCAACGCAACCCCTTGCCCTCAAACTAAAGCTCCAGTAACAAAGCCAGCACCAGAAAATCACAGTATTGGTACACAGCTAACCTCACAACCTCTGTCCCAGCCCCCAATGATCCAGCAGGATGCTCCTGCCCCAGCTAGCGGTATTCAAATGGACGCTGAGACCCCAATGGACATCGGCGTTGCCCTCACCGATCCTTTAACAGGGTCACCTCTCATATCGGATCCCCTCTTGAGTTCAGAGTCTGTCCCTTTTCAGTCCACCTTAAACTCTAATCCCCTGCTGTCTGCCCCGTCCCTGCCTTCCCTTCCGGCTCAGCACATGTCCGACAGCTACACGCCCAGCAGCGGCTACGTCTCCTATATGAAGACACTCCTCCATTCTCATTTTCCTCAGGAAGATGGCCCCGAACCCTTGTATTAAAACTCCACTATATTATTACTCAGCCGGTGGAGGCTGAGCCAATAGGAAGTAAGCTAATGGTGTTGGATTTTACTGAGTGCTGTAATAATGGACAACTTATATCCTCCACTGGCTCTGAGAGCTCAGAGTAGGAGCAGGAAAAGACACGGACATACGAGCACTCTTTTAATGCATGTTACTTTTCTATTTTTGAGTTAATGTGTCTGCAGTGGTGCTTTAGCCTGCTCTGAAGCAGCAGCTAAAGAGGACAAGGCTTTTTTTAACATTAATATGTTGTCTTTTCTTTTTTTGTTTTCTTATTAAATACAGATTTCCTTTTTGTTCTCAGTCAGCTGCTGTGCTTTATTTTCCTCCATAATGGGATAAGTCTCTGGGTGGCATCAACCTCCATACCTCGTTGCATTAAATCAATAACAGCACACTCCCATTTTCTTTCTACGGGAAGCTAATTATTACGAGGGCCTCTCAGCTTTGGGGCCCCCGATGGACTTTAAACTCTCACTTCTTTTTAAAAAAAAAATAATGAAAAAAAAATCAAATAACCAGCAACAAGATATCTATTTTTCAATCCAGCCACTCATGGCTTTGAAACTGTGTGGCGGAACAAAAGTATCACACTATCCATCTGCAGGATCTTTTCACGAGGGTGTTTTCTTGTTGGATCACAAGAGGTAAATGGAGAAATGGGGTTTAAAACACAAAACACACAAAAAAAGAAGTGTATTGTAGCGGGAACTCAGTATTTAAATGTCTTAGTCAAATATTGAAAGAATTATTTGTAATAGAACAAACATGTTGAATGCAAACACTAGTAGACTTGTCTGCAGGATGCATTAAAATTTTGTGAAGATGTGTCACAGTAGTTAACAGATGTGAACTTTATGTATTGACGTCATTTGGCGGCTCCTCTTTTTACACCAAAACGTTCTCAGGGTTCCTACATGTGGGAAATAAATGATGTTTCAACATCCAAGTCTTCACGTTAAGAGCATACCCGATACACCTGCTTATTGTTATCTTTGCATTTGCTCCCGTTAAAGGTTCGTCTACTATACAGAGTGAGATCTGTTTACTGTCACACTATCGCCTTTCGGCACACCAACTAGGCAGAAGAGTTCAGTCAGTTTTAAAGAAGGAAGGTTTGAAAAATAAGCACGTTATGTAGGAACCCTAAAATCAGGAAATATTCTACCCTTCTTGGTTTAAACTGTGTATGTATATATACAAATTAATATGGTAAAATGTTATCTGTTTTTCTATTACTGTACTGTATCTTTTCTGTGTTCATTTGCCGAACTGCATTCACGAACTTGGCCGATCTCAAATATTAATACTTTTAATTTTGGCAGGTTTATGCCAGCATATTACATGCGTTTCTACTGATAACTACGTGTTTTCTTTTGTTTGTTTTTGTTACTGTTTGTGCAACAGAGGTGCTACATATATAAAACTACTGATGAACTGACCCCCCTCCCTCCCCACTGTCACCTTGTATATATCACAGGCCTTGTATTGTGAATCATATTTGTAAATGGCACGCTTTCCTTTTTCCCTTTTTCCTGTCACACGAAACAGATGTTTCTGTATCCAAATTAACTCCATGAAGAAAATTTGAATTCCTTGGGATTAAAGTTGGTTGTGAGTCACCAGCTCTTCGTGATTTGTGCATTTGTAGAGAATTTAAAAAGTATATTGTGGGTTAGACCAACTATTAAGATTAAACTGACGAGCTGCTAACACCTTCCAGTTATCAATTGTACTGTTTAAATACTGGGGGGTCAATGTATATGCAAATATATTCACTGGTCACTTTATTAGTTACACTTGTAAATGCAAATATATAATGAGCCAGTAAGTTCAAACTGAGCATCAGAATGTGGCAGAAATGTGATTTAAGTGATTTTGAACATGGCATCTTTGGAGTATTTCAGAAACTGCTGGGCTTTTACAGATGAGGGTCAGAAAAAGAGAAAATGTCCAGTGAACGGCTGATGTCTGGGTGAAAATGACTCGGACGACAGACTATTGGAAAAAACAGTTTGATGTAAACAACATGAAAGCATGGATCCATGTCCGTCCCTTTATGACCACACTATACCCATCTTCTGATTTTGGCTTCTAGCAGGATAACAAAGCTCACAAAGTCATCTCAGGTTTCTTGACATGACAATGAGTTCAGTGTACTCAAATGGCCTCCACAGTCACCGGGACATTCGGGATGTGGTGAAACGGGAAGATTGACATCATAGATGTGCAGCTGGCAAGGAGCAACTGTATGATGCTGTCATGTATTTAAGTGCTAAATCTCTGAGGAATGTCTGCCTGTTAAGTCTGGCACAAAGAATGAAAGCGTTCTGAAGATGAGTCCAACCCAGGACTAGGAGGGTGTACCTAATAAAACGTCCAGTGAGTGCAGTTATTAGTCGTTTTATATAATATTGGCCCTCCATATACATGCAAATATATATTTCATTGAGTATATTTATATTAGGGCAAAGTCCAAATTGACAGTAGTGCAGAGTAATAAGAATACCTCTATTATAACTCTTGTATGAGAAACGAAAAGCCTGATGGCTGTGGGTGAGAATGATTTTTGGTATCTCTGTTTTACAAGTTTAACGTACAACAAAATGGCACTCAGATAGGGAACCAAGCATAACAAGCAAATACAATTAATTAAACATACAAGATCCAGAGACTTGAAGTAAACCAATAAAGACAAAAACAAGCGAGCTCAGTGCTTGGTAATGTCGTGTATTGTCAGAGATATATTTAATTTTCTGGAAACTCAAGTCTTGGACAGATTAGGATGTGAACAATTTAAATAATTTATGTTGCTTCACTTCACTTTCACCCCCAGTTATACAACAAGCTCCAATATTTGCAATGCTGACTACAATGGCCTAATACAAGCTAAGATATGAAGGTACTGGCTTCTTCGGATTAATCTGCATCACTGTACAGGTCCAGTAATATTTTTTTGCCATATTACACCAACTGTCAGCGTCTCCAACGTTTACCAATTCACTAGCTGGGACCACATCCTCATTTTAGGTTTGACAGCATTTCTAGTAGGTAGTGGCATATGGCTTGAACATGAATTGAGGCTCCGGTTTGAGGAAGGCCTCAGAGATGACTGACGGCGGCACCCGGGCCGTGAAGATCCCCAAAGGCTTCCCCTCCAGTAATAAGTGTACGTGTTGCAAAAATATAACTTGTTTGCTTGCAATGATAAGTGACCTGTGACCTCGATTGAGTATTCAGGGATTTCACTGAGTGGAGTGGATGCGTTGGCAAGGAATGGCTGAAGAGGAGATCAGAAGAAATTCCAGATGGCAAAAGACCTTGATAGAGGAATGAGGGGAACCTCAGTCAGGTAGTGACGTAGCTTGACTGTGAACAAAAGCTCTGGTGGTGAAGCATGCTGGGATTTTTGAGGCTCTAGACAATGGCACGATGGCTCAGAAAGGCTTAAGTGTGAGTTTGTCTCAAAGTAGAAGATGGAGAGGCGGCTGCCTGGCTCGGTAAGGTAACGATAACTACTGTGTAGATTTCAGAAACAAACAAAGGTTTCTTTGGAAGCAAACATGGCTGAACCTCATAGAAGATGATGCCATTTGGGATGGCGAGGAGATGTTGCCAGAACCTCATTTCAGCTTGGAAGAGCTGTACTGAAGGAGAGAGTTTAGTTGATGGTAGCGAGAGCATGTGAGAAGTGAAGGTATGCCTTGGGGAATTATGCACACGGTGGAGTTCAGATGTCCTAAAAGGAGGCACAGCTGTTATTTGTGTGAGAGAGCAAAAAACAGAGAAACCTGTAACTGGAAAATGTTGATGGTTTGTGGAGGCATGCTGGACATATTCCTAAAGAAAGAATATTTTCGGAGACTCTGCTTGAGCAGTTTGATTTGCTTCTGGTCCAGTTGTTGCTGGCACCGATGGTCTTGTTGCTCCCAGTGACAAAGATATGTGTGAATATCCTGGTTGGACATTGCTAAGTGCATTTGTTCTGGGTGAGCTGGGTCATATGTGTTCTGAACCAGCTGATTGTGTTAAACTGGCCGCATTAATGATTGACTCTGTTCCTGAACCAGTCCCTCCAAAGACTCTGTTTAGCTGCCCAGAGCCTGCTTTGTCTTAAATTAAGTCTTGTACCAATGTGCGGGCAACTTTGAGGGACTGTTACTCTGTCTTGGACTGCTAAAGACTATTGTGCCCCCATGCCTGCACCTGTAAAGACTGTTTCTTCTCCTGTAATAATCCCTGGCCTACTCCGTCTGTTCCAGCTCTCAGGATGACGTGGACCCACGTGGTCTTTCCCTGCACCTGTTCCAGTTAAGCAGGTGAGGGTGGCTAGGGTCCAGCTGCTCCCTGCCTCTGACCTAGCAATCTCTTTCTGTGTGGTTTAACATAGCATGTCAGACTATTTCTTGGCTAGGAAACCAGTTCAGAGATCTCGTCTTCACTAGTTCTGCTAAGAGCTGCAGTGTCATATTTGTTGGAGACATCTGGTGCAGTGGTATAATTTGTCCTATACAGCTTTCAGCAAAAAGTGAGTTTTGCAAAACTGTAAGAGCGTTGAGATCAAGGCGTATTTGTAAGCTCAACACTGTCCCCTCTTATGAGTTCGCTCTGGTGTTTCAGCAGTGGATTACTTTGTGCAAACTTTGACTGTAAAGAGAAGAAAAGCTGATGCAAGATGTGACAGAGCATCAGTAAATGTAAGAAACAGGATGAGAGGGAGAAATAAAAACAGTCTGGTAAAGAGTTCATTAATTGAAAAGGGTAATTTCTCAACGTCCAGTATCTCATGTAAGTAGAGAAATGAAACCCTTAAATGAACAAAGCTTTTTGCACAGATTTGCACAAATGTTATCTCGGAAGTTTGTAATTATTTAATGTAAATTAGAATTTTACAATTATTTATTCCAGCCTTCAGAGAGTCCTCATTTAACATGACTGGAAGCCAACTAAAGAAATACACAGTGTAGACTGTAAGACTACAGGCTGAGATAGTGCCAGATTTGGCATGGCATTGGCCTTACAGCTGTGATGCGTTCCCCCCTTACAACCTCAAGAAACCCAAGTTTTTCCTGTTGATTCAATCAGTAATGGTGAAAATTTATTAAAGCCATTGGGGTTGCCCTGGCTCTGTGGTCTGTGGTCTCCTTAATCCACGACCTTCTGCCACCTCCTCAGATGAGGAGATTTTAAAAGTTCCAATAATTGGCAGTGCAAACACCAGCGCTGTTTATTCCTCACTGCAGCGGCTTGCTGGCAGGAATCCTAGCTCCTCACATTAAGCACACAGCAGGGAAACATGTTTTTGCTGCTTCCTCGCTGGGTTATTTTTAGATGATATTTGTAATTAGCAGGAATAACCATCCAGACCAGCTGAATCTACCTCTGAATAAGAATTTTGCTATTTCCCCTTCCTTTCCTTTCTTTTCTTTTTTATAAAGAAGAATATATTACTCTGTCAGGGAGCCTGAGTCATGGATAAGGCGCACTAGCTTTGTGCTTTCTTGTATTTTGGTGTGGCTGTTCATGTCTCCTTGCAGGCAGTTTTCCACCAGAAGGATGCATGCGATGGTTTGCATGTAGCAGTGTTCAATATTGAGACTTTTTTCTGCTTTTTTGCAACATCAACACGTGAAGGTCAAAAGGTAAATCAGGTAATCCTGTTTAACACGACAAAAAATGGTGAGCAAGATGGAAAAAACAAAAACAAGCTAAGACTCGGAGTAGAGAGGCCTCTGCACAAAGTGTCCTTTAATGTCATGAGCGCAAGCAGCCACTTATCAGGGAGGCTGAATGAGGCGTACACATGCTCTCAAATCCACCTTGAGGTATTCAAAATTTGTGCTTTCTTTGTGAACAGACTAGCCTTAGAAGCACACTCAGCTTGTTATGGGTTAGGTGCTAAATCTTTCCATTCCTTTTACCTGCAGATCTTTAAATCTGTTTCCAAGAGACAGAACATTTTTTTTTCAATCGATTAATGAATGAGCAAAACGAAGTGGCAGGTGGTATCCTGAAAATTTAGTAAACTGCTTCTTGTCAGTGTGTAATTTCCAAATCCATCACAGCAGAAGTGAAGAGCGGGGCTCTTACTTGTTGATTGTGCAGACCTGAAAGTTTTTTTCTTCTCACATTGACGTCAGCATAGCTTTTGTTAAAGAAAATGACATCACGCCACAAGGATAAAAATACCCCTATGACACAACGGGATCAGCACAACCTGTTTTTAAAACACTGTTGGTGCACTAACAAGATTCCCTTTGACTCTTCAGTGTTAAAAGCTTCTGAATTTCAAAGAAGCCCAAATGGTGAGAGGATAGAAGTGGGGAGAGGGAGAAGGTCACCGAAAAACAAGAAATCTGTGTCTCATGGACAAATCGTTAATGTGGGCACAAGCTCTCTCCCTTTCTTGCACACACACACAGACAGACATGCAAACTTGCTTTACCCCTGCTCGCTGTGCGAATGCCAAGTCTGCATTGCCCTCGCTGGATCAGGGTGGCCATTAACATTCTGAAGTGCCTGCCGTGTCTTTGCAGAGGAACTGGGGATGTGCCAGCTTGGCAATTACTTTAACAACTCTAGAGTTTGATTTCTTTATTCAGTTGAACCCAGCCAGGGGTAAAACTGAGGAGAACAAAAAAAAGAGGAAGAGGACTCTAAAGGACAAAAGTTTATGCCGACCCATCTGTAGTTTAGCACAAAACTTTTGGTCTTTTAACGTCGTCTAATGCTGTAACTACAAGGGTCTCGGGGACAATATGTATTGTTGAGGTGGAAAAGCCACACGTCCCTGAAAAGCTGTTTTAGTGTCCTTGAGGATGACATCGAAACCTCTAACCTGCTCAGTGACTATCAGACAGCTGAATGGCTTACATGGAAATTAAAATCCGTGAATGCACTGGGATCTAATTGCAGGTGGAAGAGGAAATTATGTTGACAAGCTGTTGATATGACAGGCTCCATTATAGCCTTAAGCTTTTATTACATCTCTGCCTAGTAAATCACATCACTGAAGCAGTATTACCATAATGACTTAGTGGAGCTCAATCTGTCAGCTCTGCCCCTTGTTTAAGGGGATATGACTGAATTATTGCAGGTGAGGTATATTTATGCACTCCTCCAGTCGCCAGAGACTTTACAGTAACATAACTGTTACTAACCCTAACCCTGTCTTGTAAACATCAAAAACTACACATCCTTCCAAATAATCTGCCTGGCAAGAAAGCGCTGTTTTAAAACAATCGGCTGAATTTAAAGGGTTAATTTGCCTGCTGTTCATGTTTAAGCATCTCTAATGCTCCACTGTTATTGACACAGTAGGTTTGCCTGCTGTGCTTCATTTATCAACAAGGAATAGCAGAAAAGCATTAACGTGTTTCAGCCTTGTAGAGAGTGATCATCAAGGCGGCTGTGCTCATGAAAGGATGGAGCAAGATTTACTATTGCTTCAGATTACAGCTCACAACTTACAGCGTAATTACTCCAGAGATATGGTGTAATATTTTGCGCTAATGGCTTAGAAGTACAACACATACTGTTAGATATAGAGATGGGCCAGTGGCTATTTAGCAGAGAGCCCAACTGGTGAAACTGCATCCCCCGTGCTCCTCCCCATCCCACTGAAACCAGTGGAAAAGACCTCATAATGGTTTGTGAACACAGTGACAAGTAAAATAGGTCTTTGGTAGGGAGTTGGGGTGTTTAAAAGAGACAAAACCCAGCCAGATATTGAATCAGTGTTGTTACACCATGCTATCTTTCACACATTGTGCTGTAACTTTTTATGGTGACATTTAACAGGACTGAATGAGTTGGTGCAGGAATCTCTGATCACAGTGACATGCTTTTGTTCGGTTATTGTGCAAGGTATAACAGCTGCAGTTGTGTTTGAATAAAAAGGGTTTTTGTTGTTGTTGTTTTTTTTTTTAATAGTTGAAGCCGATTCTCTAATTGTGACCACAGGAGTTAAAAAGTGATCATTTTTGGAGGGTGCACGCCTTTGACTCTGGGATTGGAAACTACACTTAGGAGTTCACCAGAAGTCTGAGCTTCTAAGTGTAGTTCTTCAGGTCAAGTATGATTGGCCAAAGTTGAGGGGACTGTCTCCATATTTGGGTCAATTACTTAACCTGAAACAAATTAACAATAACAGAGAGATGATTGCCTCCTTTTAATTTAACATGGCATGCACTAGGGCTGGGCGATATGGCCTAAAATTCATATCGCGATATAATTTGAAGCATGTGCGGTAACGATATATATCGCGATATATTCTTTTCTTCTGTATAACGTATTTTCCACACTATAAGGCACACTTAAAATCCTTTCATTTTCTCAAAAATCGAGAGTGTGCCTTATGTACGAATTCTGGTTGTGCTTACTGACCTCAAATCGATTTGGGCGTGCAGAAATCTGTTTAAAAAATGTTTTAGTACAACTTTGGTAAGCCGCACTGCTTGATGGATTGTCAGAGCATTGCGGCTGCTGTAGTGAGGAGCTTCGCGGAGTACTCTGGGTCCAAAACTGAATCCACTTCAGGTCCCAAAGTCAAACGAACACTAAGAGTTACAAACAGTCTAAATTTTTTCATCTTTAATTAAATCACCAGCATCTCTGCTAGATCTGTCAAACAGATGTATTGTTTTATAAAGATTTAACAGTATGAAAGATTACCAGTGTGTTAGAGCAGGTCCTCTGGTGTTCGTCCTGTAAGTGGTGCACAGGGTAGTCAGGATTATCCATGATGGATAACAGTGTGTTCAGTGACCTCTCCATTACAGCTTCAAGTTTGCAGGTGTTTACAGAGCCAGCCTTCCTTTATTCAGTCTGTCAGAGCATCACCAGCTCTGATGCTGCTTCCTCCAGCAGACCAGCAATGCAAACTAGACTCGCCGTAGCTGAGCAAGAGAAAATTTTTGTGCACATGTTAAAAGATCTTAGCTTTCTTCACTTTGTGCATACATGCCCTTGTTCTTCTGAAGTCAATCACCACGTCACTGGTCTTATTCACATACAAACCTTTTCACAAAAACATCCACTACATTCATTGCACTTCTCCTCTTGAACATCACCCACACTTTCAGCTACTGTACAAGTACTGTACAGAGTATTTCTGTTACTTTCTATTATTTATATTATCATATTTCTGTTAAATCAGCACCTAAGGAAAAAAACACTCTTTACCACCTTTTTTTTTTTTTTTTTTTTTTCTAGGGGAAATAGGGATCCATCACTTCACATTAAAATCATTGCCACTGCTCAGTGAAACTTTTCAGGCACCATGTAAATGACTCAACACCTAAAGTGCTTTACTTTGGTTTTTCCGTTATTTCTCATCTGTGCATATCTGTGTAGGTGCCATAATGTATAAAGTATACATTTCATTAAAATCCAAAGTGCCACAAATTTTTTTTTATTTGATAAATGATCGTGGGGGTCTCGTTTGTCTCTGCCCTCTACAACATAAACCAATATCAGTTTACTGTATAATGGCACTTCAAACGCACTTTCAAAAGTGTTGAAGATTTATGTATCACAGTGCAGGACTCAGGGTTTAATAGGTTTGACTTGAGAGTAAGAGAAATGGAGACCACCAATAGAAACATGCCAGGGTTCAAATAGTGTTCACACAGGGAAAGGGTTGCCCAACAATATCACTACTTCACTGCCTTTAACGGGTACATTAAAGTCAATGTTTTTAAAGTTGTGTAGTTTACTAAAATAAACAAAAAAAGAAGTGATGTCTGCAAAATATTTGTCTTTTTGTAACTGGTACACAGAGAAGGGACCATTGTCACGTTCTGGTGTGTGGTGAATGGAAAGAGAGGACTCAAATGCCAGACTGCTGAGAAAGTGCATGGGGTTTATTGACTGAACTGATCATAAATGACTGAATGACGGGAAAAACACACAAGAAGTTGTCGACGACTGACAGAAACTGACGGCTTAAGTAGACTAGATAATAAGGATTGGAAACAGGTGAGAACACAGCTGAAATTAATCCAACTAGTGGAACAGTGGAAGTAAAACTATACATAATGCATACGGACTAAAGGTTCAAAATAAAACAGGAACCATACAAGGGAAAATAAACAGTGACTGTATCTACTCTGGTCAAAAAAATCCACGCTTCGTACTGATGCCCACAATTCCCTTTTATTCCTCGCACAAACATGGAGGTCTAGAAGAAAGTAAAATAATATCAATAGTAGATATGATATCCTTCTCAGACACTTATTTCTTTGAACAAAGTGCACAAATATCTAGTGATGTGTTGGTCGTGAACGAAACGGCTCTTAGAGCCGACTCATTGAAGTGAACGACGCCAGCCGGCTCCTCATTGGGAGCCCGCACTTTTTTTTCCGCTTCACTCCGCACGTGAGCCTTGTACTTGCGCTGAGCAGAGGGGGGAGGGGCGGTAGTTACACTCGCAGTAGCACAGGAACAGAGCGGGAGTAAAAGAGAGAGAAAAGCGAGCCAGGGACAACAACAAGAAAAACATCACATTAGAAAGGTATAGTAATCATCCACAACTATTTTCAGTTGCACACGATAAAGGATTCAGAAAGTTTATTCATGTAGAGAATCCTATTTATGCAATTCCAAGCAGGAAAACACTCTCCCAAAAAAACATCCCAGGCGTATATGACAGAGATTGTGCATCTTCTTTTTGTTTTGCATATTTTAATTTATATTTTATTGTGTTGTGGTTTACAGTGTTTTGTGTTGTTTCACTTTAAATTGGTTTAAAAGGAGAAAGCTGAAAATTGAAATAATTTTTGTATTTTAAAATTTATTTATTACATTTTATGTGGAGTGAATAAACAAAAGTATATTTATGGTGGCCCCTAGAGACAAAGCATGTACAAACTCCAAAACACATTCTTTGTGTTTATTCTGCATTTACTTCATTATAATGCATAAATTTCAGTTACAACCGCTGGGTTCTGGTGTGGTCATGGCAACCCACGCAAACATTTCAGCATCAGCTACAGTGACAAAAGTCCAAACTGAGAGCACTGAGTCAACGACCCAGGTACTCTGAGAAGTATATTATTCCCGTTTTATCCTTGCTATACTGGCTGCCTGTTAACTTTAGAGTTAATTTAAAAATTCTTTTATTTGTTTTTAAAACATTAAATGGTCTCGCCCCACACTTTCTCTCTGAGATTCTAAATTATTTTATGCACTTCCATACAAATTAGAAAGGCCTCCTGAGTCGGCTTGGCTAGAGCTGGTCTATAATGTGACATCATAGAGGTGTATATCAGATATCTGTCGCCCAGAAAACAGAAGAACCACAAATAGAAATGACAGAGAATTAGCAGTGAAAGCAAGAACATCAAGAGGTGCCTCTTCCACTGTCATGTTAAGACCTCAAGATCGTGGGAGAACATTCAAAACCACACAGAGACGAAACCAGAGGAAGACACAGCAGAGGGGTACCCAAGAAAGTACCTCAGATATGGATCATTGGATCAAGTTACATAAAGCGAGGAGAATGGGTAGCATGCCAGATGTTTGGAGAAAAGTTTGGACTTAATGCAAATGTTCACTGGTATGGAAAAGGAGGGATGCGCTGGAATGACGTCCTTCCTTGTTTTTATTCAGAGATTTCCACACAGAGTCCACCTGATATTTTGGTGATTCATGCCGGCAACGACTTGGGACTTGTATACCCCCTGGAACTTTCCTCTGCAATGAAAAAAGAACTGATTGAACTGCATGCAAAGTTCCCCTCCATGACTATCATATATTCCTGCATCAATGAACGCCAAGTGTGGAGGTACGGAAATCCAAAATACACCAATATGGAAAGGAAAACTTTAAACTCAGGTATGAGAAAGGCAGTTCATTCCTTTGGAGGCTTCATCGTTGAACATCCCTCCCTGAGATATTATGATGACACCATATTTGTACCGGATGGAATTCACTTCAGCAAGAAGGGAAATGAAGTGTTTCTGACCAACATCCACTATGCCATCAAGAAGATCCTTCAGAATCCGTCTCACAGAAAAAACTTGAGAAAACACAAATTTCAAATAAATGAAAGCAAAAAAACAAAAAAAGTGCCTAGAGTCAACCTTTGCTTACAGATTATGCACAAAGATTAGACACTTCCTGTCATTGTCAGGTTCCCTCCATATAAAGCTTACATGATTTACTCATGAAAGTGGCCACTTTCTCATTACTTTCATACATTGTTTTAGTAAGTATCCAAAACATACAAGTTTCATTATATAATTTTTCAAGGGATCTTATATCCGTTTTCTTTTTTCTTTTTTTTTTTGTGTCCCGTTTGGATCTTTAGCCATCAGAATTGTTGTCTTAAGGCCAAGAAAGATGCCAAGCGGATTTATTTTACCAAGTGGATCATCATGGCCTTGCCATATTGGTCCATTTGATTGACCTTTATTATAATTATGAATTTATTTTATTTTCAGTTGCTACAAACGGGACAGACATGACTGGGGGATAGGACAGGGAGAAAGAATGAAAGAAAGAGAGGGAGAGAAAGAAAACCAAAGGGGAGAAGAGACGGTGAGAAGGGGGGGAAGAAAGAAAAAAAACAAACAAAAAAACAAAACACCTGGGTCACCTGTATGGAGAAAAAAAAACAGAAGAGAAAGCAAACAACAAAGAGCAACATAATAAAAAAAACAGCACCATCACAATAAACTAGCTAGCAGTAGATATCAGTAGATACTAAATAATAAACGATATTGTGCAGCACACAAGATAGACAGCGCACAATGTGCTTTGAGGCAGCAGCCAAGAAAGCTGTAGTCCGCGTCTGTGAATACCCATGTGTACACCTGTGTGCATACCTGTGTGGATCAGCATGCTTGCATTCCAAAGGTTTCTTCATGTAACGATCTGCTAGGGAGTGTGGGGAGCCACAGCCCCGTCCTCCAGGGTATGAAGCAGGTATGGAGGAGATCAAAACTCCAGACATCCAGAGGCCCCCAGAACACAAGAGACCAAGGAAGACCAACAGAGGGGCAGCCGCGCCACTGTCCCAGTAAGAGCTGAGGTGAGTCCCAGATGAGGGCTCACTCAGCAGCCGCGGAGCAGAAGCCAGGGGGAGTTGCAGTGACGCGCCCGTGAGCTCCGCCGGCAGCCAGCTGTGCCTGAGTGACCGAGCCCCAGGCCGAGAGGCCGGGGCACCCCACCTCCGAAGTGGCCCGAGCGAGCCCCAGGCTCCAGGCCCCGATAAGCGGCCGCCAAGGAGTGAGCCGGTGTGTACCCGGACTCCCACCCTCAGACACAAAGAACCACCAACGCACCGACACCTGAGGGAGTCCGCCACTGGCAGGGGAAGTGGTGGTGGGTGGAGATAGGCCTCCAAACCTTGGAGGGCCTGAGACGTCCCCAGAGAGGTGGCGTCTGATACCCAACCTGACATATAGACACAGAGATACAGGCACACACAGACACAAACATCCATTCCCACCCTCATGCTCTCATATGCACTTACTCCACACTCAACCAACGTGGAGACAGATATAAAGAGACGCTGTACACACGATCACACTCCCCAAGCGTACTCTACGAACCGGGTCTAGGTACCCTTGCCCCTGGAGGGGGGAACTGCACCCAGACCCAGGTGGTGTTACCCTTTTCCCTGCGGTGGGGAGAGGCAGACCGCCCCGACTCCGCAGCAGCAGGAAGGCCCCACACTCCAGACCGCAGTCGGATGGCCAACTCCTCCTAGCAGCAGGCCGCAGAGAATGGGGGTGAGAGAAGACTCCAAACCTCCCTCCACCCGCTCATTGTAGTGTTGATGCATGTGTGTTCTAAGGTGCAATTAAAACCCAGGAGGGCAGCTACCTGCCAGAGAGCAGCAGGTAAGCGCATAGTCCCTCCTGCTAGCCCTCAATGTCTACGTATATTTAAAATTGAGAGGTGGGCAACGACGCCAGGGGTGAGGTGTACACCCTGATGGTAATTTGGACTCCGTGTATCGTGCCCACCCCCAAGATCCTATATGTATGTGTAATGAGAGTGTGAGTAATGTGAATGTCTAAGTTGTGGGATAAAATTGAGGCAGAGGGGGGGGGGGGGGGGTAGCCTCCTCTGCACCCTGGTGACATACCCCTACTCCAAGGCCCTGCATGTGTGGGTGGTTGTGGTGGAGCCGGAAGAGGGAGGCAGCTGGAGATGGGGAGGGAAGGAAGGGAGGGGCAGGTGACCCCTCCCTGGGGCCAGCTCCCCGCTGACCCCAGTAGGCACTCCCACTACTCCGCGACCCGCCAGGGAAAGGGGGGCCCAGGCCCATCCAGACCGGCGCAGCAGCGCCCCCCGGCCCCACAGAGCCCGGGACAGTCCACCCAACCCCACCACAGAGAAAACTGCATCCGCCCCACCATCCACTCATCTTCCAGACTACATGAGACAATAGACGCCCAGGCTGAGATCTTCCTCCACCTCTCCTGTATCTCCCCCTCCTGCAGAGAGTTCCTGAGGAGAGGAAAGCTCCTGCAAGGTGTGACAATCTCCCCACCAGTTGAAGAGCCCCCCAGGTGGCTCGACGCACCGGCGGCACCCTGCGCCAGGGATGGGCCCCCATGCACCCACCCGCCCACAACCCCGGCAACACACAAACCAGGACCCAAGGCCCCGAGGCCCGGCCAGGGCCCCAGCCCAGAGACGGAGCGCCCCCAGAACCTCACGCCCATCCCGGACCCACCCAGGGGCAGACAGGCTACCAGGTCAGTAACCCACGTCCGTCGGCACAGACCCTCCCCTAGCCCCGCTGCACGCAGCCACGAGGAAACAGTCACCCGAGAGCCAAAAGAGCCGCCAACCGGACATGACCGCTACCCCAGGTTGAGCCCCCAAGGAAGATGCCTCCGGGAAACCCCCTGACGCCCTAAGCCTGTCCCTACCCCCACACCAATCACAACAGTGAAGGCGGGACCAAACTATGACCCCCCACCCCCACTAGGTGATGGAGCTGATCAAAGGAGCCCAGAGCAATTGATCTGATGTGGTGGCAGAGGCTGTATCAAGACTAATGTAATCTAATAGATAATTTCTATATTGGTTAGAATTAAGATTATTTTTATTTTTCCAGTTCATGAGGACTGTTTTCTTGGCTATGCATAGGGCAGTGAAAACCATATGGGCGATATTCTTTTCTGAAGTGACATTATCTAAGCTGCCCAACAAACACACTAAGGGGAAGTTGGAATGTTACATTTCAGACACTTTGATAAGTCTTCACATATCTCGCGTCAAAACTTCTGCACTGGTGGACAGAACCAAAAGAGCGTGAATGTATTTGTCTGGTGTATTGCCTTGACAGTTATTATCTTATACTTATATCCGTTTTCACTCTTATATGCTTTTCATACAAGTTTCACACAAGACAGATACAAACTTTATAAGATTTATATATATCTTTTCCATATGGGTGTGCAGGGGCGGATCTAGCAAAGTTTTGCCAGGGGGCCAGGTAGGGCATTAACAGGGAAAGGGGGGCACAAAGAAATACTTATTCTCATTTCAAATGTCTACCTTTTAATAAATAATTATCTGAATCTTACAACCAAAATGGTCATCTGATGTACAAGGAATAGAAATCATACATCTATACCAACAAGACGGTGTACATCACTGTCACAACACCATTTGTTTTCATTCAAACGCTTTTCCTATAATACCTGGTGGGCCAGTCTCGACCCCTGACAGTGACATCTGCAAACACACGAAACAAGGTTGAAAGTCAGTATTTGGTATGACCATCTTTATTCTCCAACACATCCTCAACTCTCGTAGGAAAGCTTTCTTTAGGTAATCTTCAGGAAAAGGAACAATCAGAGCTCTTCTTTGGATGTTGGCTGCCTTTTGTTCCATTCTTTGCCCACACTGCTTTAATAATTTTGAGGTCGAGGCTCCGGGGAGGCCTATCCATGACTGATGGTGTTTATTTGTGTGTTTTTGTCCAATCTATGACAATCAGATGCTTTCCATGGTGCATCAGAGTTTTTAAGAACATACACATCATACTAAGATAAGTTTTTTTGATTAGTTGCTCTTTGGGAATCACCTTCTTGGTGCAAAAACACTAAACAATACTAATAATGCATAATAATAATAATAATAATAATAATAATACAAAAATACTGATGCCTTCAGACTGTGTTATTTTTGGTTTTCTCTTTCTTCTTTTCTTTTTATTAGACTCAACTAAAGAAATAGGAATAAATGATGTGTTTTTGAGAACAAAGGTCAGCATTAAGTAGCTTAACAAACAAGCTACAGAATTGCAAATTATGAGTCTGAACTCATGGAAACTAAATATAAAGAAATGCGGGTTAACTCAAAATGTTTGCACAGTGTTGTAAGAAAAATATTCCTCAAATGTGTGAACCAGGGGATAACATTTGACTTGAACCCAAGATGCCAAAAGATGCTGTGCTCATGTTCTTTAATTTTAATCAATAGGTGAAATTCTAGTACTAGTTAAATTGCGATGTTAGCATTAAAGGTTTCTTTTACTGTCTGCATACATGTAGTCTATGGATCCACTTTACTAACACAGAAGGCATAATAAATCAGTGGAGCCCCCAGGTTTGTCCATGTCCCCCTTTATTAGAGCCTTGACTTGTGAATTTGGGCCACAAAAGGAAAAGGGTGGCTCTGACTGCGACCCAGCCTAAAGAGAACCCTGCTTTATTATCCTATTTGAACTGGACCGAGGAGCATAATTCACCAAACAAAGTTATATTCTGAAAGCATTAAAACAAGCAGTTGATATAATAAACTAAGGAAAGTGCTTCCGCGGTCTGAAGCGTGTGACACAATTGTTTAGGTCTTCGGCTGCATCTCTGTCACACAAGTGTGCATTTTATTTCTTACTCTAGACACAATTAACTGAAAAGGAGAAGGAGGTTTGTTGGAGAGCAAGAGGGGGAAAAAAAAAAACAATGTTCGTGAGTGCCTGGCCTTATTAATGAAGCGAATCTTCATCTAGTCACACACAACAAATAAATGGCCACCCCTCGAAGCTCTTAATCGGCCCATTAGTCTTCGAGCGACCACAGCCTCGTCTTCCCTCCACCCTCGCTGGCTCGTTCCCTTTAGACCTGAGCAGATACATCCATCATCTCATATTTGCATGCCGACCACACGCGCTGACAGAGCTGAGTGCGCAGCTGGAGATGCTACATCATATTTACTCCCTTACTTGAGCAATAAACACTGTTCTCCACATCTCAGGCCTGCCTTCCTCCTCTCCTTCCACATCTGACCTGAAAACTCATTTGTTCAAGAATCCGTTACATCTCCTTCACTTCCACCTCTTGCGCTTGTACAACTTGAGACTTCTCGTATCTTCTCTTTTGCACTCCTTCACCCTAAATGCCAGTTTCTAGGGAACCTTTTGTTTCACCCGCTGCATCAGGTTGCGGTGACTTTTATTTGCAGACGCATGAATTCAATCGTGAGCTTCTCGGCAGAAGAGAATGACTAAATGAATGAAATGAAAGATGAATACGCCGCGTAATGACAGGGTTTGCTCTTCTAAGTCAGCCTAATTAATCACCAGACGGCATCCTGTGTGGCTTAAAGAGCTGCACAAACACAGAGTCAGACTCTCCGAGAGCTGACGTGCTTATCTGTATGTGACCTGCGCTTATTTTCCCTCCATTTCACAGCTGCCGTGCGCTGCACCCTCTGCTAATTCAAATGCTTAAAATCTCATTTCAGACACAATTAGCCTTTAGCCCATCCAAGTGCCGTCGCCTGTGGCGTTTTTTCCCCCTCCCTTTCATCCTTTGTGAACATTTTCTCTTTCATTGCCTGATAAAGATCATTATTGAGGTTACTGAAAAAGGAGTTTTGATCATTTACAGGAGAAAACATATTAAAGGGCCTTTAAGCAGGCCCATTAGGAGACTGTTAAAACCCTTGCTTGTTGCCATGCTGGGGTTATCAGTGCTACGGGGCGGCTTTAATTCATTCCTTTGCCAGAAGTTTTTTTTTTAATTACACTTGAAGGGGGAGATTTTCACTACAGCAGAGCCTGGCCCTGCTGCTGTTATTTACTTTTTGTGAAACTCTTAACTGCAGAGCCTGCTAAACGAAGCTCATCATTTTTACTTTGTGGGTAAGTCAAAACAGATTTTACTCTGGCTGCTCCGAAGCTGCCTCTAAATTGTTTTATTTTTGTCGCACATTTGGTAATTTTTTGTTTGGCTAAGTGCTTAAAATGCATGTGCCTCCTCAGATTTGTTTCAAAAGTTTGTTAGAAGAGACTCGTGCAGATAGGAGATGTACTGTGTTTTATACCTTTCAGCAGAGCACTTTGCAACGAGACTGCCATTTTGTTTCAGTGATAAGATGATTCCAACTTCAGCTGAGGCTAAAAGTGAGTTTCAAAAAAGACTCTTTACTGAGTTGCTTAATAGTCCATCAAATTCAATGCAATTATTTATTTAGCCCCAAGGTGCTTTATAATGTAAGTTAAAGGCTCTTCAATATTAGAAGGAAACCCCACCAGTCCGATGACATCCTATGAGCAAGTACTTGGTGACTGTGAGAAAGAAAAACTCCCATTTAACAGGAAGAAAGAAGTGTGAGTGGAAAGAGAAGGGACAGAAGGCACTCTGTGGGGGAAATGACAATAACAACAATTTAATGATTAAATGAAATACCTGCATAGCAGTGTTGGGACTAACGTGTTATTAAGTGACGCGTTACAGTAACTACGTTATTATTGTGGTAACGAGCACAGTAACTAGTTATTATGCCAAAACCTGGAACGCGTTACTCGTTACTGGGATTTAGATAGGCTCGTTATTCGTTACTTCGTGTGGTGGCTATCGCTGAGCTTCCACAGATTCAGTAACATTAGCAAGTGGTGGAGGCCAGCAGGTGGATGAGAGAAAGGGGACGCAGGAGGAGGAGAGACCCGAAACGGCCGCCCGTCCGAGTCTCAGGTGGACTGAACTTCAGGTAAGAAGTTATGACCTGCAGTCTATCTGGGTCAGATATAAACCAAGTTTAGTTGGAGTTTATTTTCGTTGTGCTGACTTTTTCGTACTGCGTGCTAGCTAGCATGATGGGGTTTCTATACAGCTGGGTGGGTGCTATGATGTTAATGATGTTGAACTTTATTTTGTTCATACGGTTAATTATTAGAGTTGCCAACCATTCCCTAAAAAACGGAATCGTCTCATATTCAGAGAGATTATTACGCGTTTCGTATTGAGGTGAAAAGGAACAGTTTGTCCCGGACTTCAGCTACAATGAAAAAGACACAAAGCTGGAGTTATTCTTTGTCTTTGCTGCACAGCTGCCTCTTCTTCTCTCATTCTCTCCCCTCCCTCCCCTGTTGCTACTTTAATCATGAAACTGATCAATGATCAGCTGATCGGCTTTTCCCTCTTGTTTATTTATCGTCCACTTTGCGCCAGAAAGAGGAAACCACCGGATGTCGCGTTAAACAACAGCAGCACGTTTGATCAGCTGTTGTTAGAATTTATTTAATATTAATTTCTAGTATCAGCTGATGTTTGCTGGAGCCACAGCTGTAAAGCTGCTGGTCATGATATCGGTTTGTATATCTGGTGAGTGGGAAACCAGATGAAACCAGATGTCCTTACTGAATCATCAGAGCTGAACAGGTGATGGAGAAACAGGTTTACCTTTTAGGTGACATGAATGAGTTGAAGGGAAGTTATGAACTGTTTCTGAGAGATAAATAACACCAGGATCCTTTTCTATGTAGCTGACAGCTGGTAACTGTGTAGCAAAGTGTTGCCAGGGGGCCAGGTAGGGCATTAACAGGGAAAGGGGGGCACAAAGAAATACTTTCTTATTCTCATTTCAAATGTCTAGCTTTTAATAAATAATTATCTGAGTCTTACAACAAACGATTGATAGATTGATATATATATACCATCAAGACAGTGTACATCACTGTCACAACAGTGTTTGTTTTCAGGCTTTATCATATTTGCTATAATGGCGGGCCGGTCAAAGCTCTAGTCAAAATGCCCGGGCTGATTTTTTGTCCCAGTACAGCCCTGTATGCAGCTCATCTGCAGTCTGGTGTTACCTACATCTTCCTATTCGGAAGGCAGAATTTCAGAGTTCTGAGTACAATCGAAAGCACCACGACTGAAGTTTTTGTGTTGGATGTAAAAAGCGCACATGACGCTGTAACGTAGGCTAGAATCATGGCCGCGGTCAACGACGGTCCAGGCGTGGGATTTCTCTCGTGGAAATATACACATTATTTTTTCCTTTGGTAGGTGGCACAGTGCACTTGTGGCAAGTAAGCAAGAAGAAGACTGGCACTCTTGCTGGGTATCCAGTTAGCAACACATTAACAAGAGAAGTCTGAATAAAACCAAAGTTACTTTTCCTAGTAACTAGTTACTTTGAAAGTAACGAGTAACTTGAAGTAACTGAGTTACTTTTGATGGAAGTAACTAGTAATGTAACTAAGTTACTAATTTAAAGTAACTTAACCAACACTGCTGCATAGTGAAAATGGTTGAAACTAGAAATAAAAGGCTCTGTGTATTACGGGAAGATCCCCTCCCCCCAACCAGCAGCTCTATGAATAAGATTAATTACACCTCTTTGTCGTCCTTTCAAACGTAACAACAACATTAATAGTATTTCTCGAAAGGAGCGCTGCAAGTCACCAGTATTTTATGCTAATCCAACCTTTTAAATTAGCATATAATTACACTAAAGCACATCTGTGGGTCACATTTCTTTTTACACAAGTTTGTAATTGAAAACGTGTGAAGAAAAGTGTAGATACCTCAAAATGCAAGCATTTGCTCAGTGCATGCTGATTTCTTTATGAATTACTGCAGAAAGCCACAGGGTTTGTCATACATTGCTAAGGGAGAAGTAAACTAAATAACTGTTGAAGGTTATAAAGAAAAATCCTAGAGGAAGAGTTAAAAGTCAATCAACTCAAGGTGTGAGGACTGAAAGTTGCTGCATTGTGTGTCCTACCTCCTCCACCCTTCTAATGACTGCCATTTCCCGTTGCAACTGGCAATGTCAGGTGTTGAGCACACCGGGAGAATCCCTGTACGCTGCAGGGAGGAGACAGGGAGGCGCGTGATTGCAACGCTGAGGGTAATTATACACCGAGAGCTCAGCTGCCTAGAAGCTGAGGCATCAGGAATCCACCATGAAAGACAAAGAGAAAGGAGAAGGTTGTGTAGGTGCACAAAAGTGAGAAAGGAGCTTTTGAAAAAGAAGAAGGAAACAGAAATAGCACTGCAGTGAGTTTGGTTGTTTCTGTTAGTGGTGACACATATCATGGAAAAATAATAGAGTTTTTACTATATTATACTCAGTTATACATTGAGGTCAGATTTTATCATTTTATCCTCACCGGTTTTAGTAGTCCTTCAACATAAAGAAAGGAGCTACAATATCGTCACATTTTGGTTTGTGAAAGAAACGAATTGATCAAAGGGTTAGTTCTGGCAGGACAATCGCATATAAGACATGCCATTTAAGCTTGTTTAGCCTACCTATAGTTACTTTGGGTCTTCAAGACTCTTTGCAATCCCTCTTCACCCAGTTGCTCTCTTTTTTGCCTCTGAGTTTCCATTTATGGATATTACAGAGTAGGGAGGTCCCAGTGTAGATTGTGCCAAGATCTTATGTCATGAGATCATGCCACAACTTCATGTACAGTACACAGACATTCCCTAACAACACTTCATATTTCTGCAATCAAATCCACAGACGGATAACTGTGTTGGTAAAGTGGGCACATGCCCAGTGAACTGGAGCCAATGGGAACCCTGTGTGACCTGGATGTTAAAGCTGTTAGTCTAGATACACAGGAGGACTGAAAATTTGAGATATGTTATAGTTGCGGTGCAGGAGTGTGAAGAGACTTCCTGACAGCTACTGACAATGAGATAATCTTATTTGCTAGTGCTTGTGAAAATAACTAGGGATAACATAGAAATAAACAAACATCCTGTCATGTTTGGGTAATCAATCGAAACAGTCTGGCACTTTGACTTTAACAATTTCAAATACTTTCCAGCAAAGAATGACACAGAAAAGTCAGTAATGTAGGTAGGATGTCTTTCACTGTTATTGGCTTGTATATACTTTCCTGTATGTGGGATATACATATAGAACTTGGCACAATAATAGAACACTTAAAAATGTAGCTCCTGATTGCTTGACCTGTCTCTCTTCCTTTTTAGCCTAATGTTTCTTCTTCTGTCTTCATCTGTTCACCTGCCTGCATTCCTGCCTCACTCATCATGCATTTTGTTTATTTTTCCCCTTTAGAGTAATCTGTTTTCTTTTCCACTATTGGACTATTTTTGTCTGACCAGAACTGGACTTTATCTGTCTAAGCCTGCAGCACCTTTTGTGATTCATCCCCTCACTAAATTTAATTAGAAATTTCACCTTGTTTTGCCTTAATTCCCTGTTTCAGTGTTTGCTTTTGAGGCTACACATCACGGTCGCCTTGTCTTCCTCATGAATTGCGCTGTTGCACTTGCCGTGGGTTAAATTCTTATTTTAATATCCTTGTTTCACAGCTGCTGGAATCTTTATTACACAAACATTCTCACACATCAGCTAACTCATGCTGTTGATGTCTAATGTGTCAAAGGTTCCCAAAGGAGACACCGTTCTGTGCAGGAGTGCAATGGTTTTCTAGAATGGAGACCTGCATGTGTGTTGCTGTTATAGCACGTCTCTCTGTGTGTTTTATGTCTGTGATTCTGTATATCTGAGCTTATTCGTGCAGGTGCATAAGCCTTCATTTGTGGACTGGTGGATTTACTATTGCATCCACCCCTTTGGGAACGCATAGTGAATGTGTGAATGACTGCATGATTCTGTGCACATTTGCGAAAGAGGCTGCATTTTTCTCATAATGCAAGAAAGGAAGAATTTGAAGCTTTTAATTACACTCTTCCATCACTTGCTACATGTGCACCTTCATTGTAGGAATTTCACATGTGAAAAAACTGGATAAAATCAGGGAAATCTTAAATGTGGTTTGCATTTGTGCTTTTTGTCAACGCTTCTTGGGGCCAACTAGGAAATGAATGGAGGGTAAGTTAATGCAATATATACAGAGAAGCCAGTAAATATCACAGGGAGAAAAATTAGATGACTCCAAAGGGGAAACTAAAAGAAAATGCTGTCCAGCAGTGAATGAGTCTGGAATGCAGGGAGGTGAAGTATTAATTTGATTAATTAATAAGGGAAAATTTGCCTTCACACAGGCTGCCAAACCAGTGGAGGTCACCTGAGCATGAGCTTGTGCTCTGGGAAAAACATTTATATGATCACAATAAATAAATGGATCTGGCCAGCTTAAAAACGAATAGTTATGTCTATAACTTCTGTTCCCTGAAGGAGAGGAATGAGGTACAACACATAAGTACGGAATATCACGCCCTCGCGTGTCCTGGCTTAAGAAACCTTTATTCAAACCTTTAAGGCAGATGACGTGTGATGACATGCACACAGCCCCGCCTGCACATATAGCCGCTGTCATCACAGTCATCCCTCAGTTCAATAGCCGCTCTTCACCTAGCCAAACTGCTCAGTGGGGTCGCCTTGTGTTGTAGGTCGTTACTCTCCTTCAGGGAACAGAAGTTATAGACATTACTATTTGTTCCCTTTGGGACATGGGACATATATACACACCCCGCAAAGCAACCACCCAACCGGAATCAGACCACCACATCCTTAGTGAACGGTAGACCCAGCAGAAAGGACAGTACTGAGCCCACCG
>NC_140540.1:42999617-43026329 GCF_057382185.1 Mchenga conophoros
ACACACACACACACACACACACATCTCCTTTAACCCCACTAACGCCCACTGACCCAGTACAGCCATGCCACAGAGTGCATGTCATCAACTTCCTCTTTTCTTTGTTTATGAAATCACTTATTCTACAGGCTGCTCGTTTCAGCCATCTTTGCCTGCTCAAGGACCACCCACCCCAAAAATCAACGAACTGATGTTTCCTGATCCAGACAGGGACAAGTGACAAATTAAAGGAAAACACGGTACAGAGTATCTCAGAAAGGTCCCGAGCCACCACGTGCCAACACAGCTGCTTCAGTGCACCTTCTGCAAGTCTCTGGAAGTCTGAGGATCAGTCTTTCTATCTGGCCTATCTCCTATATTGTCTTTTTATCTTGGAAGTTACTCCTTTCTCTATTCCTGACCACTTTTCAGCCAATCAACATTGGCAGACACTTACATCACCCGCTTCCAGTGATGCACAGTTAGGATGTTGGAGTACTGTAAGGAGCATGCACATTCGCGGGACCGCTTTAATTAAAACAGGAAGGACTGCAACAGCTAACAGTGAATTAATTAAATCAACTTTTTACTCATCTTTTCCTCCTGCCTGGTGTTACGGCCGGTCTAGGAAAACCCGACCGCAACAGGAAGAGTGATCCATCCAGCAAAGCAACACAGGGCATGTTGATGTTTATGAAACTTCTTAGAGAAGTAGCAAACAGGATGATCGATCCCCTGCTTGCTCTCTTGCAGCAAGACAGCCCCTGCACCAGACGCGCTAGCGTCCACTTCCCACTTGAACGGGCGAGCGAAATCAGGCGCTGCAAGTTCTGGTGCACTACACAACAACGCCTTGATCGACCTGAACTTGGTTTGACATGCAGCAGACCACACAAAAGGCTTTGAGGGGCTAACGAGGTCGGTTAGAGGGCTTACCACATCCGAAAAGTTTTTACAGAAGCCCCGATAGAACCCGGCCGGTTTGTGGCACTGGAAAGTCCACCACGGCCTGAACTTTTGCAGTCACAGGCCACACCTGCCCTTGTCCCACCTGCTTGCCCAAGTAGGTAATAGTAGCCTTCCCAAACTCACATTTAGAAAGGTTGAGCGTGAGGAAGGCATCGTTGAACCGCCCAAACACCTCAGAAAGTGTTGCCAGCTCTGTGCGTAGCATCCTTTGCTCAGTAGATCCACTTTTCCTCCTCTGCACATGTCTAAACTCAGCCTCACTTCTCCAACTTTGTCTCCAAACTGCTCAGCTGCTGTCACTGTAATATAATCTTCTCCATCATGAAAATTTTAACATCTCCAGCTCGGCCTCCTGTCTTTCTCTCAGCGCAATCATCTCCAAACCATGCATCACAGCATTTCCATGTTGTAAACCTTCCCTTTCGCCTTTGTTGCTACCCTTCAGTCAAAAATCACTCCCGACACTCATCTCACACTATGAAAGAAGCGGTTGTTTTGTGGTCAAATTTCTTGAGAACAGGTTTTTGTTGTGCCGTCTGTGTTAACCATCGCTGTGAATGACTCATCAGTTCTTAAACTGCAGTAATCTCAATGCAATTCATTGTTTGTGGGGAAGGAAAAAAACCTGTGCATCTTTACACATACTCATCCACGTTCACATGCACACTTGACACGCTCTATCCTGACTGCACTCTCTTCTTAACCTCTCTTATGCATTTATCCAGTGCTTTCTATTGCCAGGCATTTCAAATCAATCTGTTTAATAAAGTCACAGGAGAACTGCAGTTGACTTCAGAAAATGTTCTCGGTTGCTTCTCAGTAACAAATTGCTGACTTTTAGTAGTACTACTGCAACTAGTAGTGGAATCAGACGCTCCAAATTCGAAATGTGCAAAATGAGTGAGTCTCTTTTATGAAATAAACTCGTGCAAAATTCAAAGAGGTGGGATGAAGTAAGCCGACACAATTGTAGTGGAGCAAAGAGGACAGACTGCTGCTCGGTGGGTGAACCTGGTTCACAGACCGCATCCAGTCAAACGATGAGTAAGCTCTGACTGGCAGGATAGTCCCCTGTTTATCAAATCTTCTGTTGTGGCCTGTTTATCATTTACAGGCACACAGATTTAACTTCGTTTGAGACTGATTAGGTGCAACAGCAAAGGGTTTGCTCACACAGTTCTGATCACCAGCCTCCATTATGAGGTTCAGGTAAAGGTCACCGTAGTTTGCTGATACGCAGTCAACTGTAAGCTAATACTTTAACATTTGTCTTCCAGCAGGTAAGCAAAAATGCCATCAGTCAAACAAAGAAGCAACAGTACTACATAAAGCACGAAATGTTTGCATTGCAAAGGAATATATCAAACGCTGGCGTTTTTCATCATGCAGTATCATTTTGTCTATCAGAATGAATAAGCTCAGTATTGAACTATGCATTCACTCGGTAAGGAGAAGCCGTGGTTTTGTGGTCAGATTTCTAGAAAACGTGTTTTTGTTGTGCCATCCA
Organism: Mchenga conophoros; assembly: GCF_057382185.1. Lineage (NCBI taxonomy): Eukaryota > Metazoa > Chordata > Actinopteri > Cichliformes > Cichlidae > Mchenga > Mchenga conophoros. The sequence continues at coordinate 43,002,073 of NC_140540.1, forward strand.
TGTTAACCATCGCTGTGAATGACTCAACAAAAAGCAGTAAAACTACTCCTCAGCAGCAGTAACCTTAATTTAATTCATTCTTTTGAACGTATCTCACATTCACACGCTCACTCAATACACAACCTCACAGCTGACCCCGAACGTACAGTCAGACCTACAAACTTACTCTGCATGTTCACTAACAAATTCAACCTCTTCCCTACCCACAAGCCAAATATTTACTCTTGTTCAGATATGGGCCCTGAATGATGGGAGAGCATTCAGCACTTCCTTTTAGTCCTCGGTTTCTTTTCATTCTCGCACACTCCCATTCGTGTCTGTACCGAGTCTGTTTAGACAGACACTGGCACCGAATCAAAAAAACATATCCTCATTAATATCAGTTGGAACACTGCATCAAACTGGAGCACAAAGGAGCAGCTTTCAGACACAGTTATTCTATTTTGGCTTCAGTATGTTTTAAACTGTATGAAGTTATAACGTCTGAGGGAGAATATCTAACAAAATCAGTGAAAAGGTAATTCACATAAAGTATATCGGTCATGACTGCAGAGTGCGGGCACCTGAACACTCTGGCCTCTGGCTGGTAATCACCAAATTGCCAACAACTGATTATTTAACCACCAACTGGCAAAATTTACACAGTAAAAATCACAGGAAAGAATAAAAGGGCCAGTGCAGCAGCAAGAAGCTCTTAAAACCTCTAAAGTGTCACAATAAGGACCGTCTGGCCTTATAGGACAGGGATCGGCATAAAAACAACTTGAGGGATTGATGGCGAGGTCATCTGAGCTGTTGCGGTGGATGGACCCCCTCCAACCCGAACACAAACCCCACCCTTTCGCTAAGCTCCAGTACGTTAATTGGGCCCTCACATCAAACGGCCTTCATTAGAAGGACTCCAGAAACCGCTAATCCCCTGCCTTCACACATGGGGAGGGGGGCACGGTTTTGTGGTCCATGGCGTCCGCCACACCGAACAAAACATCTTGAGGAAACATCAAAGTCCTCCTCATCCACGTCCCTTAAACTAAAGACTTGTGTGTGTGTGTGTGTGTGTGTGTGTGTGTGTGTGTGTGTGTGTGTGTGTGTGTGTGTGTGTGTGTGTGAGAGAGAGATTGTGCCAATGCTATCTGCTCTTTGTGACGGCTAAGCAAGGGAGGCATTTTCTTTGCAGGGAAGTCATCTGGAAACAAAGGAGCACTTTGTTTGGCTCTAAAAATATCAGACATCACCAGGAAAAAGACGCCACTTGGCTATAACAAGGCCGCTGTGATAACTGGTCCTTTTGGTATGGCCCTATCGCATAAACACTCCCCCTCACGCAAAAGTTACCTTGCGCACACAAAGATAAATCAAATATCAGACAGGTTAGCATTTTATTCATGTTGCCGTTTTAATCGTTAATGTCTGCGGTGGAGACTATAGCGCATAAGCACCTTTCATGAATAACCATGTGTCAGCACAGCCTTATAAAAACAAGGTGAGGCACCACGCCGTGGCAGTGTGCAGATGGCTGCACTGATGCAACATGTGCAGCTCTTTGTCTTTACGATGTTTAAGTGCCGGTCATTCAAAAAATTATATCCCTCAATAAAAATGAATTCCGGGTGATTTTGGAAAGCAGCCCTATGCTCCTTTCAGTAACGATGGAATAAAGCCCATCTCTATCATGTCATTCGTTCTCTTTTATTAGCACGCTAAGCTGTTTGGCAGCTGGTTTCCTGATGCTTCCATTGACAAACAAAAAAAAAAAAAACTGGCAAAGGATGAGAGACACTCAATTACCAAACCACACCTAGAGTAGCTTGTCCCAAGGCATCACGCAGTAATGCATCTTCCCTGTCTTTCTCTCACACACACACACGTATCCTAAAATGTTCATTCCCACCCATCCCTTCCTATCTCTGCTGCCCTGGACCATCAGTCCAGCTGACCTCTGCAGCCTCTGACACACACAAACACAGGCAGGCTGAGGATGTGCTGACAGGCAAGAGACTGCCAGCTCTTAATTAGCAGGAAGTTGCAGTGTCAAGGTGTCACAGGAGTGGAGCATGGAAGGGCAGGGCTGGTCCGTCACCCTACCGATTCCCAGCGGGGATGCTTTTGTTGTCATTTTCCCAGCGTGAGCAATGTTTGCTTCGCTGCTGCGTTGGTTTCTCACACAAATGAGGAACGCAGGCTTCGAGGGACTCATGTGTTCCAATATTTGACCCCAAGCATGAAGATGGAGGGGCGTAAAAAGAAGAGGGGACATTCTAATTGGCAATTTGGGATTCTCCATAGCGGTTGGGTAGCGGAGTAAAAAATGAATTTAGCCTGTTTGCTTTCATCTTCTCCTCTTGCCACCTCCCTCCACCCAGGTTTCTCTGGCAGCCATTTCCCTCTCTGCTAGTCTTGTGTTTAACTCAGGCACTTATGCACATTAACACACACTTGATCATGAGCATATACAGGTGGTCTGTGTGGTGGTTGGAGGTGGGTAGCCTGAGAAGCTTTGAAAAGCATCCGTCTCATGCTGTGTTAGAACTGTCAAGGAGGGAGACTTTGGCTTCCCATTAAAATCTCACCAAGACTAACACTAATGCCGAAAAAGTTGGAAACACGGTTTAAAATGTAAGTAAAAACAGAATGCTGTGATTTGCAAATCTGATTAACTCATGTTTGATTCATGACAGAACCTAGAGAACATATCAAATGTTTGAATGAGAAAATGTACAATTTTAAGAAAAATATGACCTCATTTTGAATCTGATGGCAGCGACACAACTCAAAAAATTTGGAACGGGGACCTAATCGGTAACATGGCTGGGTATAAAAGAGCATCTTGGAGAGGCGGAGTTTCTCCGAAGTAACGATGGGCAGAGGTTCACCAATCTGCGTGAAACTGTCTGCAAACTCTGAAATAATTTAAAGATAATGTTCGTCATTGTAAAACTGGGAAAACTTTGTATATCTCATCACATGCACTATACTATATATTATTATCAAGAAATGTGTATAAGAAAAATCTGTCTTGGATGCCTTTGATCTTCACTCAGGCAGCACTGCATTAAAAACAGGCGGGATTCTCTCCTGAAAAATCACAGCACGGGCTTCCAGAAATCATTGTCTGGAAACAGTTTACCTCCATCTGCAGGACAAGCTCTGTGATGCAAAGAAGAAGCCAGATGTGAACTTTATAATCATCTCTGTCAATGTGTAAAACTACTCTGTCGTCAGATGAATCGAAATTTGAAATTCTTTTTAGAATACATGGACGCCACAACCTCCAGACTAAAGAGGCTAGGAGGTATCTGTTCAAAAGCCTGCAGTGCTGATGGTATCGAGGTGCATTGGTGTCTATGGAATTGACAGCTTGCACAACTGTGCATCAGTGCTTCCCTAAAACATCTTTTTCAGGGAAGGGCTTGCATCTTTCAGCAAGCTACAGTAAACTGCATTCTGTAGCTATTAGAGCAATATGGCTTTATAGTAGAAGATTCAGGTGACCTTTCACCAATCGAAAACATCACGAAACAAAACACAACCAGGAGTGTTGAGAAGCTAGGCTCATATATCAGACAAGAATGGGACAATGTTCTTCTTCCAAAAAATCCAGGAGCTGCTCTCCTGAGCAAAAGTTTTGCTGCCTTTAAATTTGAAATGACCTTATATTTTTTCCTAAATTGGGACATTTTCTCAGTTTGAACATTTGATATTTTGGTTACCTTCTATTTTGAATAAAATCCAGGTTTATGATATTTTCAAATCACTGCATTCTGGTTTTATTTACATTTTATACAATGTCACAACTTTTTTTTGAACTGGGTTTCTATTTAAGGAAGCGCTGCAGGCTTTAAGCAATGTGGGGAACAGGACTGGCCTACAACCACAGCTTTAGAGATAAAACTGCACTGAGTAGACAAGAAGATAAAGTGAGCAAGAAATTGGAGACAAGTGGCCACAAAACCACTTCTGGACTGTTATCACACATTTATTTGAGATTAGCACATTCTGGTACTGCTTTCCCAATATTAATATTTTGTTTTATTTTTCTCATAATATCCTGAATTAAATGGATTGTCACAAAGAACAATTTACAATGCTGTCATCCACTGTAAGAAAGATGTATTTCACTGACTACCCTTAGAAAGAGGAATTAGTCAAGCAATCATTAACAATAATAATGGATTGCATTTATATAGTGCTTTTCGAGACCCTCAAAGCATTTTACAATTCCACTATTCATTCACTCTCACATTCCCACACTGGTGGAGGCAGCTACAGTTGTAGCTACAGCTGCCCTGGGGCAGACTGACAGAAGCGAGGCTGCCATATCGCGCCGTCACCCCCTCTGGCCATCAACAGTAGGCGGTAGGTGAAGTGTCTTGCCCAAGGACACAACGACCAAGACAGACAGAGCTGGGGATCGAACCAGCAACCTTCTGGTTACTAAATGTGCTACATACGAGTTCATCTAAATGCATTACATGCATCTCTACAGGAAAGGGCAGAGCAGGCTGTACCTGCTGCGGAGACTCAAGTCGTTTGGAGTGGAGGGCCCACTCCTGAAGACCTTCTATGACTCTGTTGTGGCTTCTGCTATCTTTTATGGCGTGGTCTGCTGGGGCGGCAGCATCTCTGCTGGGGACAGGAAGAGACTGAACAGGGTGATCCGAAGGGCCAGCTCTGTTCTAGGATGCCCTCTGGACCCAGTGGAGGTGGTGAGTGACAGGAGAACGGCGGCTAAGCTGTCATCCCTGTTGGACAACGTCTCCCACCCCATGCAGCAGACTGTGACAGCACTGAGCAGCTCCTTCAGTGGGAGACTGCGGCACCCACGGTGTGGGACGGAGAGATTTCGCAGGTCTTTCCTCCCCACTGCTGTCAGACTCCATAATAAAGACTTTAACTGATCAAGCACACACATCCATACATATGCAATAATACTAAGTGCAATAATCCTTTCTGTCATCGTTGTATTTTTACTCAGTTGTATATAGTATTTGTATTTGTATTCTATTTTTATCTTATTGTATATTTATTTTATTTTATTCTACTGTATATAGTATTTTATTTTATTCTATTCTGTACAGTTGTGTACTGTATTTATTCTTATTGTATTCTAATTTTTGCCTCATAACTTTTGCACTGTCCACTTCCTGCTGTGACAAAACAAATTTCCCACGTGTGGGACTAATAAAGGTTATCTTATCTTATCTTATCTTATTATTCTGAACAAAGTGAAATAACCTTCAGGATAGTGTTCACAGCTAATGTGGTTTCAACTCTCAGTTACACTGACAGACAGTTTTTGACTCATCAAAAAGGTTTAAAAAAGGTTTTCGTAAAAATAATTTTTGCAAGTCATGTTTTGCATTTATAATCCACGTTTCTTTCATTTCCACCAGGAGTTGATTTTCTGGAAAAAGACGATGAAGTTTTGTTTTGCAAATGAATGAAGATCTATTAGTCAGATGACTGGTTACAGATAAGGAAACTGGAGGCGATGAGATGCCAAGAAGCTGTATGAGAGAAGCACTGTGTGTCATGTTTTCTGTCCAGTATTATCAAGTATCTTATCAGCAGCATGTAAGTCTGCAAATGCCTCTTGATCAGAACAGATTAACACACATTTCCCTCCAGCATTAACACAAGCGTGGGATGGGAAATTATCTAAGTGTGTTTAAAAAGTCATTGCTGTGTTTGTACTTTGGCAGACAGCGGGCTGAGGACCACAGCTGGTGTGGGTCCGTAAAACAGGTGGCTGTCCTGCGTTTGTTGGCAGTCCGATGAACCAGCTGTGAAAGGGTTAAGCGCCGGTGCAGGAGGCAAACACATGTTAAAACACACTTGCGGGGGCACATGCAGACCCGCAGACAGACTCACACACTCCCTGCCTTCCATAACTCTATATTGTTTGCAAGCACCAGGGGTGGAACCTTCCTCTCTGTCTGTCTCCCTCTTTTCCCTGAGTGCCGGTGCGTGGTCGGCCGCAGGGCTGAGGAATGTGTGAGAGCCATGTGTCAAATCCCCAGACTGTGGGAAAGTGCTGCTCTCTGCTGAACTCCCTCCTCCCTCCCTCTCTGCTTCCCTCCCTCTCTCTCTCATTTCGTTGGACCGCTCTCCAGGCGAGCGCTCTGCCCCGCTCCAACCCAGCGCGAGTGTGTGTGCATGCGTGCGTTAGTGTGTGTGCGCGTGTTTACGATGTGTGCCTCCCTGCCTCGCAGCACACAGGAAGTGAGCGGAGAGAGTCTGCCAGCGGAGCTCCGCCTGGAACTGCCACTTCCTGCAGACAGTTTCTATGCCAGTACCAAGCCTTGCAACACACACACACATGCAAACACACACATGCACACACACACATGCAAACACACACATGCACGCACAACCTGCTCAACTCCTCATCGGGAACTGCAAGATGTCCCGAGAAGGAGGGAGGCTCCTCTCTAACTCTGTATCTCTGTGTGTTGATCTCTGTATCCCGTTTCCCTCACGCTGCCTCTTCCTCTTAAACACAAACACTGAGATCTTTCACTGTGAGCGCGCCGCTTTCATCGCTCTGAGGATCCGCAGCAGCTGCTCTCTGACTTTCTCCGATGCTTGCCAACAAAGCCAGAGAGTTGCTACAAATAACAAATTCAGCATACAGCCATAAATCTTCCTCATATCAAGTGCACACGTCCGCTGGTCTCGTCTCAGTAGAAGGTTCATGTTCTACACAAAAAGCCTGCACATAAAGGACAAAGGGTGGTGACAGACACCGAAACATCACCAAGGATGTTCCATCTTCACACGCTCCTTGCTTAAAGGCTGTCTGGTCTCTTTCCTGTGACGACTTCCTCTTCCTTCTGTCCTTCAATGAACCATTTACGTCTGCCTATGTGTCACTAAAGTATTTCACTGCTAACCTTACTGTCCTTGCTTTTCTGGATATGGACATTATATCTGTTTTCTCAGTCACGTTTTCTGGTAGTTCATTGTGGAGATTTGGACATTTTCATGTCATGGAAAGCGAGGAATTAAAATTTGCCTCTTGGAGCTTTCTGTGTGCTAACAGGCACATTAATCAGTGCTTATGAGAGCTTACTTAGGTTTGTCCTTGTTTGTATTTAAGTCTTATTCTCTGGTCAGCAGGTTTTACAACAATGTGTCTGTCAATCATCTCTTTCTCCTCCGCAACTCGGCCTAAAAATACACTCCCTACACCTGCCGTGCTTCAGCCTGACTACCCACACGCCATTAAACATGTCTTTCTGCGGCGCTCACACACGACACATCGTACTGATGACATAAGCAGTCCTCTGCCCTCCTGATCGCTCTTGCAGCTCGAGGAACACAAGCGGATCTGCAGTTTGGTCTCCGTGACATCCAGCATGTCACAGGATAAAACTGACCTCCGGTCACGTCCCAGAACCGTGGATCTACCTCTCTACAGGTAACCCTGGCACCCCTGTACTCTCTTGCTTTTACACCTTTCCTCTGTCAACAAGCTACTAATAAGAAAATCCATCTGCATTAAATTTGTCTCTGTACTTGTATCAGGTTTGCAGTCATTAAGAACAGTACTGTGCACAAACAAAAAGACAGATGTTAAACTTCAAAGGACGTGCCCACTTTGTAAAGCAATGCCATAAATCAATCACAGCATCGTGCTGATAAAATATTGGACGTATTCAGGCTTGTTAATGGAACCAGTTTCCTCACTGTGTCTGCACAGTACCATCTCCGAGCACTCACTCACACACAAGCACACACATAACTAGCCTGAGTGCGAGCCAGGCGCCAAGAGCAGATCCACAACTCGTCCAAATCTCCCTTCTCCACATCAACGTGCAGACTGCGCCAAATACCCCCACAGAAATAAAATACAAATATCCCTGGGAGCGAAAGAGAGAACGGCAGGAGGAAGAATAATGTGTCTGTGTTTGTGTATATGTTAAACCACTGCATGTCCAAGGATGGGTGCAATTTAACTGAACCAGTGGGGAGGATAAGTAGCCAAGGGTTTTGTGCTCACACACACACACACACACACACACACACACACACACACACACACACACACACACACACACACACACACAGTCCTGGCTCTCTCTGCTGGTTGAATAAGCAGTCTCTGTGCCATATTGGTTTGGGCCTCCCCCTCCTGTGTTAGACCTTGTTAGCCTGCCAGCCCTCAGACTCATTCCCACACTCCCATATCTGGCTCTGTGGCTGGCGCTGGGAATCCCCATCATCACAAGCACAGACTTACACACACACGCACACACACACCCATCACAATCAACACAGGGTGGTCATTGGCTGGATTTGACCCTTTACGTCATGTTTCATCCTATATGTTTGGATTTCAGCACTACAGACTTGCTTGGTTTATTTGAGGGTCTTTGAAAATATTATGCTTCAGTTCTTCAGGTATAGTAACGCCGCAACAATCTGTCCAGCCTTCAGCACTGGAGTGCAAAATGTTTATGAAGAAGCCCAAAGCCGTATTGTGCAATATGGAAGACCGGTCATCAAATATACACTGAAGCTTCGCTTGCATTTTTCTTTTTCATATTTTTCAGACTTTTTGAAAACCAATGAAGATGTGAAAATGTTCTGGTGTCTTTTACACTCTTTTAAAATTCCAAATACATCATTAATCTTCCCCGGTTGCCGCAGTGGAAGTCGTTCTGCATTTCTTAGATTGACCAATCTACTGTCTTCATGGATTTTCAGCTGAAAAAAAAAGGTTTTATATTTCCTTTGCTTGACGGTGGTGGTTACTAATTGTCAGCTACTACTTTGATTATTTCCCATCCATCCATCCCTGGACAGGTCACCAGTCTGTTGCAAGGCTGACACAGAGAGACAGACAACCATTTGTACCTCTGGGCAATTTAGAATTAACAATTAACCTAACCCCACTAACTGCATGTCTGTGGACTGTGGGAGGAAGCCGCAGTACCCACGCAAACATAGGAAGAACATGCAAACTCCACACAGAAAGGGCCTGTTAAACCCAGGACTTTCATATCCAGCCAATGTAAAAAAAAAACACGTGGAGAGATTTTACCATAGACAGAGATATTCATATTCAGAAAAAGCAATATATGTATTATACATACGTATATATTTTCGTATATGCAATGAAAATGGGTAAATGTGTGTCTTGTGTTCTATTACTTATCAGCAACAGGACTGTGGCCGCAGTTCACCACCTCACTTCTTATCTGAATCAATTAGTTATCCTAATTGACTTTAGGTTGTGCTTTCAAACTGTCATTTGTGCATAAATACACTGCAAACCACAAGTCACTGAAAGCTTTTTGAAAGCTAAATGGTTCTGTGCCGTGTTGCTGTGATATGACTCGACAATCAAGGCCCGAAGACAAAACACTGAAACATTAAGGAATTGAAGCACGCTATGTTTTGCAGTGGCACGCCATTTATTTGCCATATTTGGCTGCTTAGCAGCTTTGTGTGTCACGTCAAAGGGTAATGACCATGGTGAATAATTGCTCAAGTCATTTCCTTCTGCGCCCTGCGTTCCTGTATTGTAAGCTGTGACTATATGCACTGACTGATAAGATGCTACCCATCCCACATGACAAAATATGAGATGACCGCTTCCAGTGAAACAACACTCATTAGCCTTTCTGGCAATGAGGCAATGCCTTTTATTCAACGATTGAAACACGGTTGTGGTTTTGAGAATGAGAAATGTAGATTGTAAACGCAGAAAATTAAAAGTAGATAGCGTTTGAACATCGATGTAGTTACATGTGTGCATCAAAAACACTGCATTTTTAAGCACCTTCCCTGGATGTAAGGACTACCACGCAAGAACAGAAACTGCACTTTTTCCACTTCTACAGAAGTTTATCATTTCCACAGCCTGCACGGTTAAACATAACAGAGCCAATAAATTAAGGATAGGGACTGGATGTGGGAATTACACACAATATCTGTATTTACATGACCCTGTCTACTAAACAAACAATCAGAAAATTAAAGTGCACACAAGCTCAAACTTGCAGAGAAACCTGCAGTAAAGCCCACTTACAGCGGCCCTACCAGAGGAAGTGTGGTTTTATACTGCTGCGAGGGTCAAGAGAGGGCAGGTGATTTATAACCAGAAAAGGGCTGGACAAGCTCAAACACCACTAAATAATCTGCAGAATAGAATTTAAACTACCTCAGTTTCCACTGCTATCCATTAATTGGACATTAAATCGTGACATCATGGAAATGGATGAGAAATTTCAACATAAAATTCTTCTTGGAGGAGATAGGTGAGATTTGTGTGGACAGAAACTTTTTTTCTTCTTGGAGCTGAGGTCATGCTTGTTATGTGATGATGAGAGGAAATGGGTAAGTTTTAGCTAATGACACATTGTTTTATATAATTTTAGTGATAATTCTATTCTGCTACTGTAAAATCTTAGCTTGACTGTGATTTGAAGCATGGGCACTAGAATGGCCGGTGTAATGGCTAATGGGCAGCTGACAGACTTTAAATATTTATGGGACTAATAATGTCTGATAATTTAGGAGCAGGACAAGAAACAAAGGTAAAATCAAGGCAGTGCAGAAGAGCAGGAAGACTGTGTGAGGATAAGCAGAGAAGGAAGGAGGTGCCGGTGAGGGGAAAGGGAGGCACCGCGATCATCTTATCAGACCTGTGAGCCGTGAGTGATCTAAGTGGACTGAGAGAGGAGAGCAGAGCCTCTGTTGTGCCCTGTGATCCAAGACTGCACTTTATGGCATGCTCCTGATCTCTATCAGTGTGGGAAAAGACTGCAAGGCCGGAGGGACTGTGCGGATTTATGCCTGTGGCTGAACGCATGTTTGTTTAGTTTGGTGCACCGCTACTAAAGCAATCAAGTGGGCAGAGCCTTGTGTGCATGCATGTGCATTGTGTATGTGGGTGTGTAGCATCTCAGTTTCTGCCACTAAAGCAATCAAGATGGCAGAAGCTTGTGTGTTTAGAGCAATGTGCGTGTTTATGTGTGCACTTGACCGCTGTGCTGATAAGGACTACAAACATCATCCAACAGCAGGCGGGCAGGTTCACCCACACTAGACGATAAGACGGAACTTTGACCCCTCACAGCTCTAACCGACCATTTAATTCACACTCACACACAGCATTAATAACAGGTCATAAAGTAAAATATGCTTCTGTGTGTCGCAATTAAATCTAACGTCACTGCCATTCCATTGCTCAAAGCACTGAAACACAGAGCTCGCAGAGAGCTCCAGTTTTGTCTTGTCACCTGATGGCTGTAAAACAGACTGATCACTGGTAATGTCCTGTGCTGAGGGCTCCAGACGATTAGTGATCCTTCGAGCCTGTGGGCCTTAACTGCCATTAAAGGACGCTCACACTGATTTTACTGTGTGAAGCCTCCGAAAGGGAACAAAAACTATGTGCATGAGCGCACACATACACACACACCCACCTACTCAGCATCCGCTGCTCTCCAGATGCCAGCTGAGTGACGCACACTCTGTTATGCACCAATAAAACTGCAGTGGGATTGCAGGGTGATGAGGCCACAGCTAAATCTGTAGCAGGTTCAGCTATTAGTTGAGTCACTATGAGTTCATAAGGGAGACGCCGTGCAGGGGGTCACCGGGTAGATCACGCTACAGTTCGCCGATGCATTCAGCTGACGCCACACACACCCAGACTCATGCAGACACCAGACTCCGCGGTGACACACTCCATCAGGGCCCCTGTGAGTCACCTGTGCAGCCTGGTAGACAGGCAGCCTGAGGCGAGGCGACATGAGATTTGTGTGTGTGCTTGTGTGTGTGCAAGCCTGGCTCCAGTGATATCATCATTAGGAGACAGCGAGGGCTGAGCTGTCTGATGGACGGCACACTCCACTCCCCTTGTGATCCGGCCACCTCTCACCCAAAATGACCATCTTCTCAATACCTCATAAAAATAACGACAGAACAAAGAAATGGATGGAAGGAGACAAGGGAGGAAGGATGGCATAGATGGTGCATAGGCAACCAGGTCTTGGCCCTGTGCTACACCAGCCTTTATATGTGTCCACTGGGAGGAGACCTGGCCTGTGTTCGGCAATCAGCAGCCACTTACACGGTAGACACAGGCATTAAACAGCCATTACATCAATAGCACGGATGCTGCACTTTAGAGGTGTACTTATCATCTGCTTTATGACCGACCATAACGACCGCAATGAAAGAATTCTGATTTCTTATCCTCTGATGGGAGTCTACTTTCACATTTATCTGAGGACATTTTTTTTGCCAAGTCAAACCTACACAAAAAAACGTTTTAGAACTTCACACATAAAAAGCAAAACTAAACTAAACTTTGCCGACAGGCACCGTTCGTTTTCCCAGATGGGAGATTAAACCTCTGTAGGATAAAGCATTGCTACATTTATTAGCAATGTATCTCCCTATGCACCTTTCAATTATCCAGATTGGATGAGTGAAAATACAACCCACAGTAAAGATTATTTTAATTGTTTCTACTAAAATATGTCAGCATCAACGACCTAGTGATCAATATCGGTTCAAGCTAGCCAGTTATAAATTATAAGAAACATTATATTTAGAAATAGATCCCAAATACATACAAAGAACATTTTTAGAAATCATTTAATAAATATCCAAAAGGTATGATATGCGGAATACACCATAATGTCTGTGCAGAGGAAAGTGCATATTTAGGTGAGGTTTAATTGATGCAGGTGCACCTCATTGCCTTGATATTCCCACTTTTTCCAACTCCCTTGCTAACATGTGCCTCAGCAAGGTTCATGTTGAGTAGTGCAATTAAAGATGTTGAAATGCCGACGTTCCCCAGACATGAGAGCACTCATCTTCGTGATATCACCAAATATCAATGCACTTTTATAACTCTCTTACGGTGTGTTCACACCGAACACAATAGACGCGAACAGAGCGTCAGGTTTACATGTAAAGTCAATGGAAAAGCGCGTGAAACGCACATCTGGCACGTTTGACGCGCGAGTAAAAATACACGTGTCAGTTTTTGTGTTGCATTTTGTGCATTCGCGCGTATCGCGTCTACCGCTCGAGTTGAAAAAATGTGAACTCCAGCGTCAGGCAGCTTTCTTGCCAATTCTCTAAGAGGTTTTCAGGATTAGTTGTCCAGTTGAATGTCGGCTGCTTTTTGTCGTTCTCTGTGAAGATGACCCCACACTGCTTCAATAACATTGAGGTCCAGGTTCTGAGGAGGCCAGTCTATGACTGACAGTGTTTTTCTATCCATCTATGCTTTTACTCCATTGGCAGTGTGTTTGGGATCATTGTCATACTAGAAAATGAAGCCTTTGCCAATCAGATGTTTTCATGTGCTTTTGCATGTCAGATCAGTATCTAAAGGTACTTTCTCAGCTTCGACAAGATTCCCCAAACCACTAGCTGCAATGCAATTCCAAAGCTTGACAAACCACCGTGAGTTTACAGCCGTCTGTAAACAGTGACACTCACTGCGGTACCTGCTTTGTTTTCCTCACCTATTTGCCACACACACTTGAACTGTGCACAAAACAAGCTCAACATCAAAGTGCAATATGATTCTCTTTATCAGTTCATAAAATTTCAAGGAGCAGCCTCCTCCTTTAAGAGGGCACGTGGTGATATTACTTGTTTAAAAACTCTCTTCTCAGCCCCCTCCATTGTCTGTCTGCGTGACAGCGCCCAGCCACATGATCAGAGCTTATTGCCTTTAGCCACCGCCGAACTAAACCTCAAACTGGAACATAGCCAGGGGAAGACCATAAAGCAGCCACACAGGTCACAGGACTCGGCTCAGTATCTCAGTGCTTATTATCACACATGTTATCACACACAAACCCTTGCCTGTCACGTTACCATAAAATCTAAGTCAGCTGACGCACCTCCACCATATGAGGTGGCTGAAAGGCTTGAATGAATGCTCCTGCTGATACATTGTAGAGTTTGCATATATATTGGGCAGCGTGTCACTGGGCTTATGAGGTGTTAATGAGTTTCACGCCTTAAGGCTAAAAGCAGTTGTTTGCGTCACAGCTTCCTTTTCCAAACAGTAGCACCCATCATCTTCACTTAGGCATTGTTCATCTTAATAAGGGCCTTATGCTGCTCACCAACAGGAGATACATGGTTAATTGATTGCAGCTGTCTGCCTTAACACTAGGAAGGCCCAGGCTTCTACCTTTCTACCTTTAAAACCCGGAGAGCAGCCAAATGGCTGGTAGGCTTTTAGCTAAGCTTTAGCTTCAGGCAAGTGGAAGCTAAATTGGCTAGTCATTCATATGTAAATTGGGTTGTTACCTGGGAATTCTGGAGGGAGGGGAGTGGGGGTGTGTGGATGAGGGGGTGGGGGAGCTGCTAAAAGCGGTGAGCTTCCTTTTGTTTCATCTTGATGCATTCTCAATCATCCAGGGAAACAAATCTCCAAAAGTCACCAACTTGGAGTGTTTCAGTTTGCCATCTTAGGGAGAAATCAACACACATGGGTGTATGTCCTTTGTTGCTGAGATTTATTGATAAAAACAGTACAAAAAATCAACCATTTGTACACATTTTTACAAATAATTATAAAAAGTGAGTGAGTACATTTCGACATTTTCAGCAATCACTCACAATCCTGGCACTGCCATGGTATCTGTAGTCTGCATTTACCACATGTGTATCTGTTGCAGTGAACACATCGCACAGTGGCATGATTGTTCTTGCAATTGTGTTTGACCTGACACATGGCTCTTTTTCCAGGGCTAGGTGTGGAGGGTTGTGTCAAAGGCAACTGTTCTTTTCTTGCCTTCTTCGCAGCTACATGAGAGTGAGCTAACTCCCTTGCAAGCTCCACCAGGAAGTCCACCCGTCTTTCCTTCGTCCCGGAGCATGCTTGATACAGCACATGTGCATTCAGTGCTGCCATGTCAATCATGTTATAAAACACGGCAACTGGCCAGCGCCGTGTTCCTCTGCGGACAGTGTACTCCCGAACCATCTGGTCCATCACATCCACGCCACACTTTGTTTTGTTGTAAAGGGTGACAGTGTTTGGCTTCCTTTTGGTAGTGTTATCAGTCTGAACCACGCCGTGCATGCTGCTAAGAATATAGACTGTCTTCTTCCGTTTGGCCGCATACGCCGTCAGCGTGGCAGCAGATGTTGAAAACACCTAAGAAATAAGATAAATTGTTATTTCCATAGCACTTTTACACACAATGAAACACATAAACATAGAACCAGAAAAGACCTGCAACATACCTGAGTGGTGAATTCATTGCGATCTGTCTGTCTAGTGGATTGAGGAATTTCCCTGCGAATCTTGTTGACTGTGCCGAGGATGGTGGTTTTCCGTCTAAGAAGTTTTTGCGCAAGTGAAAGCGATGTGAAAAAATTGTCCGTGGTAACATTTCTGCCCTTGTCTAGGAATGGTTCCATCAGCCTCATTACTACATTTTCAGAAAGTCTCTCCCCAGTGGGACGACTGGGGTCCTTGCCAAGATATGGGAAGACATTGCAAATGTACTTGGATTTTAGGTCGCAAGCCACCCAAAACTTGATCCCAAACTTGTCCGGCTTACTTGCAATATACTGCAGGAAACTGCACCGAGTCTTTGATGGGAAAAGCTGTTCATCAACGGTGATATGTAGACCAGGGTTGTAGCACGTGATGCAGTTGGTGACAAATGATCCCCACAAACTGGAAATTGCAGCGAACTTATCAGTCTTTGCTCGATCACTGCGGGTGGACTTGTCATCAAAGCGTAGGTGTTGCATGATTTCTTTGAAGCGGTTTCGTGCCATAGTTCCAATTATCTGTGGGTTTCCCAGGTTTGCTGACCAGCAGTCATTTAGAGATGGAACCCTGGTAACCCCCCGCAAGATGACAATTGCAATAAATGCCATTAGTTCAGGGAGGTCCATGAACCAATGAACATGCTCCGTTTGCTGTGCATGTTGAACAGTCCATTCTTGAATGCTACGAAGCATGTCAAGAGTGACAAAACACAGGAAGCTCTGAAGGCGACTCGTGATATTTCTCCTGGCCTTAGCCGTTGGCTCTCCATCTGCAGCGTACGCTTCTATTGGGGTGAAAGGGAGACAGGTCCCCACCTGTTCTTCACGCCACACTGTGCCATCTTTCGCTGTCTCAGTCCCCAAACAAGCTCTCTTTTTAGGTGCAGAAGCAGTCTCCTCATCTGCAGTGTGAACAAATTCAAATTGTGAGCAATGGGAAGGTCCAGTATCTCCTCCTCTGTATCAGAATAATGTCTGAAATATCTTACTTACAAACTACATCCACTTACTTATTTGAAATGAAATAGGAAATAACATGAAATGCAACTAACCGGAAGACTGATCAGACAGCTCTGAGTCCGAATCCGGCTGAACTTGTAGGTCTTCTCCATCCGAGTCACAAGGGTCGACTTCCCTCAGGATCATTTCCAAGGCCTGCTGAGTGGTGAGTCTTCTCTGCATTTTCTTTCCTTGGAGAGGAGGTCCGTACACCACAGAATTCTTCAGGGCAATGAAGGATTAGGCTAAGTGTAGTGAGATTGTATCATATATATAGGGCTTGGCTTCCTGATCAATGCTCCACTACCAAAAGGAAGCCAAGCCCTGCCACCCTTTACAACAAAACAAGGTGTGATCACATTGATGCCACAATGGACGACTGATCAATGCTCCACTACCAAAAGGAAGCCAAGCCCTGCCACCCTTTACAACAAAACAAGGTGTGATCACATTGATGCCACAATGGACGACTGATCAATGCTCCACTACCAAAAGGAAGCCAAGCCCTGCCACCCTTTACAACAAAACAAGGTGTGATCACAGGGCTTGGCTTCCTTTTGGTAGTGGAGCATTGATCAGTCGTCCATTGTGGCATCAATGTGATCACACCTTGTTTTGTTGTAAATGCCACAATGGACGACTGATCAATGCTCCACTACCAAAAGGAAGCCAAGCCCTGTGATCACACCTTGTTTTGTTGTAAAGGGTGGCAGGGCTTGGCTTCCTTTTGGTAGTGGAGCATTGATCAGTCGTCCATTGTGGCATCAATGTGATCACACCTTGTTTTGTTGTAAATGCCACAATGGACGACTGATCAATGCTCCACTACCTTTTTTTTTTTTTTTTTACTTTGATTTTTATTAGGTTATTTTATCATTGTGGACATACAGTAAAGAAAATAACAAACAGACATACATATAAACAAACAGAGTCTGGAGTTTACATATCTTTCTCCATTTATCACATTGCAGAAAAAAAAAGAAAACCTATTATGTTATTTCATTTGTGTCACTTCTGAATGTTTTCCACTTCCTCCATAGTCTGTCGTATTTACCTCCCATCAGTCTAATGTTGAGTGTTATTTTTTCCATCTCTGAGATATCCTCTACAATACTGATCCAATCCCGCTGGGTGGGAGGATCTGGATGTAACCACTTCTTTGTAATTGCTTTTTTTGTTGCGGCCAGAATTATTTTGACTAAATACACGTCCTCTTTTTGTATGTATTCTTTTATGTTTCCTAGATACATCACTTGGCAAGTATTTGGGAATGTATAACTCAAAATATTATCCATATTCATTTTTAAGTCTTCCCAATACTTTTTAATTTTAATGCATTTCCAGAATACATGAGAATGATCCGCTTCCATTTCTCCACACAATCTCCAACAATTTTGTAAACTTGAGGTCAGTTTGCTTTTTATTTTGGGTGTAATGAAAAAACGTGTCAAATTTTTCCAACAAAATTCCCTCCACAACGGCGAATTAGTTGTACTGTGTTGCAATTCACACATATTGAGCCATTCTTTCTCTGTTATTTTTATGGTCAGTTCAACTTCCCATTTCTTTTTAATATAGAGTGTTGAATCTTGTCTATTTTCTTCTAATGACCTATAGAAGGTGGAAATAGTTTTAAATTGTTTATGTTCATAGCAATCTTTTACTTTTCCGACAACCCCCAGTGGTTTCCCAAGCCAGTCAGATTTTATTTGTTTTGCGTAGTAGTCCCTAACTTGCAAATATCTAAAGAAATCTCTATTTTCCAATTTGTATTTGTTTTTTAGTTGTTGGAAACTCATTAGTCCTCCGTTTTTCATAAGGGTACAAACTGCTGTAATCCCTTTTAGTTCCCACTGTTTGAATGTTTGGTCCAATTGTCCTGCCTTGAAATTTTTATCATGTCTAAACCATCTGAGTATAAATAATTGTTCTTTTAACTGACATTTTTCTATTACTGTGTGCCATATGTCTAATGTAAATTTCACAATTTGATTCATTCCACTTTTATTCTTTGTCATTAAATGTTTGTCAGAGATAAAAATCTGAATGTTGTTTCCCTCGATTTCTTTCTCAATTTCCTTCCATCTTGCCTCATATTCTGGTCTACACCAACCAGCAAGTGGTCTGAGTTGGGCTGCATAGAAGTATTCCCTTAGGTTCGGCAAGGCCATCCCTCCCTTGCGCTTCGGGAGTTGCAGTGTTGTTAGTCTTATTCTGGGCTTCTTCCCACCCCAAATAAACCTTGATATCAACACACATGGGTGTATGTCCTTTGTTGCTGAGATTTATTGATAAAAACAGTACAAAAAATCAACCATTTGTACACATTTTTACAAATAATTATAAAAAGTGAGTGAGTACATTTCAACATTTTCAGCAATCACTCACAATCCTGGCACTGCCATGGTATCTGTAGTCTGCATTTACCTTGGCTTGGCTTCCTGATCAATTGTCCACTACCAAAAGGAAGCCAAGCCCTGTGATCACACCTTGTTTTGTTGTAAAGGGTGGCAGGGCTTGGCTTCCTTTTGGTAGTGGAGCATTGATCAGTCGTCCATTGTGGCATTTACAACAAAACAAGGTGTGATCACATTGATGCCACAATGGACGACTGATCAATGCTCCACTACCAAAAGGAAGCCAAGCCCTGTGATCACACCTTGTTTTGTTGTAAAGGGTGGCAGGGCTTGGCTTCCTTTTGGTAGTGGAGCATTGATCAGTCGTCCATTGTGGCATCAATGTGATCACACCTTGTTTTGTTGTAAATGCCACAATGGACGACTGATCAATGCTCCACTACCAAAAGGAAGCCAAGCCCTGTGATCACACCTTGTTTTGTTGTAAAGGGTGGCAGGGCTTGGCTTCCTTTTGGTAGTGGAGCATTGATCAGTCGTCCATTGTGGCATCAATGTGATCACACCTTGTTTTGTTGTAAATGCCACAATGGACGACTGATCAATGCTCCACTACCAAAAGGAAGCCAAGCCCTGCCACCCTTTACAACAAAACAAGGTGTGATCACAGGGCTTGGCTTCCTTTTGGTAGTGGAGCATTGATCAGTCGTCCATTGTGGCATCAATGTGATCACACCTTGTTTTGTTGTAAATGCCACAATGGACGACTGATCAATGCTCCACTACCAAAAGGAAGCCAAGCCCTGCCACCCTTTACAACAAAACAAGGTGTGATCACAGGGCTTGGCTTCCTTTTGGTAGTGGAGCATTGATCAGTCGTCCATTGTGGCATCAATGTGATCACACCTTGTTTTGTTGTAAATGCCACAATGGACGACTGATCAATGCTCCACTACCAAAAGGAAGCCAAGCCCTGCCACCCTTTACAACAAAACAAGGTGTGATCACAGGGCTTGGCTTCCTTTTGGTAGTGGACAATTGATCAGGAAGCCAAGCCAAGGTAAATGCAGACTACAGATACCATGGCAGTGCCAGGATTGTGAGTGATTGCTGAAAATGTTGAAATGTACTCACTCACTTTTTATAATTATTTGTAAAAATGTGTACAAATGGTTGATTTTTTGTACTGTTTTTATCAATAAATCTCAGCAACAAAGGACATACACCCATGTGTGTTGATATCAAGGTTTATTTGGGGTGGGAAGAAGCCCAGAATAAGACTAACAACACTGCAACTCCCGAAGCGCAAGGGAGGGATGGCCTTGCCGAACCTAAGGGAATACTTCTATGCAGCCCAACTCAGACCACTTGCTGGTTGGTGTAGACCAGAATATGAGGCAAGATGGAAGGAAATTGAGAAAGAAATCGAGGGAAACAACATTCAGATTTTTATCTCTGACAAACATTTAATGACAAAGAATAAAAGTGGAATGAATCAAATTGTGAAATTTACATTAGACATATGGCACACAGTAATAGAAAAATGTCAGTTAAAAGAACAATTATTTATACTCAGATGGTTTAGACATGATAAAAATTTCAAGGCAGGACAATTGGACCAAACATTCAAACAGTGGGAACTAAAAGGGATTACAGCAGTTTGTACCCTTATGAAAAACGGAGGACTAATGAGTTTCCAACAACTAAAAAACAAATACAAATTGGAAAATAGAGATTTCTTTAGATATTTGCAAGTTAGGGACTACTACGCAAAACAAATAAAATCTGACTGGCTTGGGAAACCACTGGGGGTTGTCGGAAAAGTAAAAGATTGCTATGAACATAAACAATTTAAAACTATTTCCACCTTCTATAGGTCATTAGAAGAAAATAGACAAGATTCAACACTCTATATTAAAAAGAAATGGGAAGTTGAACTGACCATAAAAATAACAGAGAAAGAATGGCTCAATATGTGTGAATTGCAACACAGTACAACTAATTCGCCGTTGTGGAGGGAATTTTGTTGGAAAAATTTGACACGTTTTTTCATTACACCCAAAATAAAAAGCAAACTGACCTCAAGTTTACAAAATTGTTGGAGATTGTGTGGAGAAATGGAAGCGGATCATTCTCATGTATTCTGGAAATGCATTAAAATTAAAAAGTATTGGGAAGACTTAAAAATGAATATGGATAATATTTTGAGTTATACATTCCCAAATACTTGCCAAGTGATGTATCTAGGAAACATAAAAGAATACATACAAAAAGAGGACGTGTATTTAGTCAAAATAATTCTGGCCGCAACAAAAAAAGCAATTACAAAGAAGTGGTTACATCCAGATCCTCCCACCCAGCGGGATTGGATCAGTATTGTAGAGGATATCTCAGAGATGGAAAAAATAACACTCAACATTAGACTGATGGGAGGTAAATACGACAGACTATGGAGGAAGTGGAAAACATTCAGAAGTGACACAAATGAAATAACATAATAGGTTTTCTTTTTTTTTCTGCAATGTGATAAATGGAGAAAGATATGTAAACTCCAGACTCTGTTTGTTTATATGTATGTCTGTTTGTTATTTTCTTTACTGTATGTCCACAATGATAAAATAACCTAATAAAAATCAAAGTAAAAAAAAAAAAAAAAAGGTAGTGGAGCATTGATCAGTCGTCCATTGTGGCATTTACAACAAAACAAGGTGTGATCACATTGATGCCACAATGGACGACTGATCAATGCTCCACTACCAAAAGGAAGCCAAGCCCTGCCACCCTTTACAACAAAACAAGGTGTGATCACAGGGCTTGGCTTCCTTTTGGTAGTGGAGCATTGATCAGTCGTCCATTGTGGCATTTACAACAAAACAAGGTGTGATCACATTGATGCCACAATGGACGACTGATCAATGCTCCACTACCAAAAGGAAGCCAAGCCCTGTGATCACACCTTGTTTTGTTGTAAAGGGTGGCAGGGCTTGGCTTCCTTTTGGTAGTGGAGCATTGATCAGTCGTCCATTGTGGCATCAATGTGATCACACCTTGTTTTGTTGTAAAGGGTGGCAGGGCTTGGCTTCCTTTTGGTAGTGGAGCATTGATCAGTCGTCCATTGTGGCATCAATGTGATCACACCTTGTTTTGTTGTAAAGGGTGGCAGGGCTTGGCTTCCTTTTGGTAGTGGAGCATTGATCAGGAAGCCAAGCCCTATATATATGATACAATCTCACTACACTTAGCCTAATCCTTCATTGCCCTGAAGAATTCTGTGGTGTACGGACCTCCTCTCCAAGGAAAGAAAATGCAGAGAAGACTCACCACTCAGCAGGCCTTGGAAATGATCCTGAGGGAAGTCGACCCTTGTGACTCGGATGGAGAAGACCTACAAGTTCAGCCGGATTCGGACTCAGAGCTGTCTGATCAGTCTTCCGGTTAGTTGCATTTCATGTTATTTCCTATTTCATTTCAAATAAGTAAGTGGATGTAGTTTGTAAGTAAGATATTTCAGACATTATTCTGATACAGAGGAGGAGATACTGGACCTTCCCATTGCTCACAATTTGAATTTGTTCACACTGCAGATGAGGAGACTGCTTCTGCACCTAAAAAGAGAGCTTGTTTGGGGACTGAGACAGCGAAAGATGGCACAGTGTGGCGTGAAGAACAGGTGGGGACCTGTCTCCCTTTCACCCCAATAGAAGCGTACGCTGCAGATGGAGAGCCAACGGCTAAGGCCAGGAGAAATATCACGAGTCGCCTTCAGAGCTTCCTGTGTTTTGTCACTCTTGACATGCTTCGTAGCATTCAAGAATGGACTGTTCAACATGCACAGCAAACGGAGCATGTTCATTGGTTCATGGACCTCCCTGAACTAATGGCATTTATTGCAATTGTCATCTTGCGGGGGGTTACCAGGGTTCCATCTCTAAATGACTGCTGGTCAGCAAACCTGGGAAACCCACAGATAATTGGAACTATGGCACGAAACCGCTTCAAAGAAATCATGCAACACCTACGCTTTGATGACAAGTCCACCCGCAGTGATCGAGCAAAGACTGATAAGTTCGCTGCAATTTCCAGTTTGTGGGGATCATTTGTCACCAACTGCATCACGTGCTACAACCCTGGTCTACATATCACCGTTGATGAACAGCTTTTCCCATCAAAGACTCGGTGCAGTTTCCTGCAGTATATTGCAAGTAAGCCGGACAAGTTTGGGATCAAGTTTTGGGTGGCTTGCGACCTAAAATCCAAGTACATTTGCAATGTCTTCCCATATCTTGGCAAGGACCCCAGTCGTCCCACTGGGGAGAGACTTTCTGAAAATGTAGTAATGAGGCTGATGGAACCATTCCTAGACAAGGGCAGAAATGTTACCACGGACAATTTTTTCACATCGCTTTCACTTGCGCAAAAACTTCTTAGACGGAAAACCACCATCCTCGGCACAGTCAACAAGATTCGCAGGGAAATTCCTCAATCCACTAGACAGACAGATCGCAATGAATTCACCACTCAGGTATGTTGCAGGTCTTTTCTGGTTCTATGTTTATGTGTTTCATTGTGTGTAAAAGTGCTATGGAAATAACAATTTATCTTATTTCTTAGGTGTTTTCAACATCTGCTGCCACGCTGACGGCGTATGCGGCCAAACGGAAGAAGACAGTCTATATTCTTAGCAGCATGCACGGCGTGGTTCAGACTGATAACACTACCAAAAGGAAGCCAAACACTGTCACCCTTTACAACAAAACAAAGTGTGGCGTGGATGTGATGGACCAGATGGTTCGGGAGTACACTGTCCGCAGAGGAACACGGCGCTGGCCAGTTGCCGTGTTTTATAACATGATTGACATGGCAGCACTGAATGCACATGTGCTGTATCAAGCATGCTCCGGGACGAAGGAAAGACGGGTGGACTTCCTGGTGGAGCTTGCAAGGGAGTTAGCTCACTCTCATGTAGCTGCGAAGAAGGCAAGAAAAGAACAGTTGCCTTTGACACAACCCTCCACACCTAGCCCTGGAAAAAGAGCCATGTGTCAGGTCAAACACAATTGCAAGAACAATCATGCCACTGTGCGATGTGTTCACTGCAACAGATACACATGTGGTAAATGCAGACTACAGATACCATGGCAGTGCCAGGATTGTGAGTGATTGCTGAAAATGTCGAAATGTACTCACTCACTTTTTATAATTATTTGTAAAAATGTGTACAAATGGTTGATTTTTTGTACTGTTTTTATCAATAAATCTCAGCAACAAAGGACATACACCCATGTGTGTTGATTTCTCCCTAAGATGGCAAACTGAAACACTCCAAGTTGGTGACTTTTGGAGATTTGTTTCCCTGGATGATTGAGAATGCATCAAGATGAAACAAAAGGAAGCTCACCGCTTTTAGCAGCTCCCCCACCCCCTCATCCACACACCCCCACTCCCCTCCCTCCAGAATTCCCAGGTAACAACCCAATTTACATATGAATGACTAGCCAATTTAGCTTCCACTTGCCTGAAGCTAAAGCTTAGCTAAAAGCCTACCAGCCATTTGGCTGCTCTCCGGGTTTTAAAGGTAGAAAAGCCAAATGGCTGGGCTCTGGGCCTTCCTAGTGTTAAATGATGGCA
>NC_140540.1:43026429-43062724 GCF_057382185.1 Mchenga conophoros
GACAAATATTGATTTCTCTTTTTTTTAGTAGCAGTTAAGGCACGTGGATGACATACTAACACTATTAGCTCCCTGGTGCGGTTTAGATCTGAAATGTTCACTCGGCATACAGATGTATGTCAGAGTTGCAGTCTAGTCTGGGCTTTTACTCTTTAGATTTCTTATTTATATTGATGAAAAGTTACATCTTCTGAATAAAATAAGAGAAAGCGATGTTTGAAGATGCTTCCTTTGTGTATATCCACCTCTGATCTCTTTTGTCTCCTGCCTCCCTCTTCCTCTAAGTCGCTGTAGTTCCATGCTTCGATCCGCACTGATAGAGCTCCTTCTCCTTCTCTTCTCCCTCAGGGTTTAGTCGAGCTGCCCTGCCATTTGGTTTAGTGCGGAGAGAGCTGTCTTGTGAGGGTTACCCCATTGATTTGCGGTGTCCAGGAAGTGATGTCATTATGATCGAAAGTGCCAACTATGGCCGAACGGACGACAAGATCTGCGATGCCGACCCTTTCCAGATGGAGAACATAAACTGCTATCTTCCAGACGCCTACAAGATCATGTCACAAAGGTAACACTGCAGACACCTCCAAATAATAACAGTAATAATAACTAATAAATCTAAAGGTATTTTCCGCTGTCACAGAAGTGAAATGATTGATAAGCATGATAACATTTTCTTTGTCGTGGTCCGCTGTTGTTCATTTTGCATGGTTGCCCCTGTTGGCATCCTGTGTTGAGAACAAAAACCCTCCGTATCCCTCGGCTTTGGAGTAAAAGTCACCCAGAACAATAACAGTGTTGCTGTCAGTTGCATAAAAACAGAAAAACGGAATATGAGTGTGTAATAAGATTGCACTACTGAGACAGCCGAAACCGAGGAGAAGAGAATTAGAAATTTCATCAGAACTTGGAATTTTAAATCAATTTGGGCAAACAGCCCAGAGAGAGCAGATTAAAACAGAAACACAGCCAAAGTCACAGAGTGCAGTAACAAAGCTTCCCATCCCAAACTGCTGCCCATTGTCATTTCTGCTCTTATATACATACATTTAATATCTGCATTTATGTGATAAAATAAATAAATATTTAAAAATAAATAAAAATGAAAAAAATGTACATGATAAATATTGATTATGATGAAGAGTATTTCTACAGTATAATGTGTATTACTTTTCTAAATGTTCTACTTCTACTGTCTGAATTTCCTAAACTTCCTAAATCATACTGATCTCATGTGTAAATTCCTTCTGGTAAGTTTAAGAGCAGGCTGTTAGCACGATTCAAAGATGCTCCATAGCTGATATTCGCACTCTGGTTGATAGTGTTAACTTTGGCACCCAGTATTGCTTTAGATTGGCACCAAAAAATTGTGTCAGAATTGAATAAATGCACTCAATGAAAAGTGCATGGATACAGTTATTTTTCTGCAGCTGACCCTATTGCACATGTATCTGAATTGAGTTTTCCATTCAGACCACAAAATTTGGGGTTGACACTTTTAAGATGAAATATACAACTCAACTCACTAAGTTTTGCATTTGTCAATTCACCACCAACTGCCAAAGTCTAATGGCATAAAGTCATGTGTTAACTATTTTGCAGTTCCAAGAACAACAGCGCTGTGGTATGAGGGAGAGAAGTTTCTCCACTCCTGTTCATTTATCTGCAATACTAGAAGAACACGAGAACATCTGAGGGCAGTCGTTAATGTTTCTAAGGAAACGAAAGGCAACACGCACCAAAGCTGTTTTGAGCCGGGGCTTTAAAAAGTCAACGTGAAACACATAACATATGCATTTTAATGATATGCACTTTTTTCATATTGCAGGTTTGCTGAGGTGCTATAACAAACACTAACACACCAACAATACAGTGAGACGAGTTCATTACCAGTCTGACTTCAGCCTTTAGTCCAATCTGAATTTTAGGCTTTTATGAGACAACAAACACTAAAAAGATTTAATTCCAATTTTGCAGATTATTCATTATTTGCAGTGTCACAATGCTAACACTGCAGACCAAGTCAGTAATTCCAGTTCATCTTATTATTACGTAACTCTGACCGCGTTATGTCACCAGGGATAAAAGGACATTTCTCAAGGAATTTAGCTCATAAATGTATTTCTGTCCAAGAAGTCAGATAAAATGAGATGATACTACTCATCACAGACTGTAAGCAAATGAATACAACTTTACATTGAAAAAATAAGCATGTTTTTGTGAGCCTTGCACATTTTCATTTAGTTATTATTTGCATTTATAGAAAAATGTTCAGTTTCCTTCACAACGCTCTCATGGAAACAAAGGTTGCTAATGGACAGTTGAATAAATGAACACCACAATGCAAGCTTGAAACCATCTCTGTAGCTGTCATTAGATGCAAAGCTATCGACACGTTCGCTGACGCGCACACACACTTGCAAACTTGGCTCAAGCAGGAACGCTGCATACATGAGACCTAATACACGAGACCAGTTGTCACACAGGGATGCCATCGGAGCCAAAGTGCACAGGATGGAATGACATATGACTGCCACAGAGAGAGATATTGGACGGTATGAGAGCGTCAGCAACTCTGGCACGCCGCCTTGGGAAATAAAAAAAATAATGAAATAAAAAAGTAGAGCCCTTGTATTCAGGGGGGTTATTGTCAAGTCCTATTTGATGAAGTCAGATAGCTGACTCACATTGTCTGTCCTGAAAGGCTGCAGGCTGCCTTCTCTCCGCTTGTGGCCATACGTATTACGCTGGCCTCAGCCTCGCTCGTACACAACAGTAAACAGTAAACTGAAGCACAAATACCGACCCAGCAGGAGGCTGACAACAAATCCCAAAAACGCTCTCTACCAGTGTCTCCAGTTCAGACACTGATGTCTGTAGGACTGGGGTTCATTCCTCACATCCTGAGAGTGCCAGAGGCTGAACTTCAGATGTTGTTTTAAATGTGTTTTTAGCACCGTGATGTCGATGCTGTAGTGTTCAAAGAGAGCGAGAGAGAACTGTCATAAAAGAGGTCTCTGCAAGGGACACAAGTTCAAAATCCACAAAACAGGTACTTTACAAGAACAACGTCTGACAAAACACATAAAGTTCTTTTGAGATCGCCATGGAAATGTGAGAACAGATGAGTGAGTCATTATTTATACGAGTGGAAAGCGTGGATTGGAGTTTTTATGTAGTCAGTATCATAAAAAGCAAAAGGAGTTCACCGACATGAAAATAGATTCAAGGACAGCTTGACAAATGTCCAAGACTGCATATGGGACTAATTACACATTCTTTTTCTCCTGCCCGTTTATTTACAGCAATAGACTGAAATAGGAAGCAAATGTAACGAAAGATTGCCCCTGCTGCCAAAAATAATTATCTTCAAATGGGGAAAAAGGAACGTGGTGATTGTTTTGCCTGTTTGGAATGCAGTGTTTGTTTCATTGGCATGAGGTCTGAGCCCTCGGTTCCTCCCCGAGTCTAAACTCCGAGGCTAGCTCAGCTGAAAACGGTCCCTTTGTTGAACACTCCCCTGCACACACACTGTATGTGGAAAAAAAACAGGAAAATAGTATTTCCTACTGTACAGCCTACATCAATAAAGGGATTCGAGAATCAAAAATATTTGTTGCCATAATTACTCTGGTCTACTAATTTAAGTGTGTGGGGGGAAATCACATTAGTACTCGTGTGTGGAAAACTGTGTTCACTTTTAAACATCCGAAATTGATGTGGCCCCGAAGTGTGGAGAATTGGATTGAGGCTTCACTGAGTTTGATAGATCCTGTTGGCACTCCAAGTTGTTTTTATATCTAGCTGGCATATTATATTCATGAGCACAATGATTTTATGAAAATAGCCTTAGGACTGTTGTGGCTCAATTAGAACATTCAGCTGCAAGCAATTAGTCGACTCAAGTGGGTGATAATCTGTACAGGAATTTTTCATGTGGACACCTCCCCAGCAGATGTGAAACTGCATGGCAGTACAGTTTGAAATAATTAATTCATTGGTAATAATATTCAGTGATGTGTTTTTTTTTTCTTTCTTTTCAGGATTTTAGTTGTTAATGATTACATTTCCTCATCTACGCTGATGATAATGATAATGACTACAAACACATTCTCGCCACACAGATAACATCTACTAAATTAAAACTGTAATTTAGGTGCATTTGAATATTATTTTGTAGTGCGTTTACTTGTGCATGCAACAACCATCTGGTGCTTAGATGTTACTGATCTAAATCTGTCCATCAGTCTCCATCACAGTTCAAGGAATAAGAAAACATGACAGTGAAGCACCTCGACTGATCATCTCAAAAAAAAAAAGGATATACAATATGAGCAGCTTACATCTATTGATTTCTCTTTGACTAATGAGGTTCACTGTAAGTATTAGATAACAAGGTCATTGATTGCTGTAACATAACATGATTGGTGTCTGTGCATCATGGTTTTTTTTTAAAGAGCGTATCATTGATGAAAATGATCAGTGCAGATACGTCTCTAACAGAGAAGATTAAATTCATCAGCAGGATTAGGGGACAGCATGAGTTGATTATTAATTAATAATTATTGTGACAATTATTATTATTACCAGTCATTATGAAATGTTATATTTCATAATGACATATTAAATGCAGCAGGTTTTTACAAATATAACATGTTGTAAAAACATTAACATGCAATTAGCTGCATCTTTGAAGTTGTTGTCAATGAATGTGAAGCAGTTCTGGAGAATAAATGATGCCGCTTACACTATTTATATCAATGTCAGGGGCGGCTCGCGAGGCTCTCCGAGGAGCTCCATTGTTGCCGCCTGACAGCACAGCGCCTTGTTCTTCCTCTCTGTATGTACGACGTTAGCGTTTATTTAAAGCGCAGCCGATTAAGATTTCATAAAGATCCAGATTCCGCTTGGACGTTTCACAGGGATGTTCAAAAGTTCATGAGGCATGAAACTGCTCTCCACTCGAAAAATTAAGGGTAGGAACAGTCACCTCATTAGGCTAACAACTGCTAATACCAGTGTTGAATTACATGAAATGTAAGTAGAGAAATAGATTTACCAACACACGTGTCACATCATGTTAGACGGGTGGGGCAGCACGCTGGTTTCCCACGTATGAAGTCTGGAGTATGTATTGGAGAATCTGGGCAATGCAGCAAGTGAGGCCTACTACTGTTGATATTAATAGTACTAAAGTACATATGATATGCACTTAGATTCACCAGAGTTTTTAAATTGATATATTTTCTTACAGTTTGGAAATGTTTCCAGTTTTTCAGATAAATTTGATCATTAACACAATAACACTTCTGTAAAAAAACAAAAAAACAATTAACACAGAAACACTGAACTACTCTCTAGGAGGAATTTTAAGCAGTCAGGAAAGCTCCGAAGTATTAAACAGTTATGACCTGCACACACATTAAAAACAGCCACACTAGCGGTCTGTGAAGTTATCATCAAGGTGGTGGATCGTAACTATGGCTAATATTAAAATGATAACATTAGTGTTGGGAGTGGGTAGCAAATTATATCAGTATGACGGGATGACACAATTATTTGTGTGTAAAAAGTACAATCATCCTTCTGAAGGTTGGAGCTGAAAAAAGTCTATTAAAACTAGACAGAAACAGAAGCAGCCTACCTTACCGACTGCATTCGATCAATAACAGAAGTCACCAGAAGCCCAACGCTACCTCAGAAAATCTAAAAATGTTGAAGTTTTTTTGTGATTTTGCTCTGCAAACAAAATCTTAAAGTATTGGTCACACAGTCATACGTCCAGTTATATTAACTGGATTTTTTTTTTTTTTTGCACGATGTCAGAGAACTTAAAAACAGTTTTGTCACAGAAATATTCTTTTATATTGTTTGTAATTTTTATATATATAAAATATGATCCCCTGTTATATTAAAAATGTATTATTTTCCTGGGTATCAGTTTGAAATTCAACGACAAAAGAAGCAGCAGCTTTTCCTTTTTAGTAAAGCTTTGAGTTCCCATCTCTTCTTTACAAAACTGATCAAGCTTGAGAATGAACACAGTTAAATTCCTTTCATTTACTAGAAGTCAGAGCTGCACTGAGATCTCATATTTGGCCAAAGGAGAACATTCATATTGTTGTTTCTGAAGCTTTCCTGAATTGTTGTCTTTGTACTTGGGTGTTCTAGCTTCGCGTCGTGTCATCTTGTAAAGGTCACATTTTGACCAGCAGAATGTCACCGTAGTATTTCTATTGACTTGAGTGGCATGGCGATATACCTTTTCTGGTTTAAAAATCAATAGATGGATGGATGTGAGTCAGACAGCCTTCCCCCTGACTCTTTAAGAGCCTGGAATCTCCCGGGTGAGCTCCATAAATATGGCACAAGCATATGACAGTAATTATAAGTTTCTGGGATGTCTCACCTGGATATTGGGCTGGATTGTGAGTTGAAAGCGATGCTAATGGTTAATTTCTAACAACCTATTTCCTGCAGCATTATTGGGCCACCCCCTTATAAACTGGTCTATATATACTGATACTGGAGCTGGTTATACTTATAAAGACTATACTGTACACGTGTGTGTGTGTGTGTGTGTGTGTGTGTGTGTGTGTGTGTGTGTGTGTGTGTTCGCACCAGATTTTTTTCCCTTTGCTGCTATTCTCTGGCCTTGGAAATGATTTAATTTTTCAATGGCCTGTCTGCTATCAACAGGCTTGCCTCTTGAGAGAGATGTCTGCCTTGATAATTGTGCCATGAACCTCATCAGCATTTCAGATGAAATGGAGCTAGACGGGTCACTTTGAGTTTAAGAGATGCTAATTTGATTGAAATTCAAACTGGGAGCACCAGGAAGTAGATTGTGCCTTTTTCTGTAATGTGCTCCCCTCACTCATGTCGCTTTTCTCCTCCAGTTACACAGCGATTGTTTTGCTACTGCTGCTGGTGCTACTGTATTTTTTTATTTTTTTTATTATGAATTACAAACAGCTGCTTTGGCTTTCAGTGAGTTGAAGGATAGAAAATCGAGAAGTGGGTGCAAAATGATCTGAGATTAAGCAATTAAGGGACATCTTACCGGTAGTCTAAAATAAACCAGTCACGTGACCGGCACTTGATGTGACACATGCAAAAATGGTAATAAAAGATTTACTTTCTACACTGCTTTAAAAGTTTTTAATTTAGTTTCGTTTTCCTTTAAATCAGTTTGCAATTGTTCTGATTCAAAATTGAATATAATTAAAATATTTCAACACTTCAGGGCTTTTTCTCCGGTCATCTATTTTTCTCTCTTTTAAAGCAAATTTCTTCACTCACACACAGTCTAAATACACATTTTTTGTAGTTTCTTTTATTATTATTAAATATTTAAAGGTTTATCTTCGGTATTACCTCGTGGTTTCACCCCCATGTCATACTGTGTATGGTTGTGTGTGTGTGACAAATAAAATTTGAATTTGAATTTGAATTTTGTGGTTGTGATTAATCTGATGATGAAATGTGTGACGACCAAATCCCCAAATTTCTAATTATGCAGTATATTTCCACATATTTGTCATAAAAGTAAAACTGGAATATAAACGTATAAACTGAAAGCTTGACATGATACAAAGCATAGTTTATTAAAATAACACAGTTATAAAAAACAGGCATGTTAGGATTTCAGAAGGCTGTAGACCTCCCACTATGTTTGTTTTTGTATGTTATCATGATTTATTATTAAATGAACATATTATCCTCAAGGCCCATCATTCCTCTGACATGCTTTATGATGTCATAGCAAAAGGTTAAATATGGTGGATACATGGTATCAGCGAGTACTAGCAGTTCACCTTGTTGGTATCTTATTGCGTTCTTTCCCACTGCCCTGAGACGGAGCTCATATTTAAAAGAGATTTACATGAAATCCAAGCAGCACACTCTAATTGTACTGATGTCTGCCTCTCCCAAAAGGTCAGAGATGTGATGGGATTACATTTGGAACACTTCAGTGTGATTAAAAGGCCGGTGGGAGAAATGGAGGCAATCAAAGCAGAATCATGCTCTCTCCTGCAGTCGCTTTAGTTTTACGTCAAGAAAATTGGTGATCTGATTTTACATTCTGAGACTAATTTAAATACATATTTTCGAGACATTTTCAAATTCAAATTATTTGTAAGAAAATACCACAAATAAGTAGAGAAAGATATAACCTTTTGATTTGAGCTTCTGACCTCTACTTCTTTTATCTCTTCAGACTTGGCTTTGCTTTGAAATGTATTCATTCATTCATTCTGGAACAAATTTAGATATATGTGTATATATTCTAGATATTTTCCCATTCAAAGTATCTGTGAGCAACACCCTGAAGAGGAAGAGAAAGAGCTAGTTTTTATTGGAGTCTGTGACCTCTAAGACTTTTTATCTCTTCAGTCTTTTATACACTTTGAAATGTATTATTTACTAATTACTTACTTACTAATTTAATTATGTACTTACTTATTCTCAGCCAACCTATGTTTGATATGTAAAAGTTTCCTAAAATATGACTGCATCACATACACTCGTCTGTATAGGCACAGCAGGAACAAACAACCCCCAAAAATGAGTAATAATAATAATTATAATTTTGCCTCCGAAATAGTATATTTACTATTAACTTCTTTAAGTCTTTTTAAAAGCTAAAACATAAATTGGTAGTCTCTTCACTTTTGCTTCAGTGAAATCCTGCTGAGCAATCAAGATAGTCATAGAAAGTTTCAAAATCTCAAAGAAAGCGGAGGAATGCTTCCTTTGACTTAATAATCATTATGTACATGATTAATTACTATATAGCCTAAGAGTAGTAAAAGATCATACTGTACATGCATTTAATTAGTGTGCACTTTGAGACCTGCACCCTACCAAATCCAAAATGCTGAACTTTTTTATGGGAGGAATTTCTATTACGTGCTCTCTCTCAAAATGAGGGTTAGAACTACGCACAGCACAAGTCATTAGGGTTTTTTTTTTTCTCAATTGGTCTCAGGGGATGCCTGAGGTTTCACTGAGGAGACAGGCATCACAGTCACACAATCCCACAGACGAGGGAGCCCCCTGCTCCGCTGCTCTAAAATTAGGGCAATATATCAGAAAGAGCCATCAACACTTATGTCAACATTGTTTCATGAGAAGTATGAGAATTTTTTTGTGTTTATGTCCTGTCGTTTCACGCATTTGCCTGAGTGATGATGGCAGGCCGGTGTCTCATTAGTGTCACAAATTTTATTTTTGAATTAATTCTTTTTCATACCCGTAACATAAAGTATGCATTCATTTCCCAGTCTCGTTGGTATCTGATAGATAAAGCACGGTGATTTATATTGCTCCTGCATGAGATGCTTATGCATGAGCAAAGGAAAAACAATCATCAAAGTGACCATATAATATATGGAAACTGCTACAGACTCGAGAAATATTAGCCACAAAAACAAGCAGCGTATTATGGTCCCAGCATGAAGTGCATGTTTTAATTTCAAAACAGTCATTCATTTCCATAAATACAACTATAATATGCTGATATTTTCATCTGTTATCACTCACGGAGGTCATTAATAAAGTGAAATGCCCCTTGAAATCTGCACTAAACACAGATGCACACAGATGTGGAAACAAATGTGTGTTTATGCTGATTTGCTCTGTAATAAAATGTGCTGTATTAAAATTGCCAAAAGGAAAAAGAAGGAAAAAAAACCCCCATTTGTGCTTCTCAGTCAAAATAAGAAGGTGTTCTCTATCAAAAACATTTATGAACATTTATGAACTCTTTCAGTCAGCATGATTTGTAGAAATGCAGAGGAACATGAATGAGCGATGTCTAATTATGTTCCCTTCTGTTGTTCCGACTTTGTTCTGGACACAGTTGTGTGTTGTAAATCTCAGTCCCAGCGCCCTGCATGCATTCCTGATACTCAGCTAAAACTCTGTAGGTTTGTTTTTAAGCAAAAACTAAAGCGGCACCAGTGTCCAGCCCCTACGTCAATTCATCACTGTGCCCCTCAACAGTAACCAACTCTGTTCCACTGAGATACCTAATAATATATTAATAACATTTGGACACAGAGCAGCGATTACGTCTCCAGCCCAAAACAAAAGCAAAACCCAAAGCACAATACAGTGCAACCAGTAATACATTTTCCAATGATCTGCTGTAAATGGGCGCACTGGTCTGTGATAAGAAGAAACAAATATTATCTCTGGTCTCTGCTAAATCAGCAGAACGGGGTTATCGATCCGGCTCCTCACATTGCCAATAGAATTTCAAGTCCCCTTGGAAGCAAAGACGGCTAGCTCAGGGTATTGATGTCATTATCATGATTTCAGTGTAGCGAGATGGTGGTCTCCTACAACTCCCTGAACCTCAGAAGATCCTCTCCAGATGTTAAAGGCAGTGACTGAAATGTACTTCTGACACTACTGTAAGGGCTGTTGAAATTATAAACAAGATATCTAATATTATTATTCTTATTTTTAAGAAATGACACATTTCATATTGTCTGGTCTTGTGGGATCTGCAATTTCAGATGCTGCAGTTATTATTAATGAGACCTTTGATGGCATTTTGGGTGCCTCATAAAGCTACTCAGCATGTAGGCCCATTCAGAGGAAGCTCAATCAATAAGTCAGGACATTTGAGTGAAACACACAGAGACTGTTTATCCTGTGCAAAACTCACCCCACCAAAGACCAGTGTGGGGGGTAAAGATCACATGAGGTTCCTGTGCAGTAGTCCAGTACTGTATTTACAGTGAGCCACAGTCAGCTGCAACATTAAAACTAGTGCCACATAATGTGCGGTTCCCTCTTCTGCTAACAAAACAAAATGGAATCACAGGGCTACCCTGCGGGATCCGGGTCTTAGGATCCCGGGGGTTCTAGAATGGGACGTCCTTGGATTGGGCTTGTTGTGGTGCACTGGATTGGGGTCTGGAGGATATGAAGGCAGTGCTGCTCCCATGGGTCATGTTCCCAGAGCCATTACTGAGCATTCAAGGTGACTTTATTTATACCCATAGGTAAATATGCTTTACAGCAAAATGATAGCATTTGGCATCCGTTCACAAAACACCCACAGCTATTTAAACCTGACAGACACATATTAGGTAATTAGACAAGATGAATCCAATCAAAAAACAGTTGTTATTAAGTAAGCATGTTCCCCGTTACCGGGGACCCCCGAGGGTCGTTGTCATGTTCCTCGAGCTGCGACGGAGCAATTTTACGGTGTGATTTAGCACATTTTTTCTAAGGGAGTTCTGTTGCTATGGTGACATCCTAACAACGTCTTATGTCTGGTACGTGTCAAAGTCAGTCCGTGCATTGCATTGCTGGTGTGTGTCATGGATATTGACTTTGACACATACCAGCGATGCAATGCAAGGACTGTAAAGTTGATCATTGTATTGTTAATTTTATTTACCCACCGTTTAGTTTTTACATTTTTTTGGCTGCATCTGACAGTGTTAGAATAATTTGTTGCTTTTTTTTTCCTCCCACAAAGTTTCAACTGCATGCAAGCAGCTTGACATTTAACAAACCACAACACATGCAGAAGTTAGTTTGAATTTAAGCATGATGACAACTCCCTCCAAACTGCACTCTATTAACAACAACAGAGGAGTTCAGATGACTTCAAGTTGGCAGACAGCACGGCTAACAAGCTGTCGCTAGCTAGAGGTGTTTATAAAAAGGTGTGCATGTGTAGACGGGGCCTCGCGTGTGTTATCATAGGTCATCTGCCTTAAAGCTGCAAAGAGAGATGTCTTCAACCAGGACATGTGATGCGGGGCATGATATCTCACACTGTATGTGTTGTACTGAGTCCGAAGGGGAACTCTGTATTTAGTTCAGTGCTGACCAGCTTTTTACCAGACAGGTGATGCTGTGTTATGTTAAGGGACTAAAAATATAAGAGAGGCTTCTGGATTTTTCCTTGACATATACACATTCAGACAGATTATCCACTATCTAAAAGAAATACAACACAAAAGACCTCTTTTATATGAACCTGATGGCAAAGATCCAACAGGCATGTACAGAGTGAAAAGCACTGGAACTGGTCATATCTTTAGTGCTCGCAGATTCAATAGCATGGCTACATCTTGCTGAGCGTTACTCTTTTTATTTCTTTGTTGATAGAATTTGAATATTTCCCAGCCTGAACATGAGTTAAGAGCCGTTGAAAAGAACCGGCACACAGCGCTTTAATATTTATGCTTTTATGTCCTTCGGTTTGTCTCGATACACGCTTAATCACCCAGGGAAGGAAATCCCAGACAGCTGATTCTGTCCCTGTCAAACTGAGAACACTACATCCAGATGAACACAGTCAACTTTCTGGGATTTCCTTCAGTTGCCGAGTTTGCTTGAGACTGGATGAATTTGAACAAAGCAGTGAATGTTTCTTTCCTGTGTTTTCTCTCGTCAGATGCAACAATCGGACCCAGTGCATTGTAATCACGGGTTCAGATGTCTTCCCCGACCCCTGCCCAGGGACCTACAAATACCTGGAGGTCCAGTATGAGTGTGTTCCCTACAGTAAGTATGGCCCTTCTGTCATGAATTGTAAACTCTCCCTTTTCTCTCTCCCGACACCCCTTCCCCATCGTTTCCCCCCTTCCTCCTTGCCCTCTGTCTCTCCTCCTGTTGTACCATATTCTGTCCCATTTCTTCCAGACAGTCTCCTTTCTTTGTCTGCAACACCTTCCAACACCCTATTTCTCCTTCTCTTCTTCCATCTGTGTCACTGTGAACTTTTCATGAAATATGACCTGTAAAACCCTTTGGTCCTCTTCCACACGGCCCTTATTATTGATGTGCTCACTGTTTTTCCAGCAGATCGACAAGCCTGGTTATGAGGTAGCAGACTAGAGGGAGGGCAGAGGAAGTCATGCTGACTCTCCTTAATAGCAAGACAGTGTTTCATTACTCAAGTCTTGTACGGAGAAGTCTATCAGGCATAAGCACAGCTCACCTTGATGGCTTAATATACATTCGCACAACAGGTGTTGAAATATGTTAGCAGATGTTTCATTATGTAACAGAACAAAATAGCTCCACTCATAAGTCAACAAGCTAATATTTCATGTAAAGAGATAGCGTTAACATTTTGTCTGTTCCTCTGGTGTTAAAATATTCATTGCCATTCAGCTTCCAAACAATCTTTAGATTGCCCTTTGTATTAAAATTCTCCTTTGTCCTTTAAGCTGCCATGTTCATTTGCAATTCGTGAAGGAAATTCCCCCGTGTAACCTTTACAAACTGATTAATGACAAAGATTTAGATGAATTGCCAGAATCACTAATCAGGTGGAACTGAAATAATTAGAGTTGGGGTGATGGGACAATAGTATTTGGCAGCTCTTGTAGATCCAAATGAGTATTTTGCACTCTGATGTCTTTGGATGTGTTGCAGTCTTGATTCAGCTCAAAACAGAAATGAAATAGAAATAGAAATAAAACACCTGTATTCTGTTTCTCCTTAACACATCTGTTCAACGCTGCTCATTACCAGTAAACCTGCTTAAGCTGTTCCCCTTAGTGTTGAATTGGAATGCATTAGTGAACATCATTAGATGGTGAAACTCATTACAACTTAAAGGTTAACCTCTCTGAGGCTTTGAGGACCTGTAATTAAACATGGAATAAGCAGTAATGGGCATTCGAGTCCAACTTACTGAGGAAAGACGAATCCTGGAGGTCCTACCTCAGACTGCACTCAACTGCTACCTTCTTTCTTTTTTGGGGGGGTTAGAGAGGCTAGGGGGAGCTCACCTTATAGTCAAGCAACGTATTGATTCTACGTCTTGCTGTGATGCCGCAAACTTTAATAGTAGGATTAACCTCAAGGTGCACTCGTGTCCACCCGCTATTATGATTGTTTTTTGCCTTCACATCTCGCAGAGGAAACAGTCTAGGCTGCTAGTGTGGTGGTGAAAAATAAACTTCTGACCAAGGACTCTCAGCCCTAGAAAAGTCTGTCTAACCAATGAAAATAAAAACAAGTCCTCACTCTAAACAGTTTCAAACATGCATGTCTGTAGCCCCATCTTTTTGCTTCTCAAGGTCCATGCCCAACCAGAATAGGACCAAGAACACAGAATGTATCCTATCGCAACTGCCCTGGTAAGTGTATAGTGTTCTCCCAGTCTGATTCAGTCCACACAAGCCCAGTCCAGCCTTTCCTATTCAACCCCTACTGTAAACAGTGATAGACTTTGATTTATAGGAAAGTTGCCTGTTTTGTTGTTCTCCTGTAACCAATCCTCTGTCTCCTCAGCCGTCAGCAAAAAAATAATATTAATCCATGCATCTCATTTTGTAGAGTCAGACTAATGCAGATTGAATAGATCATATGCCAAATAGAGAGGTTCATGATTAACAACATTTCAGCAGTCCAGAAGCTTAGGAACCCCCGGATTTGCAGACTTGAGTAGATGTTTTTCAAAAGAACACTTGAAATCCCCATTAAGCTGATCAGCAAGGGGACCAAAGACAGTGTCCTCGTTTAGCCCGGTAACTACCACCCCTCAAAATCTCACTGTCCCCAAGAAACACAAGTAGCAGTTACACAACAGAAGACTTAAAATGTTGTTTTTTTTCTCACCAGCTGAATGTATTTAATCCATTCGGTCTATTTTCCAAGTCTTTGCATAATTACACTTCTGTGCAAGCAGCGTGTGCAATGACTTACCTACATTCCAACCATTTTCCTCCTTTGGCTTTATAATTTGGTTCTTGTCATGAACTGCCCTCATTAGTAGCATTAGCTTCATATTCCAGCCAAGGATGTAAATTTTGTCTTCACCTGGCACTGAGTCACCCTTTGAATTGGCTCCAGTAATTGCTTGAATCAGGCAACATAAAAGCCTCGATGTTTCTTTATTAAGATTGTTCTATGCAAGCAATTTCGAATCGGTGGGAAAAAAAGAGGATGATTCCTTCTCTATTCTTAATTGTAAAACTGCAGAGTCGTGCCAGTTGGCATAAGCAGGCCTCATTGCTAATATTTTCATTTTCATCACCTGTTAGTACAGGTAAACCCCTCAGCTCCGAGTGACAGTGTTGGCCAGAACAGGAAAAATAGGATAAAAAATACAGCATGAGCATCGAGTCCTCTTTGATGGCTTTGTTTAGCCCCCTCACACCTCCCACCCCTTCCTTTTTCTTGAGTATATTTAATTTAATGCTTCAATTCAACACCAGGATACCTAACTGAGTTGACAGCAGACATGTGTTCACAAAATAATAGAAAGCCAGATTATTAACCGGGGTTATTTAATTACAAGTACTTCTTAAAAAGCAAGAATTCCCTAGAAAAGAAAAGAATGTAGTTTCCTGGGTTAAATGTGGATTCGAATGTGTCTCATGCTTGTTGTAATGTTGCTGTATATAAACTGACTTAATTTCTTCCCTTCCCCTGTGCAATCTGCAGGAAACCTCCTGGGTATCTGACTCACTCTCTTCATCCACTGACCGATTTCTGATCACACTGATTGCTGTTTCTATTTTTACATTTCTACTTACATCATCAGGTCTTCGGTCATGTGTTCTCCCTTTCTTTCCAGATTTCCTTCACCCGCGTCTCTCCGTCTGCTTCTCACCTCTTCTATTTTGTGTGGCTGAGGCAGCTTCTGAGAACTGTTGTTAGTTTGTTTGATTCCTATCCATGTGAGATCTCTTAGTTAGGTGCAGCACACTTGAATTTCTTCTGCAGAATGGAGTGCATTCATTTGTGGATCCTTTTGAATCGCAAGCTTCATAGATTTTTTTTTCTTTCTTGCCACAGAAGCCAAGATCAGACTCAACAGTTTGTGACGGATTCAAATTTTAATGTGAACATGTATACAAAAGGAGTGTTGCAGGCCTCGGATAAAAATGTATGATCACGTTAACGCTTTTTGTGAAAAACAGACAGTCACAAACACATAGGAATGTAGACTGAAGGGCACAAGATCAGAGGTGTGCAGAAATAATCGTTGAATCAGTGAAGTAAAGTACGAGTGCACTTCAAACACTCCGCACATAGATATTACTTTGTTGTTGACGCTTCATAAAAGTTCAAATTAAAAGAAATAAAACTCACTTAAATAAGAGTACCATTTGATAAATACCAGGTTCCTTAAGCCAAAGACACACCTAATTTAAATTTTTGCTGATTTCCACTTCAAGGTTTTCTCATTGTTCTCGCTGAAGTTTTGAGGTCTCATTCTAACTACTTGACACATCAGGACATAATAGTGAGCGCTGAATTTGAAGTTTGATCTTGGAGGATAAATTAAGGTCCAAAACACAATTTAAAAAAACAAAACGACACTGAAACCGTGTGCTCGAACACTATAAGCTGCTCGGTCTCTTGGTCACAGCTCATGATGTGAAGAAGCAGTTAAAATAAAATCTAATTTTCTTTACCTTGAATTTCAGATCAGCCAAATTTAAATCAGGTTTTTGCCTTTTAAGGGCAGAGTGACAGAATTGTTTTGATATCTCACTCACAGTTTTTCTCTCGTTCATGTACAAATACCACTGACTGGATTTCCCTTTCTGTAACACTGTTACCTCTTAAACAGTGTACATTCAACACAAACAGATTACTGCTGTACTGTCTTGAATTGTCCAGTCTGATCTAGGCTTTAGATGTACCTTGCTTATATACTGCTCTCTCTCTATATATATATTTTCCATTATTGTATTGTTGCAGTTCAGAATTAGAAGCCACTCACTTGCAATGCATATGGAATTCTTTTTTTTTTTTTAAGTTTTAGTGAAATGTGAAATGTTTTATCGGCTATTGACATCTCAGTTTAATGGACTGAATAATGCTTATTAGCACAAGTGCATTCAGAGTGCCTTGTTTGAATGCGCTCATGATGGCTAATTTATAGCAGACTCATATGGACACAAAAACATCTATTCAGATTGCGCACGCTCTTATGGAACATAAAATTAAATACATTTTTCCACAGTGAGTGCACGAGAGGTATATTCATGCATTTTGCTCCAACAATTTACAGTGATTACCTGCTCCCTTGGTCTGCAATGAACTTATTTGTGCATGGCTTCATCTTTTTAAAAGTGAAAATAATGATAAAAATGTTACATGGAGACTTTTGCATTGTATTTTTCCAACAAAATTGAAATTGGATCTTTATTATATTAAAACCTGCTTTAATTGAATAACACGATGTAATCAATTACACTGCTCAAAAACCCCCCACTTAAATCACACATAGAAAAGCTTTTTTGATATAAAATGTGTAATTCATAAACCCTTTGCAGGCAAGGTTCAAAATTATACCACCAATCAAAGTTTAAAATTGAAATTAGAGGCTGCTTCAACTGGTGTCATAGTGTGGCTCTGGGTGAGATAGCAGACGGTGACCTGGCAGATCTCCTTCTAGACCTGGATCATTTCATCAGTGACATCCGAGACAGTCTGGGTGCTCCCAGAGGTTCTCAGTTGGATTCAGGTCTGGGGAAATGAAGGCCAGTCAATGGCATCGATGCCTCTGTCCAGGAATTACCTATACACTAGAAGAACCCACAGCAACAGCATAAGGTCTGACAGTGGGTCTGAGGATTTCATCCTGGTACCTAACAGTGATCAGCTGTTTAGCATGTGGAGGTCTGTGCAGCTGTCCAAGGATATGCCTCCCCAGTCCATCACTGACCCACTGCTAAGCACTCATGCTCAGTGCTACTGCAGGCAGCATAACACTGACCAAGGCATCTCCAGATTCTTTCACGTCTGTCACTTGTACTCAGTGTGAAGCTGCTCTCATGGCGTGTCAGCGGAGAACACGCCAATTCTGATGTTCACTGGTGAATGCCAATCAAGCTGCACTGTGCTAAAGGCCACACCAAAGGACGTCAGCCCCTAGTCCCGTCTTCATGGCGTGTGACCGTTTGGTATTCGTATTAATAGCCTACTGGGGTCATTTTGTAGGGCTGGGATTGGGGAGGCCCTGTCCAGTTCTCATAACATACGCTCCTACAGGAACCTGAATGTGCTGCATGGAGCGTCTCGTGATAACAGTGTTGACAAGGACGCTAGCAAAAAGCAAAAGCAGAGAAACGTGGTGCAGGAAGGACATGGAGAGTAATGGTCTGTGGCCACCACCTGCTAAACTGTTGTCATGTTGTTGCCTCTCCGGTGTGCCTGTTGTAGCTTTCATTGCACCAAAGCAGGTGAAATGGATTGCTCCCTAAATTTTACCTTTTTTTGAGCAGTGTATTTGTACAACTTTCCACTTAGAAAAAGGAAATAATCAATCTTGATTGAGTTTTGGTGGTGAGTGGATTTAAGGGAATGAAAAGTCACACTCTAGAAAGTATCGTGTGATCTGTCCAACTGTAAGACAGGGTTTCAGTTTCTTTGAGAGACAAAAATGTGACTTTTACTTTATGCAAATTTTTACCATATTTCTAACTAAAGAGAGATTTTTCTGAAATGGTTAGAGTCGTGGATATAAAACTGAACGTATGTTAATAACAATTTTCTCACTTGCCAATGAAAAAAA
This sequence comes from Mchenga conophoros, assembly GCF_057382185.1. Taxonomy (NCBI): domain Eukaryota; kingdom Metazoa; phylum Chordata; class Actinopteri; order Cichliformes; family Cichlidae; genus Mchenga; species Mchenga conophoros. The sequence continues at coordinate 43,044,944 of NC_140540.1, forward strand.
AAATCCACCCACCACTTTGCTACAAAACTACTTTGACAATTAGTCATGACGCCAAATGTGACCACACAGTTTTTGGTGCTCTAATCTAACCCTTTTTCTGAGACAGGACTTTGACGTCTGTGTGTCATCTTTCTCACAACTTTCCTGTTTCTAATAGGTGTACCCGTCTTGTTCCATGTCTCATAACATGTTTCTGCATATGTAATCGTGGCGATGACACTTAATTCATATTAATCTGTTTTTTTCCCTTGCACCCCTTTCATTCTCTCTTCCAACGCTTAAAATAGAAGTGGAGCAAAAAGGTAAATAACAGACACGACCCAAACCCTAGCTCCTTGTTTTGTGGCATCTAGTTGTCAGTTACCTATTTTCCGATGGTGGCCTCTAGAAACCCATTGCAGACGTTATCGTCAGAACCTCCGCACCCCCCAACTGTAACGTTAGCAGCCAGTGTAGTGCTACAAGGGAAGTAAAGCTGGCCATATAAAGACGGTACACAAGCAGCCAAAAGATGTAAATGGGGGAATATTGGCTGCAGTCCATAGGGGCGTCCTCTTCTCATTCTCCCTGGGTGCTTTGCTACTCAGCAGAATCTCATATTGCTTGGCTTCTAAACCCTTTTCCATAGCATGCCATGGTAACAGTGTTTCCTGGCCTTCTTTTCAAGCTTTTGCTATCAACTGTCCCTTTTCTCTTCAAGATCCCTACCCTTCTCACTGTTTTCCCCATTATTCTCACCAGACCACTTGCTGCTCTTTTCTCCGTTGATTCTTATGCCTCCTTTACCTCAGACAACAACCAAAAACACCTCAAGAGACCCTTTCAAAGAAAAGAAACCAAACATTTTTTATTACTTTTCAATTTGAATGATTGTGATATTTGCACCACTTCGTAATGACGAGCCTCTCAGGTATATACCATTAGAATAGGTGGTGTAACTGAGACATCAGAGTATACACATTTTGCAGACTCCGTTGACTCCTGCTCTGTCATAACCTCTCCCGTCTGTTGCCAAGTGACTTTAGTTGGCTGCATACTTTTATTTACAGGACCAATTGTTATGTTAAGTTTTGTTTCTGTTATGTTTTCCCCTCATTTGTGTTTTACTCAACAGTTAATGTCTATGAGGCCAGTCTTCTTTTCGTTTCCGACTACTACATATTTAAACATTATGCTTAATAACTTTTCTATTTCTTTGTATTTTTTCTTTCTATGCACAAAACGTCCTCATATTGGCTATAGATGTTAGTTGTGTTTTGGCCACTCGTTGATATGTGTTTGTCCCCACTCTTATTGGACAACCTGTAAAACAAAATGAAGAAATTAGCTATTAAATCGGCTATTTAAGCGTGTGTATATATATGTATATGCTTTTCACATTTTAACCTTTCTGCTTCTCATTCTACTCTTTCTCCATTGCTAGTTTTTCTTTGTCCTGGGACTCTGAAAGCTGTCGGTGAACCTTCCTTTATATTTGAAGCGGAGCAGCAAGCTGGAGCCTGGTGCAAAGACCCACTGCAAGCCGGCGACAAAATCTACTTCATGCCTTGGACTCCGTACCGAACAGACACTCTAATCGAGTACTCCTCCTTGGATGACTTTCAAAATGCCCGTCAAACCATCACCTACAAGCTGCCGCACCGGGTGGATGGGACTGGATTTGTGGTCTACGACGGGGCGGTGTTTTTTCAACAAGGAGCGTACCCGAAACATCGTGAAGTTTGACCTGCGGACTCGAATCAAAAGCGGTGAGGCGATCATCAACAACGCCAACTACCACGACACGTCGCCCTACAAGTGGGGAGGAAAAACAGACATTGACCTGGCGGTGGATGAGAACGGGCTGTGGGTGATTTATGCCACAGAGCAGAACAATGGTATGATGGTGATCAGCCAGCTGAACCCCTACACGCTACGATTTGAAGCTACCTGGGAAACGACCTATGACAAGCGCTCAGCCTCCAATGCCTTCATGGTCTGTGGAGTACTCTATGTGGTCCGCTCCACCTACGAAGACAATGAAAGTGAAGTCAGCAAGAGCCTGATTGATTATATTTACAATACCAAACAGAACCGTGGGGAATACGTTGATATCCACTTTCCCAACCAGTACCAGTACATTGCAGCTGTGGATTATAATCCGCGAGATAACCAGCTCTATGTGTGGAATAACTTTTACATCCTGAGGTACAACTTGGAGTTTGGCCTGCCTGATCCGGCACATGGTAAGAAACCGTCGCCCCAATCATTTCTCCTGCAGACAATAGTGTTAAATTGCATTGCTGAGATTGTGATTTTAGTTCCTGTCAAGTGCACTTTTATATTCCTCTGCTATCCCCATCTATGTATCAAGTGTCACAGCTGACTGATTTTTAATTTAGAATCTAATATGTGCTAGATATGTTATGGGAAGCTTTGGAGTGTAGGAAAGCATTGAAGTGAGCGGGGCTCTGTGGTAAACAACACCTCGAAGCCAGTTACCATATCATAAGGGATCAGCATCATGGGGATTTGGGAGGTTTACCATCCGGGCGTTCCCTGAGTCCCTGGTGCTAAGGCTCCAGGGACCCCTGCTAGCATATTCCTTTCTTTTTTTTTTTGAGAGTGAGTAAGACAGGAAGAGAGAGAGATACTCTCACCTCTGGAAACATACATGTCTGGACAGGTGCAAAGTCTGGCCTGGGGCAAGGTTAGATAATTCCCCAGTGATGCTGAAACTTGAAATCTCTGTTGGCCATTAAAAAGTGAAAAAAAGCGAGAGAACCCCCCCACTTCATTTTACAGTCTCTAGCTGAAGTGTAAGGATTCAAGGTTCTCCTTAAGACAGAAAGAGATGCAGACAAAAAAGAGACGGATCAATCATCCAGGGTCACATCGGCAGCATGTGTTTTTAATTTAGCTGTCAAGAGCTGAGCGGAGACCAGCCAAGGCTTGCAATCGTCCTTACGCTGAGAATATAATAACGGTAATTATCTTAATCCCTCCACACCCAGAATCCTAAGTCCACGTAATGCTCAGCATAGTTAATGATGAGCCACAGAGGTCAAGCAACTTTTTCACAGATTATCCAAGAGCTCAATATTTATTAATGCGTTGGCTCGTCCACTTTGGTATTGATAGGGCACGGCCTAGGGCTGCTAGACTGGGTTCAGCAAGTGGAACAGCATCAGCCTAGGCAATGCAAACCAGGTCTGAGGTAAAATGCACAGGGTTCACTGGCCAAATAAAATTAAAAAATGATCTTTATAACTTGCGTGAAGTTCTTCCACTAAATACTTTATCAATATATCGAGTTTTACCTACAAATTTTGAACAATTGAGGCGTATTCTGCAGTCAGAATCCGTTACCTTATTTTAGTCATGCCTGAACATACATTCACGTACTCATTTGAAGAAATCAAAAATAAGCTGGTTTTGGGCCATTCCCTTAAATTTCCCGACAGTCACTGTAAAAGCGGTCGTGTTATTTTTTTCTCCTAACAAATGAGAATCAATTAGTGCATTATGTGTTTATAACCAGCAAACTGACTATGAAGCAGTCAGCATTGTCTTTCCAGATTAACTGATATGGCTTCCCGTATTAAGCTGTTTATACACACACTGCATGCTCAATCAACTTTTTCATTTGTTAAATGGACACTGATCACCGATAGCAAAATAAGAGGCTTTAAAAGGATCTGCCCTGATATAAGAATACACTCCAGTTGTCTGTGTGTCTTAAATCACACTGTGCTAGCTTGTTTATTCACACAGATACCTCTCAAGCATCAAAAAGAGCCCACTTCACTTCCTGTCTAGTACGTTAAGAAATATACAGTCTCTGACATCCTGCATTTCCTTCTCCTTAGGGTTTCCTTATTCTCTCATCTTTATTTTAATGTCTACAAGGACTCAGTTCTCTCCCCTTGATAAATGAGACATGAGCCTGGCCCTGTTGCTGACTAATGTATGTTGAGTTGCAGTCGATGAGAGCAAGGGAGAATGGTCCAGGATGATCATCAAGATGTCAATAAACTTGTCCTCCCACATGGCTGATGTTGACACATAAATGATGGCAATTTTTTCTGGCTGTCACAGGACGCCCTCTCTTTGATATCTTTATGCTCGTTTCAGTGGCTGCATCACTGGCCACTGAAACAAGCCATCAGAATGCTTTTGTGGTGTTAAAAGTTGAACCTATACGTTTTTAGCAGCAGCGACAAAGAAAAAAGAAGGAAACTAAAAGAACATTCTCATGCACTAAAGCCTAGACTACATGCACACGCACAAAGGTGTGTTTGTGTATGAGTGTAGCAGTAACTGGCCCAAACTTGCAAAATTCTGCTGCTGAATGATGAGTTTGGCCCATTATCAGTCAGACAAACATCCAGTAGTTACTTACCGTGTAACAAGAGGATTTAAGCAGCAAAGTAATAGTTTCTTACTTTTTCTATTTGTTGAATCACCATATGGTGCACAGTGTTTTAGCCCTAAGAATCCAACATGCAAAATAGTTCCACGCTTTCAGTATTTATAGGGCTGTGTTAAACTTTTGACTAATATCTGCAGGTCGTTCTACTTTTAAAGGGAATCTCAGAGAATGAATAGAAGCTGATGGAATTGGTAGGGGCAAGACCAAAACTTTACTTTTACTGCACTTTCTGCTCTATTGCCATTTCTCAATGCACAAACAACTCAGTCACTTGATTTGATCCGTCATGGAACGCTAAGCATCAAAGTGATGCTGAGGCTTTATGCGACAGACATTTGGGTTCTTGTCAAGTCCAATAGCATTGCTCGTGTAGAGACAAGATCATCTCTTGTAGGATTATGTGGGAGTGAATGGGCTCCGATTCAACAATCAGCTCCACTGGAAGTGGATGCTATATGGGTCAGCAAGTCCCTCTCGTGGCTTTGACCAACGTCAATATAATAAAGTGGTTTTGCCAATGCAAAAGGCACATTCCTTTGTTGCATTTTTTAAGTGAGATGATTACATGGATTTGAATGAGGTATTCCCAAAGAGAACTCATTATGCACCCATTTCTGTGGAGAATGTATTCATGCCAAGCTCTGATATGTGGCCTCAAACCACCGCGTAAGCATCTCCAAAGCCTTTTATACCCAAAGTAGGTAAAAACAAGCTGTGACATTTCCAGGATGGGACACAGGTGAGCCTTGGAAATCTTTTATTTTATCCCGCACTGCAAAATACTACTGTATAAAAGCCCCCAGTGCTGCAGTTAACACCCACGCAAATCAAAACCGCCTCTTTAATTGTTCAAATGTCAATACATTTGCATACAGTTTCAATCTTTGCGCTGCACAGTCAAATTACAACATTCGCAAGTAGGGATCGTAAGAAAGAAAATGACCCAATTTGTCTAAAATTATAAGGTACGGCTCACCGACGCGAGTTGCCAATTAGCTTACAAAAGTCTGCATGTGGTCAAAACAATGCCCTGTAGTTGGTGTGTTATGAAAGTGCTTTACAGTGCAAAAATGTTCAGCTGTTAACAGATGCTTGTGACTCATATGCATTAGCATCACCCTAGAGAGCTTACCTCTTATAGTCTGATAAATATACAGCTCTCTAATAAGCACCACTATGATTCATTTCTGTCTTCTGTGGTGCTTACATGGAGGTCAACTTGTGCGTGGCAACATTTAGAGAGAAAACAAGGAAGGGGTGTAAAAAGATGGACACTGTCAACATCATCATTAAGCTTTCGCAGCCATCTAAGCTGCTCCGCTAAAATGTATAGAGCATGGATGTTTATGTGTCCTCGAGTTTGAGTTTGTTCTTTATTATTTTTTAAGGTGTTGCGATTGTCGAGTAGCCGGCTTGGATAAGGAGGTGCCACTTCCCAGGCTCAGTAAAAGGGATGCTACTTTTAGCTAGTTACAACATATGCAGTCCTGACAGTTTCGTTTAGTACGACACTGAACGAGAGAAAACATCTCGAAGCAGCCACACCCTTAAAAAATGTATAAATTAGCCACAATGATCAAAACCATCTTTTTTTTATTCTTTGTTTAGCCAGGCTGTGCAGTTTTGAAAACGTGTGTGAGGCTATTTCTGGTCAGGTGGTAAGAACTTTGTGTCTGCTCACTGTGGTGCAGGATCACAGTTCAGGATGGGTTAAAAACATGTTTGCCTTGACAACAATCAAGTGTGGACACAGCGGTGTGGATGGGGAGGGTATCGATGTGGAAAATCACCCTTTCTGTTTTTGTCTTCATGTTTTCTTTTCTGTCCGTTTCAGTCACATGGTTTCTCGCCGTCGTTGTTTCTGTTGCATTCAGTTGTGCTGCTTTACTCTTTCTTTTATTTCTTTATTTCTGAGTTGCAGACACTCATTGTCTCGGTTGGTGCCTGATGCCATCGGACCAAACCCACTCTAACTCTGACAACCAAATCCACATATCTCTCCTAAAGCATGTTTTACCCTTTTCACGTCCGTGAATATACGATAGTCACCTTTGGTCACAGCGATGCCAATTTTGTCATCAGTGAAACCGAAGCTACACGCTGCCATGGCGTGCCTTCAAATTTGTCGTCACAGGCTTGCCTGTGTAGATTTACAAGCACGCGTCGTCCCAGAAGACCGTTTTAATAAGAACAACTACTCATCCATGGTGTCCACAGCTGTCCGTCGGCGCCTCCGCAAGCAAGTGCAATCACGGTGTAACATTAAGCACCGATCACATCAGTGCCTCGTTTCTGCTTTGCCCTCCAGCTGATCCAAACTAGCAATTTTTTTCTTTTAAGTCCTCCTTCTCTGTGAATGTACACGAGCTGCGACTTAGATCCACATGTTTGCATTTTGCAAGCATGTCGTCACCCATAGGCATCTGTTTGACTTCTCTGCTGAAGTCGGGCTAAAGCCTAAGTCAGACTGCTCAAATAATGCCTAGTGAGAGCAGTGCACACTAAATGAGTGGATTTGAGCAAATCCTTAGCTCTGCCTCATGGAGAACTGCACACACACAACAGGGCAAAGATGGCCATCATAACATGAGCACGCGGCTCACACACTGCTGGCTGTCATTAAGAAGTCATTTCCACTGTTTTTTTTTTTTTAAGGATCAATATTTTCATTATAAAAAAAAAAAAGTAAAATCCAATATTTCCCATCTGTTCGTAGTTGGATTTTCTACTGATAAATTCTTGGTAAGTAACTATTCGCCTCTGTCAAGGTGACTCTAATTGTGACCGCACAAGCCCGGCCAGCCAAGGCTCAACCAAATGAAACACCTCACTGCAGCAAGTCTGTATAAAAATCCCCCCACAGCGAGCTGACCTCTTGGCAGGCCTGCTTCTTGGTCGGAACAGGTAAATTCAGCAAGTTTCATATTTTGTTGAGCGGCTTAAATACATCCCTAAATCTCATATTTTTCTGCCCAGGTGCATGATATTTCCAATTTTGTCAGCTAAATGTCTCCATTGTTGCTTTTAGAATGCAAAACTCTCTAATATCTGTCCGCCTGCTTCAGCTCTTTATTCCTCCCCCGTATCTTTTTAAACACAATTTAGTTATTCTGTCTACATCATAACACCGCTGTTCTCCTTTTTGGTTATGATATAGGAGTGAATTTAACTAGGCTGATGAAAAAGGGAAATTCCACAATGGGGATTTGGACTATTATTCACAGCGTCTCAGATATTACTTTTGTGGGATATAACGAACCATCTGGTGGCAATAAAGGCTATTACACATCAGGTTAGGAGGTCACCTGTTTCCTCTGAAATATGATCACGATCTTTGCTGTTACTCCAGCACTGAGCACTGGCCACTGGATAAAGAGCTTATCCCACAGTCCCGACCTGCTAGTTGGAACTTCACTTGGAATGCAGCCTTACAAGCTGATGTTACGTTAGTATAAACAACATGGCCAAATAATCTCCACTGACAGCACACAAGATGTGGGCAATAGCAAACCCGGGGTTATGATTTAGAATGTCACAAAGAGTTGTTTTACATAAAGGGGAGGAGGGGTGATTATAGTTACACTGAGTCCTATAGCCAAGGGGATCCACAGTCTCTTGTTTGATTACAGTCTGACTGTGAAACAAGGCGTATTAAAAGAATTATTACTCAGACATCACAATGGTCCCCCATCACTCCCTGACACACGCCTTTGAGGAGATTTATTTCACACAGGCGTGATTATTGTGTCTATGGGAGTCTGTGTTTCTCTAATCTGCGGGTTTGCATGGATTTCTGCATTTTGCAGCTCCCGTGCTCACACATGCACACGCAGCCGCTTGGGTGTGCATCTCCGTGCGCTCGTGCACGTGCATGTGACTGCCCCAAAATAGATACCCTCTCCTGTGCACAGCGTTGCATATCAGTCTGCCTGGCACACTTTGAGTTAACGCTTGAAATTTGAGGCACGTACGGTTCAGAAAGCTGCAAGGAAAAAAAAAAAGAAAACAGGCGGCAGTCTGGCAGCTGCTAAGTCTGTTCTCCATACATTTTGTGTGTGAGAGTGTATATGAATGTGTAAATGTGTATATGTATGTCTCTGCTTCCTTCAAAGTGTGTGTGTGTGTGTGTGTGTGTGTGTGTGTGTGTTGCCTCCAGTGCTGCTGTGTGAAACAGAAACACTGGAGACAACAGAAAATAACATAATCCAACTATTAGGTTCCCTAAGACATAGATGTGTACTGTACACACCTCACAAGGACATGACTCATGGGAAATTATATGAATTTTCACTCACCTTTCTTAATATTTACTGCTGATACACAAGCAATCATACGCTGTGTTCCCTCCACAGCTACAAACGCGGCGTAGAGTGAAAGATGTGTAATCCAATTTCCTTTGTGTATTATTGTTATTATTGGTAGATATCAAAATGCATCACAAACATATTATAAATCATCACGCTGTTTCGTACTCAAGAACAGCTCCATTTCCATATGAACTTCGATGCAAGGCGGGACCCGGAGACAACGAGCGCCGTGCGCGCTGGAAACAGGGACGCATCAGCAGTATTAGCACAGAGAATTATTTACAGTTTTTCTCACACTTCAGCGCCTTATTTCAATTAGCCTGCGCTCAGTGTCGAGCGGCTCTAAAGCCGATGGGTTGTTCGTTGGTCCCCTTCCCAAAAGCCTATCACGGGTCGCTATTGATGGCAGAAACAGGCCTGGATCTGTTTTGTGGTTTCATGGGCTCGTTAACTTTTTCCCCTTTCATGGGCGTGTGATTACCACAAGCCTTTCACTGTAGCACAAAAAGGTTGTTTTTTTCCCTCTCTCAAAAATGGTACAGTAGGTACAAGCGGTACAGTAAATCTCTTAAGCAGCTTCACTTCCCATCATGTGATTATTCCATGACAAAGCAGGGGATAGAGGAGGTGATAAGTGACATCCAATAATTATTTTAGCTTTTAATGTGGCAAATTAGCTGAAACGAATGCTAAACCACTTTCCCTTCCCTCACAAGATAAACAGCACCTGATAATGTGTATGAAACATTACCCTGATGAACAACCATGCGGTGCCTACTGAAAGTGAAGCCATTAAACATAATATAAAAGACACACACGCTGTCGGTTTTCATTTGTCACCTCGCCGTGAATACAGAGTCCTGGTAAAGTCTCATCTGGCCTCTGTGTGTGTGTGTGTGTGTGTGTGTGTGTGTGTGTGTGTGTGTGTGTGTGTTGCGTCCATGCATATGCTTTGCACTGGCTCAAAACTTGACATGCTCCTCTCCTCGATTTCCCATCTTATTGTCTGTCATCAATCCGAGGCCTGTAACCCCTGTGGTAATAACCGAACCACCGAGATACATTCAAGTGCAACAATGTGTGGGTGTTGAATCTCACAAAGAGGTTATGAATAAGTCTGCCCTGACTAGTGGCAGTGCTTTGGAGAATATCACTCTGTGCGCTCCCACTGTATGACAGCTAATTGAAGCTTCCCCTTGGGCTGAGTGCAGCACAGACATAATAATCAAGGATCCTGTCCTGGATTCGATATATAGCCCGAACGTGGGATTTGCTTCTTTTGTCATAATCAAAGGAACGTCGCACAGGGAAAGTTCAGGAGTGTCAAGGCATGTGTTGCCACAATGGAAAACAGAACTATTTGCTTAATGTTATGAATCTGAAAAGGTCTGGAAAGGCCTGCTGCAGCACCGCCAACAGATCGATAGCCATCCCTCACTCGGCTCTGCTTGCTCTGCTTATAAAAACCATCCACTTAGACATCTCTGTGAAGAAGTGACTACCTGAGAAGAGTGTCCATTTTAATGCCTTTGGGTTAATTCCTCCTAGCGTTCATTGGATTAAATTAAACAGTCTATGGCATAACGGTAATGAGATTATTGTGTTTCTGGTAGGATTACGGGATGACAAGCTACGTACACGGGAGCAGCAGTGGTCAGAGGGGCTGCATTGTTTATGCACGGATCTCTGTGGGAAGTGTAGCCTACATCCACATTAGCCTCGTTTTCACACTGGAAAGCGGATTAGTTTGCATCATAAACATGACATGAAACCTCCAAACTGGATTAATTGAGCCATTTTAAATAATGCGTTTTCTTCCCAGTACTGCTCATTAACGAAGCTCTGATGGCGTCCAATCAGAGCAGCAAGAGTTTTATTGGGGTTTTTTTCGTAGCTAACTGATTCTTTGGTTTTTTTCAATCCACCCCGCAGCCCTTTCTGTAAGCCACAGGGTCGTCCCTCTCAAACGGAAACCCCTCAGTTCAAGCTCTATATCAACAAGAGTCCAACATTAATTATATTCCCAGCTTTGCTGTTGACAGCAGGCACCCACCATCAGAGAATAAAAAGATTGCGGTCGTTTTAACTAGCGCGTAAACCCCAACATCACAGCAATTTTTTTTTGTTTTTGCATGTAGTCCTGTTGAATGAGAGTATAGACAAGATACAGTTGTTAGTTGACATGCAAAAGGAATGTGCTTGGATTACAGCAGATGCCTCTTTGATTTATTGGCTGTAGTGGTGAGCCCTTTATCTTGAATCACGCTGCCGAACAGCAATTTATTTTCATTTCATTTCTGTCTGGATCCTAAACCTCCCACCCACAGAGACTGGGATTTTTAGCCTTATCATCTTTCATACTTTGGAAATGAGAAACCCATAAAGGGGCCCCACAGTTTCTTGGGAGCCTTGTGGAAGTTTGCCAAGCAACTCTGACCCAGACATTTATGAAGAAACAACGATAATCATTTTAACACTGCGTTGACACACATTCGTTTCCTTTAGACCGAGCCGCAGCATTGATTGCCACAGCTTGTAAAGTCAACCAGGAATCTGCAAAGCTTGCTTCACGTCTCTGATTCTTCTCAGTGAGTCTTAAAAAAGAGAAAGAAAGAAAAAAAAGGGCTATAGCAATAAAAGGATATTGGTGCAGAATAGAGACAAACATTTCTCCCAGCCAGCTAAATGCTGGTGCTGAAAGGACACTAAGCACAGGTTGTCTCTCAACTGCTGTGACAGGCTGTGCAGCCAAGAATTTCACTGTGTTGAGTAAAAGGATACAGGTAGGGGAGAAGGGACAAGAGAAGGGGGGATGCTGAGGTGAAGCCAGCCGACCAGCCAGCCAAATCTGCCTTCAGCTCAGTGTCAAAACAGCCAGTCAGCTGTGTACACCTTCATGTCACCTGCTTGTGCGTGTGTGTGTGTTTGTGTGTATGCCGTCCTATAGCCTCCCTCAACAGGAGGGAGCACAGAGAGTCATCTCCTCTGGTCAATAGAGCCTAATTCTCCACAGGTGGCAGCCAGCCTCAAAGACGATTCCCTTCAGCTCCACTGTGCTGAAGCTTCTGATCCACACGATGGGGCCTTTGGTGATGGAAGAATTGGTGTGTGTGTGTGTGTGTGTGAGGGTTGAGTCAGATAAGAGGCGATAGATATGGAGCCAGGGGTTCACCAGAACGCCGAAAATGTCTTCTTATTGACCCCACTCTTATTGAATTTTCCCATCGTCGCCCTCTGTTTCTCCGCTTCTCTTGCCTCACCCCTTCCACCTCAGATTATCTCCTCGTTCTCACTTTCTGCCTCGTCTCTACCTTCACCTGTTATTTCACAAGGTGTTGCAGCACCGACAGCAACTGTGCTCAACCCCGGCAGTGTAACAGCACCTCTTCGCATTTTCTGCATGCTCTATAGGCAGCCTAATGGAGGAAATCAAAGTACTCAAATGCGATTAGATCGCATAACGTTCAGAGCTCCTTTTGATTGATTCGGCTTTTTTCTGTTAAATTCAACCAACAAATATGTTTTTTTCCGAGGTGGTTGTTCTGCTTTCTTTTTGCACTTGCAGATTTATATCAAATAGTCAGTGTTTATCAACATTTCATCTATAAAGCTCCCTTATGTTCAACTTTTATGAAATGTAATTACAGCGTTACTCTCACTCCTCCGGTGTATCACATGAAAAATGTCTTCATAGTTTTTCCTTAGTGGCTCATGTTAAATGTAAGGACTGCACTATTTTTCTCCTTTCCTGGGACTGAAACATATTGTTTTTGCCCGGGGCATTGGAAGAGTTACTGCACACCTGTTTTATCAGAGTATGAGTTGTAGGGAGAAACAACTGTAAAATGAATGTTCTGGCACCATGGCTGCACATACAGGTTCCGTGTTGCTCTAGTGAAATTTAATCAGCCATGCCACAAAATCTTCCAGGCAAGAATGATTGCCAGGCAGGAGGATGTTACTGTAATTATTGTCTTGTTCGCTTCAGACTGAGTGCCTTGGATAAGCCATAGTCAACGGGAAAGCAAATACGCTTGTTGCACAAAGCACTTAGTGGCAATTTACACAACAGGGTACTTGGATGTATAAGCATTACAGCGTCGAACGTGTTGAGGAAAAAAATGGGAATGTTGCTTACAGGGGGCGCCGTTAAGGTTTAGTTGTACATGAAGACTTCTGCCCACCAGAAGGTCAAGCTTTGAAAAGCTGCCAGGTTGAATATTCTTAGCAAATCCTCGGTATTATGTGTTTTGCACAACAGGGGTGCCACACTAATGAGCTGACCTCACACAGCAACCGCAGGTCAACTTACCATTTGGTTATTATTTTTATTCACAGCACTGCATCGTGTTTTCGGAGGCTGAGAAACACTAAATGTATCCCAGTGAGATCCAGACTCGTCGTGTTCTCCCCCAACCCCATCCAACCCAGCGCAGATCACACAGCGGCGCTCCACCCAAATATTGACTTCTGTTTTTCTCTCCCGTTGCACAGCACCGCCGTTTTCAGAAGTCACCACGACTCCGCCTACAAAAACGACAACCACCACAACAACAACCACGGTGCACTGGGGTGTGGACAACAATACCACCACAACAGGGTACAAGGAGCGCAGCAGGGGAACGCCCAGGCCACGTCCTGTAATCCCACAGACTCCTTCCCCTCCGCCCCTGGAGTCTTTCCCTTTACCTGAACGCTTCTGCAAGGCAATTGAGAAAAGAGACATAATGTGGCCTCAGACCCAGAGGGGCATGCTTGTTGAGCGACCTTGTCCCAAGGGAACACGAGGTAAACAGAGCCGTCTTTCCTTCTCTCTCTCTCATCTCAGGGCCGACTGCTCGCTGCGTTCAATATGACCCGACAGCTCTCGAGAGAACATCCCCGTGTTTGTTAGATATTCCTTTTTTCTCTAATTATAAAAGATTTAACTTAAAGGAATCAGCAGTGGCTGTTAGCGTAAGCAGTCTCTGACTGACTGAGGCTCAGCTGTTTGTGTGTTCCTCATTTGATTGTATATGAACTCGTGTCACTTTGTAGCAATAACAGGCTAACAAAATTAGTTTTCTGTACATTGTCTCGATAGACAAAGTGGGGAAAACTAAGAAGAAACTTCTGCTCAGGCTTATGTTGTCATGTGCACAAAAATGTTTTGGATTCATATATGTTCTACATATAAATACTCAATTTGCATGATTGTGTTGCTTGTGTGCAATTTCTTCCTTTGATCTCTGTTTCTGCCTTTGTTGTTCAGCGAGCAGCCTCATAAAAAATATGTATTTGATTTGAGTTGATTCAACTTGACTGTTCTCTTCTTGTTTGTTTTCTTGGTTTTTTTCTGTCAGGCACAGCATCTTATTTATGTGTCCTTTCCACCGGGGACTGGCACCCAAAGGGCCCTGATCTCAGCAACTGCACCTCCCACTGGGTCAACCAAGTAGCCCAGAAGGTTTGTATGAGCTCTGCCTCGCTGTTTTCCATCTAAGTGTTTTTCTTAAAATAAGGAGTAGACAAAAATAATGTGTTCCTGTAAAGGACGTCAATTGCAAAAGTAAACTATTCACTGGAAAAAAAATATAAACATGGAAGCAAATCTGGGTCAGAATCACTCGAAAGCAGGATGACAAAAAGGGCTGATGTGTCCTATATTTTTGGTTTTATAGAAGACGACTACAAAAAAAGAAAAAAGTGAAATATCGGAGTTAAAACGATCCAAATTTTGTGTTAACAAAATAAAATGACACAAACTGCATTATACAGAGGGACAGTAGGAAAGGCACCATGAAGCTGCAGTGTGTATAATTGTGTATTTACATTTTAGTGATTTTGATTTTACATTTTGGTTAGTGGTGTAGTGGTTAACACCTTCACCCAGTTTGAAACTGGGAGGTCAGAAGCTGGCCCATAAATAGGACGGTTGTATTAGGAAGAGCATCCGACATGTAATCTGTTCCAAATCCACCACGTGGACTCGTTTGCTTTGGCACCCGACTCGGAAATAAGGGACAAAAGTACCTGACATTGTGCCCTTTGATTAAAAGCCTTTTACCTTCTGTATAATCTGCACCATAGTCTTATTTTGCAAACCACTCTTTGTAGACTTGTTTTTTTCTTTTGCCTTAGCACACAATAAAAAAGAAAAAACTGCCACTATAGCAGCTTCTGCTGTGTGAAGAAAACATTAAACCCTCTTTTCATAACCAATATTTCAAGGACTCATTCAAGTGTGATTTTTATGTTAGAAACAGAGCCGCAAAGAGCCCTCCAAGTCTGTCTTTTCGTATTCTCATTCGCATTACTCACTCTCTCCCCATGCAGATCCGCAGCGGTGAAAACGCGGCTAACTTGGCCAATGAATTAGCCAAGCACACCAAAGGACCCATCTTTGCCGGGGACGTCAGCTCCTCAGTGCGCCTGATGGAGCAGCTGGTGGACATCCTGGATGCGCAGCTGCAGGAGCTCAGACCCAGCGAGAAGGATTCTGCAGGACGGAGCTTCAACAAGGTAACCAGATCCTCCACATATTAGCAGGGTATTAAAAAATATTACCTCAAGTTTCTCCCCAGTTCCCTCTTACTGAATGACTCTGCATAACTTACATCGCTTTTATGCTTTACTGATAACTTAATACTTCTTTAATACAATAGCTGCGTTTTATTAGATTTTTTTCACCAGATTACGTCAGCAGTCTGCTTTTCTGTGCTTTTCACTTCAAGTTCAGCCGAGCTGGGAAACAAACAGCAGTTCTGATTTTTGAGCAGATGTGTATTCAGTGTCATGAGTGTGATCCACCGGTGCCATTTGAGACTGGTCGTTTTATCAGTTGGTTTTTCCATCCAGCGCTCACCCCTTTATTATTTCTACCAATTCTTTACTCGAGCTCGTGAACTTGTGCAAATTACATGTCTCTATTTTGTATCTGTTCTTTTCCTTCTCAAACAAAAAAGCTCCAAAAGCGAGAAAGGACATGCAGGGCATACATGAAGGTACTGAAGCAAAGCTTCTGCCCACTCTGCTTGCAGCTGCTGTCCCCTCTATTCCTGTACTACCGTACTGTATATGCCCTAGCCCAAGTTCAGCAGCATGCACCCTCTCCACTGTCGTGTACACCCTCCTCCCTGTGCTTCCTGCTTTTTTGAGTAATTGCTTCACACAAAAACACAGTTGTATTCAAAGTGCTTCCTAAGTCAAAGAGAAGTCATCTCCAGTTACTTAGGTGGCTTCTTTTTGTAACTGTGTACGTGTCTTCTTTTTTTTCTCTCCTGTATGCATTGACAGCTATGGTGTATTTTGTTGTTTCTTCCGTTTGTCCCTGTTATTATTTTCTGTGTTTACTCAAGACTGCACGCCTACATGAATAACAGCACAACTCAAGCAGACATCCTCTTCTTACATCCCCCTCATTATTCATTTGATGAAGGATTTGCTGCTTTGTAGTGATGTATCAAAACTCTTTCTACGGATCGTTTCCTGACCATTCACAGCCTGCAAAGGGAAAATCCACAAGGGCGCAGGTTTGAGGTCATTAAATGAATGCGTTTCATAAATTAAAGGTACAAATCTATAGCTCGAGCTGGTTAATGGGGTTAGTGCAGGTCAAACGCTTTTTTTTTTCTTTCCCTTTCTTCCCCCAAATGCTTTCACAGCGTTGGGTTCGCACATCAAAGTATTTTGGCTGTATATATATCCCCCCACCATCAGGGACATCAGTGTCCTCCACCTGCCACCAAAGTCACCCCCCTCAATCCATCTCTCCTTCGGGAGGGTGTTAAAATGGATCAAGCTAATTAGCCAGTCAACGGCCGTGCGCTCGTAAAGGAGGCAGGGAAACTGGAAAAAAGCAAAAAGCACATACGTAGTCATATCGCCGCCGCCGCGTCGCATCATCGTTTCGCTTTTTAAAGTCAAAACATTTCGATTTGACTTCCGAGAGGTTATGTCGATGTAAATTACAGCAGCATGAGAGAGGATCAGGGACAGGGATTGTTGAGTCATCAGTATCTGACATCTGACGCAACTTCACATTAGCCCCCCCCCCCCCCCCCCCCCCCACACACACCCCACCCTCTCCTCCAGCCGTCGCCAGCATTGATTACCTGATTAGACGCATTGATTTTATTATTTCCTGAAGAAAACCCTGCATCATTTATGCCCAATTTATCCTCCGTGTTTCCTGAGCTTTTAGATGGCAAAAAAGATGTAAGGGAAAAAAAAACAAGGTTTGCATTCACGGGACAAACAACAGTTTAGCAAACTGCACACTTTTGGTTGACTTTTCGAGTGCCTTTGCAGGGCGGCTTAATTACTTGTTCTACAGTAAAGTGTTTGAAGAAAAGGAAAGTTGCTGCCCACTGAACTTTCCAATTAGAGAGCTTTAATTGAGATCAGCCACGGAGACTTTGGCTTTCACCAGGCCGTCTCTTAATATCCTGTTATCAGACAGACGTGATAGGCTCAGTGCACTGTGACCCAGAGCATCGACGCAACATCCTTGGAAAAGAGGCCGAGCATCGCTGAAGCGCCTCGTCTCCTCCGCTCTTTTAGCAGTTCTTCCTTCATTAACATCACATTAAAAACATTTTTTATTGTTTTTATTTTGAAATGTGTTGCAAATATATGTTTACATTACATATACACCTGAGAAACAGACGTCCTTTCAGCTTCCTCACTTTTGTCCATTTCACTCCTAACGACGTGACACTCCAGCACAGCGTTTCACTAACTCACATCAGCGTCTGCATGTCACAGCTCATCCACAGAAAATGTCACTTGTTTCCAGACACTCAAGAACCTTTGTTTTCTGTGGATTTGTTTCGGTTATCTGCTTTAATACAGGCCATCGTGGACACGGTGGATAACCTTCTGCGACCAGAGGCGCTCAAATCCTGGCAGGACATGAACAGCACCGAGCAAACTCACGCAGCCACCATGTTACTGGATACTTTGGAGGAAGGGGCCTTCGTCCTCGCCGACAACCTCATGGAACCGGCTATTGTCAAAGTCCCAGCAGATAATATAAGTGAGTAAAGCCGAGTTTGCGGTAAGCAAATGACAAGCGTCCGTGAT
>NC_140540.1:43062824-43103120 GCF_057382185.1 Mchenga conophoros
ACTGGTCGAAATGAGGAGACCTTTACTGTAACAAAGAGATAAGAAAGTAAACATCCAGCAGCTAAGGGAGCAATATCAGCATGTGATGACCTGCACACCATCTGCCAATCAGGCCGTCACAGGAGAGCCAGCAGATGTCAGGAGTCCAATGAAAACCCTCTGTGTGTACGTGAGGGTGAGGAGGAGGTGTTTGCTCCCAGTGTCACCCTCTGCATGTTGTTCCCAGCAATCAGCACGCTGTGTCCAGTTTTTAGTGCATCTGAATGTACAACTGTCTGACATTTTGGCAAAAGCTAACCTGCTAAAGATGTTGGGCACCAGATGAAACGATGTGTTTTGTACTCGGGGTGTAATAATGTGGCATTACGTGAACATTACAAATTGTGGTGTTTGTTCAAACGTGAAATTTGCAGCTTTTGTTTGGCTTCAAGAACAGCTGGTCATGAGCAAAACACTGAATATCTCTAAAAAGCAAAAATAAATAAATAGATTTAGATGAATTGATGTTTTTTTCTACCCGATTTTAATTATTGAAAATATAAAAATGAGCTGGTGAAATAATTTTGGAATTAATTTTTCTTTAGCAGAGATTCAAATCTACTTACAGTTTTATCCAGCATTGCTGGGCATCGTTATTTATCCATTTATTCTTTATAATTGTATATAGAATAATAATTGCATCTCAACAGTATAAATAACCCTGTAACACTTGGATTAATAATTTTGCACACAGTTTACTCACACAAACGCACACAAAAGTTACGTTAAAAACAATCAGAGGTGTTGGGGTGGGGGATACCAGATTATTGGAACATGTGAATTGCTTGTAGAACTTCATTTAAAATATTATAAATTTATTGTGTGTACAAGTCAAAAAGGGGAGGGGAGGGGGGCAGACCTGAAATTAGCCTGTGTCTCATAATGGCTGGGAAACGTGACCTCGTCCTCATTCACTGACAGAGACAAATGAAAGCGGCACCATAAACAGGCCAGGACTTGTTTACACTGGCTGGTATCAGCCTCAGGACTCACACTGAGGGTGATAAGAAGTGTGATGCAGAAGAATAGGTGTGGTGATTTCATTGTCACACTTTGTGTCTGATGCTTGTAGACATGAACCTTTTCCTTTTCCCCTTTGTTAATAATAATGGATTGCATTTATATAGCGCTTTTCGAGACCCTCAAAGCGCTTTACAATTCCACTATTCTTTCACTCTCACATTCACACACTGGTGGAGGCAGCTACAGTTGTAGCCACAGCTGCCCTGGGGCAGACTGACAGAAGCGAGGCTGCCATATCGCGCCATCGGCCCCTCTGGCCAACACCAGTAGGCGGTAGATGAAGCGTCTTGCCCAAGGACACAACGACCGAGACTGTCCGAGCCGGGGCTCGAACCGGCAACCTTCCAGTTACAAGACGAACAGCCAACTCTTTGAGCCGCGATCGCCCATAAATAAACATAGTGGTGCTAACCCCATCTGAATGAAATATTCTTTCTTTTGTATTATCTGCAAAATAATTTTGCAATTCACAAAATCATGAAGTGTGAGTGTGTTTCACTGAAACAATTTCCATCTAAATGAGAAAACACAGATCAGTTAATAAGTAGTTACAAAATGCCATCAATACATGTGGATACGTAGTGCCTCAATAAGTCCTGACCAGTCTGTGGTCTGAATCCTTTTTGAATTTTCTGTTAGTAGATTTAAATTTAGGGTTTTTTAATGAGTTTTATTGCTTTTTGTTTCTTGTTCTAATATTTATCAAACACATTTAGAGAAAACATATGGCCTTAATGTATTGAATTTTTTAAAACTACACTGCATTTGAATTTGTCACTCGACTCTCACTTATTTTTTAAGTATATTAATAGCCTCTGAAAATGTGTGCATGAGCTTTTATATCTGTTGATGCCTTATAAGCTGTTCCTGGCATCCCAAATCCGCCCCAAGACAAAACAGAACTCACAATTTCAATATAAATTTTTTATTACTCATTTGAGTTTCATTAAATTAGATAATTTATTTTCTTTTCTTAAAAAAACCCGTGACAGCGGTTGTTATGTCAACATGTGTTGGCTTGACTTTTGAAAGGTGCTCTTGGTCATGGCCAGGAGCAAGATGACATGACTGTGAAAAAGTCGCCTGCCAGGGCACACTGACATTTCACTGAATTACTAAGTGGAAACAAATCATATCTGCGAGAGATAATTATTTAACCTTTGTCCACCTTTGTTTAAAGCATCTCACCAAAAAAACCAATGGTTTGAGATAAATCGCTTATTGAAAACAGTGGACACATAAAGCTAATTCTAAGGATGTTGAAATATTGGTATGCTAATATTTCTATTCATTCATAAATTAAAATACCTATGAAAATAGCGAAATGCTTAAGATTAGAAAACCGATTGTGTTTAAAATGTGTGAAGTGCTATAGAAGAAAAACATATTCTTGTAATTGCGACATTGGGAAATCCCTGGAAATTTGTGAAAGGTAAGAGCCAGGTCAATACAACTTGTCACATCTGTGATGTTTCCTATTAGTTTATTTACTTTGTCTAATCTGTATGATCAGGGCATGGTCACATCAACACCAAAGACAGCCGGCATTTAGTTAATGATACATTTGATGGGCAACGTCAGCAAAAAATCTGCTTAAAAAGGACGCCTCTGCCTGCAGATCCTCACATCCACCAGCCATGAGGGTGCTTGTACTAGCTCTTGCTGTGGCTCTCGCAGGTGAGTAGGAATTATTTACAACTAAATGTTGTTAAATTGAACTAAAAATTCATCTTCTGAAAAAACAGTCTTTTTTAAGAATTAGATAACAACTAAGAATAAGAATTTCAATAGACTTGCAGCTGAGAAGAATTGTTACTGCCAGTGCTAGCAGTTTAATGCTGCCAGAATATAACAATGCTAATTGCCAAATGTTAAGCACATTCTGGCAAAATAGCATAAATTTTATATAAATTAGTATCATTATCCCTTTACAAATTCTCTTCCCTATTTCTTGTCATTTGTGACACCAAATTAACATTTATTCTTCTCCTGTTACAGTGGGGGACCAGTCCAACCTGGGTATGTTGTTGTCCTGTTATGTTAAACACAAAAGGCAGTTAATAGAGAAAGCTTCTCCCTCATCTTAGAAATGCACTTTGTTTCTTTTTCTGTTTTTACAGCCCCAGGATTCGCTTCTGTTAAGACCTACATGTACAAATATGAAGCGGTTCTTATGGGCGGCTTGCCTGAAGAGGGCCTGGCTCGAGCTGGGGTTAAAATCCAGAGCAAAGTTTTGATCAGTGCAACAAGTGCCAACGACTACATTCTGAAGGTACAGATCACTAGGCAGAATTAAAATGAAAGATTATTGAAACAGACAACTTGAAACATAGCTTTGTTTCTCTCTCTTTCTCCTCTTTTTTTTTGCAGCTTGTAGACCCTCAGTTGCTGGAGTACAGTGGCATCTGGCCCAAAGATCCTTTCCATCCGGCCACCAAGCTCACCACAGCCCTGGCTACTCAGCTCTCGACACCGATCAAGTTTGAGTATACAAATGGCGTTGTCGGGAGAGTGTCTGCACCGGCTGGTGTCTCCACATCAGTGCTGAATATCTACAGGGGAATCATCAACCTCCTGCAGCTGAATGTAAAGAAGACACAGAATGTCTATGAGATGCAAGAGGTACAAAAAAATTCGCTTTCATCAGGTCCTTCATACAAAATGCTTGAACACTGACGGAAAATAACACAATCTATATTTTGATTGTATTTCGTGATCTAGTCTGGTGCTCACGGTGTGTGCAAGACCAACTATGTCATCAGGGAGGACATGAGGGCCGAACGCATTCATCTGACCAAGACCAAGGACCTGAACCACTGCCAGGAGAAAATCATGATGGACGTCGGCTTGGAACACGTAGAGAAATGCCATGGATTGTGAAGCTGTAAGGGCATTTTCTAGTTGTTTCATAATCTCTCTTCTAGAAGTCTTCATGCTGGCAGTTTTGAAGATTGCGTTGGTTTTATAATTGCAGAGAGGAAAGAGCCTGAAGGGAACTGCTTCCTATAACTACATCATGAAGCCAGCACCCAGTGGTTCTCTGATTATGGAGGCTGTTGCTAGAGAGGTCATCGAGTTCTCACCTTTCAACATTTTGAATGGCGCTGCTCAGATGGAGTCTAAGTATGTGGTTTAAACTAAAATATTATGCTTCATTACAGATTTATAAGCATCGTGCCACATTGATTGAATGATTATCTCCCCTCACAGGCAAATTCTGACCTTCCTGGATATCGAGAACACCCCCGTGGATCATGCCAGATACACCTATGTTCACCGCGGATCCCTGCAGTACGAGCACGGCAGCGAGATTCTCCCAGACACCCATCCATCTTCTGAGGGTCACCCATGCCGAGGCTCAGGTACTGCAGCATTTACTTGGAAAAAGCCTTTCTGAATTCACCCTGTATCCACAAACCTTTTCATCTGGATTGTTTGTTTCCTCACAGATTGTCAGCACTCTGAACCACCTGGTAGCCTCCAACGTGGCCAAGGTCCATGAAGATGCCCTCTGAAGTTTGTTGAGCTCATCCAGTTGATGCGTGTGGCCAGAGTCGAGACTATTGAGTCCCTCTGGGCTCAGTTTAAATCTAGACCTGATCACAGGTAAGTGCAGCTTTGATTCAGTAAAGGCCCAAGAACTAACATGACACGGATAATGGGATTGTACTCCTCTTTCCCAGGTACTGGTTACTGAATGCTGTCCCCCACCTTCGCACTCATGCTGCTCTTAAGTTCCTCATGGAGAAGCTCCTTGCTAATGAGCTAAGTGAGACTGAAGCTGCTATGGCTCTCTTGGAATGTCTGCACTCTGTGACACCTGACCAGAAAACCATCGAACTTGTCAGAGTAAGTATTTTTTTTAAGCTTTCCTATATATTTGCAGTGACATGAAATCAGTTTTATATTGTGTCTTCACCACTTTTCAGAGCCTGGCTGAGAACCACAGAGTGAAACGTAAGCCTGTGCTCAACGAGATTGTGATGCTGGGCTGGGGCACTGTAATTTCCAGGTTCTGTAAAGCGCAGCATTCTTGCTCATCTGATCTTGTGACAGTATGTATTATTTGAACATGTTTTATTCTGCTAAAGTTCAATTTAGACATCAGTGGCTTTAATGTTTTTTTACATTCTTGCACAGCCTGTACATAGACAAGTTGCGGAGGCTGTTGAAACAGGTGACATCGATCAGCTCACTGTCGCTCTCAAATGCTGGATAACGCTGGACATCCTGCTAGCCTTAAGACAATCATGAAGTTCCTGCCTGGCTTTGGCAGTGCTGCTGCCCGAGTCCCACCCAAAGTTCAGGTCGATGCTGTTCTAGCTCTGAGGAGAATTGCAAAGAGGGAACCCAAGATGGTGAGACTACATTTTCTGATTCCTACCATCAATAGCAATAAATATACTTGAGACCTATTTTGTGTGCAGTGTTCAGTTGGGGCTATAGTAATCGGTCTTTCTCATTAGGTCAGGAAATAGCTGCTCAGTTGCTCATGGAAAAGCATCTCCACGCAGAACTCCGTATGGTTGCTGCCATGGTGCTCTTTGAGACTAAGCTCCCCGTGGGTCTAGCAGCTAGCATTTCCACAGCCTTGATCAAAGAAAAAAACCTGCAGGTCGTTAGCTTTGTCTACTCTTACATGAAGGCCATGGCCAAGACCACATCCCCTGACCACGCTTCTGTGTAAGAACCTAAATGATTTTCATGTTTCTAAGATGCTTTATATCTATGCATGCTAGTCTATCGAATCTCAAATATCCCCTTGTTCTATTTTAAGTGCTGCAGCATGTACTGTTTGCCTGAGGTTCCTCAACCCCAAATTAGGCAGACTGAACTTCCGCTACAGCCGAGCCTTCCATGTGGATACCTATAACAGTAAGACGATAGCAGATAAATAACCCGCTGTTGCACACCTTAGATTTGTGCATGTGGTGTGATGATGTTTATCCATTTGCCTGCCAGATGCCTGGATGATGGGTGCTGCCGCCAGCGCCGTCTTCATTAATGACGCTGCAACCGTGTTACCAAGAATGTTTATGGCCAAAGCCCGTACTTACATGGCCGGAGCTTATGTTGATGCTTTTGAGGTAAGACGTTTAAATGTTAAGTAAGTAACTAAAAAAACACTCGGCAATGCAATTCAATGGCTTCAATATGTAAACCATACATTTTTCAGTATCTGCACTCGAATGCATTCAATAACGTACTTTTCAGGTTGGAGTGAGGACTGAGGGAATCCAGGAGGCTCTTTGAAAAGACGACATGAAAATTCTGAGAATGCAGACAGGATCACCAAGATTAAACAAGCCATGAGAGCTGTAAGTTGAACTACTGTGGCAAGAGTGAAAATGGGATTCTGAGGCACATTTTCTTTACGAGAGCTGACTTTTCTTTTACTTGTTTTTAACCTAATTTATTCCCACAATAGCTTTATGAGTGGAGGGCTAATCCTTCGAGCCAGGCCCTGGCCTCTATGTATGTGAAGTTCTTCGGACAAGAAATTGCATTTGTCAACATTGACAAATCCAAGGTTGACCAGCTTATCCAGGTACGGTTTCTCCCACAGCCTCATATGGTTTCTTAGTAATGATGCATTATGTTAAGTTGAAACTAATAAGCAACGTTGCCTTCACAGTTTGCAAGTGGACCTTTGAGAAACATGTTCAGAGATGCTGTAATTCTATGATGTCTGGTTACGCAAACACATTTTGCTAAACCAATGCTGCTCGGTGAGCTCCGTCGCATCCTTCCCACCACTGTTGGGTTGCCCATGGAGATCAGCCTCATTACATCCGCTGTGACTGCTGCATCCATTGAAGGTAAGTTTCATTTGGACAGTTTACAAGTTTACAAAGGTAAAAATATTTGATATTGATATGAAAAATATATTGTTCTCTTGTGTTCTTTTGCTAGTCCAAGCCACTGTGTCACCACCTCTGCCTGTCAACTACCGGGTTTCCCAGCTTGTGGAGTCGATATTCAACTGAGGGCTACAGTTGCTCCAAGGTACACAACAGCTTGAGAAGCTTCTTTTCCGCAGTTTAATGAATGAATTCAGAGATAACTCTTAATGAATAAATATTTTCTGTCTTTTTGCAGTGTTGCCATACAGACCTATGCAGTCATGGGTGTGAACACCGCCTTAATCCCAGGCTGCAGTGATGACAAAAGCCAAAGTTTACACAGCTGTTCCTGCACAGATGAAAGCAAGGATTGACATTGTTAAGGGCCACTTCAAGGTTGAGTTCCTGTCTCTCCAGGGCATTAACACAATTGCATCTGCACAGTATGTTCCATCCTTGTCACTAATTGCCATGCATTTCAAAGATTTTTGGTCCTTTTCGGCATCTGTTTTTAATTGGGTGGGGTTTTTTCTCTCATACAGCGCTGAGACGGTTGCCATTGCGAGAAATGTGGAAGACCTCCCAGTCGCAAGAAGCACACCACTGATGTCATCTGAAGCTGCATCACAACTTTCAAAGGCCTCTCTCAACTCAAAGATCTCCAGAATGGCATCATCTATAACTGGTGGAATGGTAAGTTTGGTTCACTTGCCTCCTATTTTCAACATTTAACTTTTTGAAATAAACGTGGCGATCTCTGCTGTGGTTTTACAGTCTGCGTCATCTGAAATCATTCCTGCTGACCTGCCACGTAAGATTGGGAGGAAAATGAAATTCCCTAAACCTACAGGAAGAAAGTCCGTGCTTCAAGCAGAATGCTAGGATTCAAGGCCTACGCTGAGATTGAATCTCACAATGCTGCCTACATCAGAGACTGCCCTCTCTACGCTCTGATGGGAAAGCATGCTGCTTCTGTTAGGATTGCTCCAGGTGAACTTGAAGTTTGAAGCTTTAACCTAACAAATTTGCAAAACATTGTGGAAAAGTCCTGTTTTTGTTTTTAATTATTATTCTTTAATTTATATTCCAGCTTCTGGACCAGTCATTGAGAAGATTGAAGTTGAGATTCAGGTCGGCGATAAAGCAGCAGAAAATATGATTAAAGCGATTGACATGAGCGAAGAGGAGGAAGCTCTTGAGGATAAGAATGTCCTCTTGAAAATCAAGAAAATACTGGCACCTGGTCTCAAGAACACCACATCATCTTCCTCCAGCTCCTCCAGCTCCTCTTCATCCAGCTCTAGCTCCAGCAAGTCTTCTTCATCCAGCTCCCGCTCCAGCAGCTCCAAGTCATCCAGCTCTCGTTCCCATAGGTCTCGCTCCAGAAAGTCCCCAGTCTAGCAGCTCTCAGTCAAGCCGCTCTCCCTCAAGCTCTTCCTCCTCTTCCTCCTCTTCATCATCCAGATCTTCTTCCAAGTCATCTTCCAGATCATCTTCCAGATCATCTTCCAGATCATCTTCCAGATCATCTTCCAGATCTTCTTCTAGGTCCTCCTCTCGCTCCAGACCTAAGATGGCTGACATTGCTGCTCCTATTATCACGACGTCCACCAGAGTGAACAGCTCCAGTGCTTCATACTTGCTCAGGACATCTGGCAGCAGCAGCAGCAGCAGCAGAAGAACCAGAGTGAACAGCTCCAGTGCTTCATACTTGCTCAGGCCATCTGGCAGCAGCAGCAGCAGCAGGCAGCAGCAGCAGCAGCAGCAGGAGTAGCAAGAACAGCAAGAACAGCAAGAACAGCAAGAGCAGCAACAGCAAGTCATCAAGCTCTAGGTCCTCTCGGCGCAGTGCTCAGTCCAGGTGAGTCATCCTCTCTTCGCAGCATGCAGACGTGTGTGGAATTTTATGGAATGTGGGGCACTTATTTTACAATTCTTTTCCTATTACAGCAACAACTGCTGGCCTTGAAGTTCAGAAAGAACCACGTCCACAGGGTAATTATTAGGCATCACATCAAAGCTCCGTCATGTCTTCTGTTTAAGCAGGCTAAATGTGTGGTTTCCTTGTTTGCAGCACGCCATCTCCACACAGCGTGGCAGCAGTCACAGCAGTGCCCGCAGCTTCGATTCCATCTACAATAAGGTGATCAGTCAAATGAAGATATTTACGGTGTTACACATTAAACTGGGAATAAACATAATTATTAATATCAACCTCTGGTTTTCACTTTTAGGCCAAGTACCTCGCTAACACACTCACTCCTGCCATGTCCATTGCAATCCGTGCCGTGAGAGTCGACCACAAGGTCCAGGGATACCAGCTAGCAGCTTACCTGGACAAACAGACCAACAGAGTGCAGCTGATTTTTGCCAGAGTCGCTGAGAAGGACAACTGGAAAATCTGTGCCGACGCTGTGCAGCTGAGCGCGCACAAGCTGATGGTAAACATAATGAACTTATGAGGAAGTAACCAACTAAAATTAGGTATGATGCTTAGGCTTTTAACTCACTGAAATTTATTTTAGGCCCAAGATATCCTGGGGTGTTGATTGCAAGCAATACTCCATCACGATTATAGCTGAAACTGGTCTTTTGGGCCATGAGCCCGCAGCCCGCATGAAGCTGAACTGGACAAACTGCCAAGAAGCATAAAGCACTACGCAAAGAGGTAAAGCTGTGGACATTATTTCGATTCATGCATATAATCAGTGCTTTTATCAAAAAGCTTTTGCAGACATTTTGCAGATGGCAGTGCATAGCAATTACTTTCTTCTGACATCCTCTCGAACCTGTCGTTTGTACTGAAAACTGATAAAAGCTTTATAAAACACTCAGTAACCTTTATGCTTGTCTAGGGCATGGAAATCCATGATCCTATTGGTCAAGCATTTGGAGTAAACTACGCAAAGGCCAAGAATCCTCGTAATCAGATCAAAATGACTGTAGCTGTTGCTACTGAGACAAGAATGAATATTGTGATGCACACACCAAAGGTACAGTTTTGTTGCCCCTTCTTCTGTATGCACTGAAAATGTTTGCAATGCACTTTGTCACTCAGAGTGTTTCTAACTACTTTCTGACTGTTTAATATTCCAGGCGATCCTTTACAAGCGTGGGATGTGTCTACCTGTTGCTTTACCTATTGGAAACACTGCCGCCGAGCTGCAAGCATCCCGGGACAACTGGCTGACAAGATGTCCTATTTAGTTACCAAAGCTAACGCAGGTAAAAATATTTTAATGTTTTTTTTAACAAAAAACAACAACAAAAAAACCCAAAACAGATTTCATATTTCTGTGATTTGACTTGTGATTTCCTTTTCGTTCCATTTCAGTTGAATGCTCCCTCATCAACAACACACTGACCACATTCAACAACAAGGAAGCTAGAAATGAGCTGCCACACTCGTGCTACCAGGTCTTGGCTCAGGATTGCACACCAGAACTCAAATTCATGGTTCTGCTGAAGAAAGACCAAATACAGGATCAGAACCAGATCAATGTTAAGATTTCAGACATGTAAGAGCAGCCCAGGATTTATGTGGAAAAGAAATAATGGTCAGCCTGTGAGCCAAAAAATAATCATATGTATTTGAACTGCTTCTCAACAGCGATGTGGACATGTATCGGAAGAACAACGCTATTGTGGTGATGGTTAACGGAGTTGAAATCCCTAAAAGCAACCTGCCATACCTGCATCCATCAGGTTTTTGTTTTGTTTTTTAATTTAACAAAAATATTGAACTGCCAGATTGTGCCATTTGAAACCATGCTTATACATATTTGCACTTACTTTAGGTAAGATACAGATCAGACAGTTAAATGAAGGCATTGCTCTCATGGCACCCACCCATGGTCTTCAGGAGGTCTTCCTTAGCTTCAACGAGATGAGGTAATACAAAAAAATGCTGATAATACATATATCTAATATGCATATTTATTATTTCTGAGGCAATTTCCTATTTGTATACCTGCTTTAATCTACATTGTACTAATATCTGAACTTTTTTATTTCAGGTTAAAATTGCAGACTGGATGAAAGGAAAGACTTGTGGAGCCTGTGGAACGGCAAGCGGAAATGTCGGAGATGAGTACCGCACACCCAGTGAACAGGTGACCAAGGATGCCATCAGCTACGCCCACTCCTGGGTTCTGTCTTCAAACACCTGCCGTGATCCCTCCGGTAATCCTTGCAATATTTCCTTGACTTTCTCTAAGAGAACATTACCTGCAATGCAAAACTGTCACAACACAAACAATGAATATTTGGCATCAAACAATGCACACATACAATACTTACCTTCACTTCTACACTCTTCCAGAGTGTTCCATCAAGCAGGAATCTGTGAAGCTGGAGAAGCAGATGGTCTTTGAAGGTGTGGAGTCCAAATGCTACTCTGTTGAGCCTGTGCTGCAGTGCCTGCCCGGCTGTATCCCAGTGAGAACCACTACCGTCAACGTTGGCTTTCACTGCCTGCCCAGTGGTGAGTTGCAAGAAAGCTTCTTTGAAAAACATTATCTCTGTTTTAGTATCACGTACAGTCTCCAATCACTTCTCTTTTTTCACTGTTGCAGAAACAACTGTGAACCGTTCTGGTCTGAGCAGCTTCTTCGAGAAGAGCATCGACCTGAGGGATACTGCAGAAGCCCACCCTGGCCTGTCGCTGCACTCCTCAGTGTGCTTGAGCTCATTGCCTTCGGCCACATGACATTTTGTTTTTCTGTTTTAGACAGGTGTTGTTAATTAGCTTTGGCTCAACTTGTAAACTTAAATAAATTGGAAAAGCATGTGAAGCATGAAACTGTTGTGCTCATCTTTTATTATTATTATTATTATTTCCTTATTCTTTATTATAACAAAACATAAATAAGATCAACTTAATTTGTCCAAAGTTAGTCACAGAAACCAAAATTTGAAAAAATGCAACATGACAAACAGATGTCAGTGAGGTCAAGTCTACTCAAAAGAAGCAAAACTGAATAGAAAAATTAAAGAAAAGTAAAATAAATAAAATAAATCAAAATCAAATGCAATAAAATGTTATGTAAAAAGCTTGATATAATACAGTAAGGAGCTCAAAATATTAAAATCTTAAAGAATGCAATAAATACAAAAAAACCCAATAAAAAATGTAAATAAAATACATCAAAGTGATTTTACAGAGTAAGAATTAAACTAGATAAAAATGGATTACTAAAGAAACTCTAAAAGAAATCTGCTCATCCTCTTCTTGTATGTATTTGTTGCACATTTTGCAGTAACATGAAATCTTTGTAAGCACAGTAGTCATGAGCTCACATTAAAATTACATTTGTAATACAACCTAAGCAGTTTAGGAACATTTATCATGGTACAAGTGAAAGAGACCCTTTTAGTGCACTCCTTGATTTGTGGAAGGTTGGCTTATTCACATCATTATAATGTAGCCGTAAACAGGGACCTGTCTACAACCTGCCCAATAAGTATAGCATGTTAAGTTGCAGAAAGCAACACAACATGGGGCGGTTTGTTTACAAACTCAAGTCTAACTTGTTTTTTGTTAGAAAAAATCTGATTGTTACATGCTTAAATTTACACAAGTTTACACTGTCACGAATAAAAATTTAAACCTAATTTTTTATGATTTGTTGGGTTAACCCTCTGAGGTCCAAAATATAATTGGCCATTTTTGACTACGTTCAGGGCTGACTGGGACAAAAAATGAAAACAAACGCTGTTGTGACAGTGATGTACAGTCTTATTGGTATTTATATATGATTTCTATACGTTTTACATCAGATAAAAACTTTGGTTGTAAGATTCAGATAATTATTTATTAAAAATTAGACATTTAAAATGAGAATAACAAAGAAAAGTATTTCGTTGTGCCGGCCTTTCCCTGTGTCCAGGGCTGGGCGCTCAGGTATGTACCAGCTCACTCCCGGTGACTACTTGGCAGGGCCTGGTGCCTGTTGCCTGGTCAGGCCTCTCCGGGGCAAAGGGGGCCCTTTGGGCCTCCGGCCTCTGGGCCGGCGGCTCAGTTCACTCTGGCTTCTGCTCCGTGGCTACTGGTGACCCCTCACCTGGGGCTCTCCTCAGCTCTTCCCAGGAGGGGTGGCACGGATGCCCCTCCGGTGGTCCTCCTTGGGTTCTCAAACTCTGGGGCCTCTGGATGTCTGGGGCCTGGATCTCCTCCATGCCTGCTTCATGCCCTGGGGGCGGGGCTATGGCTCTCTACATCCTCTAATGACAAAACCACTTATTAGGTTTAGAAGGAAATGACTTTTTCTACATGAGGTAAAGTTGGAGCTGTTTCCCCAAACTAAATGAAATCATCATTTAAAAAACTACAATCTGTATTTACTCTGAACATCTGTGTTAACATTTGAAATTGGAAACATGTAAGTGTAAGAAATCAGGAAGGGGCATGTATAGGAATTTCTTTTACTTATGTATTAATCACATTATTTTATTGTATGATGCCTTGGTGCCACTGGATTTTAACATGTCTCACACTCATACAGTAAGACAAATGGTGGGGGTGTAGTAAGGAAGTTGGGGGAAGCAGAAAACTCCACAGGAAGAGTCTTTTGTCTCTTTGAGGACTCTGGGAGGCAGCAAGGGAGTGTGAACCTTAAGGTGTGAAACAGCTGTGTACTGCCTTTTGTTCCTGGAGATATTTAACTGAGAGCCATGCTGGGCTCAGACTCTGCTGACCGTCTGTCCCGCGGTCATGCAGGGACTTCATCAAGCTTGGTTGTCTGTTCTTTGTGTGTTTGATTAAAGAATGTTAGCTACTGCTCACCGCTCGTCTGCAGGCTTTATTTAAATGGAAACTTCCACAATAGGCAAAAAAGCTTTTGCTAAAAAAAGATTCAGAGCAGAAGTTTTTGCACTGCATTTAAAATGAAACATATTGCATTTATTTACAATTAAAGACACAGAGCAGAAAGTGTGTTACTGTTTTACATCCACAGACACACAAGAAAAGAAGCAGGCAACATGAGGTCAAGTTATGGCAATTTTATTTGTGCATTTCAGTTTTTAAAAAACAAACAAACGTCCCAAGAAGAAGGATGGGGTGAAAGAAAGGTGGAGAGAGGGGAAGAAACTATTGATGCTGCTGGGTCAGTTCTTTCTCAGCAGTCTGCTCCAGAATCCCCTCCTGTCCTCGGCTTGCTTTTCTTTTTCTTTTGCCTTCAGTTCGTTTAAGGTCTTGTTGAGCTGCTCCTCGGCATCTTTAAATTTTTCTTTCAGCTGCTGTTTGGCCAGTTTCCCTTTGTGTTTTGAGGAGCTCTTTAGCTTCCTTTTTGTGCTTTCGCATTTCTTTCAGTGCGTCTTTGCAGTCTTTCTTGGTCACCGTCATTTCTTTCTTGAATACCTTCACCTCAATTTTCTCTTCTGCAAGTTCTTCTTGCACTTTCATCAGTTCCTTCTTCATGTTTTCAGTGTGACTCTTTGTATCTTCCTTTCTTTCTTTGCTTCCTGTATTTCATTTTCTCTTCCTCCAACACTTTTTGAGCTTCCAACAATTCTTTCTTCAAATTTTCAATCTCATTTTCTGCCTCATCTTTACGTCTTTTCTCCTCTTCAAGTTGTTGCTTTACATGCAGTAATTCCTTTCTTAGTGTTTCAGCTTCAGCCGTTACATTTGCAGCTTCTTGAGTTGCCAACTGCATTTTCCTTTTTCCTCTCCAAAAGCTTCCTGCATCCTCCTGTAATTCCTGCATCACATTTCCTGCCTCCTTCTTTGCAGTTTGATATTTATTTTTGGCTTCTTGTGCTGTGCTTTTCTCTTCCTCCAATGCTTTTTGAGCTTCCAACAGTTCTTTCTTCATCTTTTCATTCTCCTTTTCTGCCTGTTGTTTTCCCATTTTCTCTCCTTTAAGTTTGAGACCCACATGCAGTAATTCCTGCAATACTACATCAGTTTCAAACTTTGAATCTTTAGCTTCTCCTCTTGATTTTTCTGCCTCTTCTTTTAATTTGATATTTTCAGCCTGTATCATTTGAAGTTCTTCTTGCAGGTTAATCAGCTGTACTGAATTGTGAGGTGAAGCACTCGCCGATCCTCTTCTCGTTCTCCCCTGATTCATTTTGGCCTTTTAACAAAGGAGCCAACGTTTTGTAGAGGAGTGAAGTGAAGTTTTCGATGTTTCTTCGTCAACTGTCGTTTGTCCTGCACAGAGATGCTGCTGTAGATGTGTCTCTAGCTGTGTCTGGATACAATGAAACATGCTGGAAACTAAGTGCTTGTGTTGCACAGTTCTACTGAACATTCCATTTCATGCAGGCTCCGCCCACATGGTCAGGAATGTCAGGTGCTGCATCACCAAATGCTGCTCCGTTGCCTAGCAATAACAGCTGTTTACTTTTGGGGTCTGGTTCATTATTTAATAAAGAAAACATGTCCAAGTATTGGGTGCTGAGGCTCAGCGCATATTCTAGCCTGCTGTGTGGGTGGGCAGCTAGAAATCACTGGTGGGCAACATGAGTGAGGAGAAAACTGGAGCAGCCAAGCAGGGAGCTGCAGGTTGCTGGTTTGAGTCTCTGTTCAGATGCTGGTGTCTCCTCTCTCTGAGATGTCTGCAAACAGTCCCAGATAAAACAATAAGGATAATAAACAAACACGTGACTAAAATAACAATTATGACTCTGATGTGTTTCATGTGTAGCAGGATGGCCTCTATACAGCAGTCGCTGCAAGCATCCACATCGCCACACTCACTTTTCTTTAAGCAGGCGTGCTGGGCTCCTCCTAAGGAAAGTTTGAAACTTCATTTCCTTCATGCTGGTGAACTTTTACCAAATATTTCCATCAAAGCTTCTCCATCACTGACAGGGATTGTTTGGATCTTCACACTCATCTCCACCAACCCTAAAAAATGAGTCTCACTTTGCTCATATAATGCCAGGAGTGTCTCCATATTCCACAAAAGTCTGTGCAAACATGTAACAGTATCCCATATTCATATGAATATTATTGATATTATAACAAAAGCTGTCACCAACACAATTGTCACAAGTGCTTTTTTTATTAGTTATTGCAAATGCTTGATTGCAGTTCTTGCTAGATGACAAAACCACTTATTAGGTTTAGAAGGAAATGACTTTTTCTACATGAGGTAAAGTTGGAGCTGTTTCCC
The DNA here is from genome assembly GCF_057382185.1 of Mchenga conophoros. Classification (NCBI taxonomy): domain Eukaryota; kingdom Metazoa; phylum Chordata; class Actinopteri; order Cichliformes; family Cichlidae; genus Mchenga; species Mchenga conophoros. The sequence continues at coordinate 43,078,855 of NC_140540.1, forward strand.
CAAACTAAATGAAATCATCATTTAAAAAAACTACAATCTGTATTTACTCTGAACATCTGTGTTAACATTTGAAATTGGAAACATGTAAGTGTAAAGAAATCAGGAAGGGGCATGTATAGGAATTTCTTTTACTTATGTATTAATCACATTATTTTATTGTATGATACCTTGGTGCCACTGGATTTTAACATGTCTCACACTCATACAGTAAGACAAATGGTGGGGGTGTAGTAAGGAAGTTGGGGGAAGCAGAAAACTCCACAGGAAGAGTCTTTTGTCTCTTTGAGGACTCTGGGAGGCAGCAAGGGAGTGTGAACCTTAAGGTGTGAAACAGCTGTGTACTGCCTTTTGTTCCTGGAGATATTTAACTGAGAGCCATGCTGGGCTCAGACTCTGCTGACCGTCTGTCCCGCGGTCATGCAGGGACTTCATCAAGCTTGGTTGTCTGTTCTTTGTGTGTTTGATTAAAGAATGTTAGCTACCGCTCACCGCTCGTCTGCAGGCTTTATTTAAATGGAAAACTTCCACAACAGGCAAAAAAAAGCTTTTTGCTAAAAAAAAGATTCAGAGCAGAAGTTTTTGCACTGCATTTTAAAATGAAAACATATTGCATTTATTTACAATTAAAGACACAGAGCAGAAAGTGTGTTACTGTTTTACATCCACAGACACACAAGAAAAGAAGCAGGCACATGAGGTCAAGTTATGGCAATTTATTTGTGCATTTCAGTTTTTAAAAAACAAGCAAACGTCCCAAGAAGAAGGATGGGGGTGAAAGAAAGGTGGAGAGAGGGGGAAGAAACTATTGATGCTGCTGGGTCAGTTCTTTCTCAGCAGTCTGCTCCAGAATCCCCTCCTGTCCTCGGCTTGCTTTTCTTTTTCTTTTGCCTTCAGTTCGTTTAAGGTCTTGTTGAGCTGCTCCTCGGCATCTTTAAATTTTCTTTCAGCTGCTGTTTGGCCAGTTTCCCTTTGTGTTTGAGGAGCTCTTTAGCTTCCTTTTTGTGCTTTCGCATTTCTTTCAGTGCGTCTTTGCAGTCTTCTTGGTCACCGTCATTTCTTTCTTCAATACCTTCACCTCAATTTTCTCTTCTGCAAGTTCTTCTTGCACTTTCATCAGTTCCTTCTTCATGTTTTCAGTGTGACTCTTTGTATCTTCCATTTCTTTCTTTGCTTCCTCTATTTTCATTTTCTCTTCCTCCAACACTTTTTGAGCTTCCAACAATTCTTTCTTCAAATTTTCAATCTCATTTTCTGCCTCATCTTTACGTCTTTTCTCCTCTTCAAGTTGTTGCTTTACATGCAGTAATTCCTTTCTTAGTGTTTCAGCTTCAGCTGTTACATTTGCAGCTTCTTGAGTTGCCAACTGCATTTTCCTTTTTCCCTCTCCAAAAGCTTCCTGCACCTCCTGTAATTCCTGCATCACATTTCCTGCCTCCTTCTTTGCAGTTTGATATTTATTTTTGGCTTCTTGTGCTGTGCTTTTCTCTTCCTCCAATGCTTTTTGAGCTTCCAACAGTTCTTTCTTCATCTTTTCATTCTCCTTTTCTGCCTGTTGTTTTCCCATTTTCTCTCCTTTAAGTTTGAGACCCACATGCAGTAATTCCTGCAATACTACTTCAGTTTCAAACTGTGAATCTTTAGCTTCTCCTCTTGATTTTTCTGCCTCTTCTTTTAATTTGAAATTTTCAGCCTGTATCATTTGAAGTTCTTCTTGCAGGTTAATCAGCTGTACTGAATTGTGAGGTGAAGCACTCGCCGATCCTCTTCTCGTTCTCCCCTGATTCATTTTGGCCTTTTAAACAAAGGAGCCAACGTTTTGTAGAGGAGTGAAGTGAAGTTTTTGATGTTTCTTCGTCAACTGTCGTTTGTCCTGCACAGAGATGCTGCTGTAGATGTGTCTCTAGCTGTGTCTGGATACAATGAAACATGCTGGAACTAAGTGCTTGTGTTGCACAGTTCTACTGAACATTCCATTTCATGCATGCTCCGCCCACATGGTCAGGAATGTCAGGTGCTGCATCGCCAAATGCTGCTCCCGTTGCCTAGCAATAACAGCTGTTTACTTTTGGGGTCTGGTTCATTATTTAATAAAGACAACATGTCCAAGTATTGGGTGCTGAGGCTCAGCGCATATTCTAGCCTGCTGTGTGGGTGGGCAGCTAGAAATCACTGGTGGGCAACATGAGTGAGGAGAAAACTGGAGCAGCCAAGCAGGGAGCTGCAGGTTGCTGGTTTGAGTCTCTGTTCAGATGCTGGTGTCTCCTCTCTCTGAGATGTCTGCAAACAGTCCCAGATAAAACAATAAGGATAATAAACAAACACGTGACTAAAATAACAATTATGACTCTGATGTGTTTCATGTGTAGCAGGATGGCCTCTATACAGCAGTCGCTGCAAGCATCCACATCGCCACACTCACTTTTCTTTAAGCAGGCGTGCTGGGCTCCTCCTAAGGAAAGTTTGAAACTTCATTTCCTTCATGCTGGTGAACTTTTTACCAAATATTTCCATCAAAGCTTCTCCATCACTGACAGGGATTGTTTGGATCTTCACACTCATCTCCACCAACCCTAAAAAATGAGTCTCACTTTGCTCATATAATGCCAGGAGTGTCTCCATATTCCACAAAAGTCTGTGCAAACATGTAACAGTATCCCATATTCATATGAATATTATTGATATTATAACAAAAGCTGTCACCAACACAATTGTCCCAAGTGCTTTTTTTAAACAGGATTTTCAACTAGAGGATTTCCCCACAGAGCCAGCCTGATTTGTTTTTCCAGCCAGGATGAGTCCTTCTTTGCTGTGCTGTTCCCCCAGCACACCACAGCATAGAACAGTACTCCTGCAACCACCGACTGATAAAACATCCTCAGGAGCTTCCTGCAGATGTTGAAGGACCTCAGCCTCCTGAGGAAGTACAGTCGGCTTTGGCCTTTTATGTACAAGTGCTGCATGTTGCATGACCAAACAAAACTTTCAGTGCACTGTGAAAGTAAAAAAAAACAAAAAACAGGAAGGCCTAGTTAGGACATCTAAGCATGCTCTTCATCTTGGAAGAGTAATTCATACCAAAACTAATTGGCAGGTTCAACTTGGTAATAAAAGTGTTGGGTCTGTGTTTCCACAGGCCCGCTAGTTTAGAGACTTATTCCTCATGAAGAACACAAGACAAAACAGAACATCTTCAACCAGTCTTTTTTAACTCGCTAGCGAGGGAGAGCTTTGGTCAGAACCAGGCAGTGGAGCAATGCTCCTCACCTGTCTCCAGCCCAAATCCTTCAAAGAGCAGCTCTCCTCGCAGCTATTTATTGACAAACTGTTACAATACACAACAACACAAGCACCTCCCATCGTAAACCCCCCCAATGGTTCTAAGACAAGGCACTATGTGTGTGTGTGTGTGTGTGTGTCTGTGCCCCTCAACAGTAATATTTAACTATTAATCACAGTTTTGCTCAATAAAAGGACTGGCTTGCATCAGTCATATGACTACCATTAACCAATGATCGCCCTTAACAGCATAGCGCGCTGGTTACAGGCTGGGAACGGGCTGGCAAAGAGCACGTGCATTTTTTGCCGTTTGAGCTGTAATTAATTAACACAAATTAATTAACAGACGCAGGCTGAACAAAAACAAACAAACAAAAAACAGTAAGTAGGTGTGTATACTGTAGTCTATAGCACACAGGAGTATTTGCTTATTATGTACACGTTGGTAAGATACCTTGTGGCACTAGGGCTGGCAAGGGATCATTTTGGGGTGGCACATGCCACCTTTCTAGATCCACCCCTGCAAGTATGACTTACCACTTTTATTTAGATTATCTGGTGCAACTTTGACTTTGTAGGCCTACCAGTGAATTAGCAGGTTAAATACACATCCAACTGAGTTAGACGCTAGAAAAGTTCAAAGCTGTGAATTATGAATGAATTATAATTAAATCCGATTGGCATTTTATTATGAAATACTGTTAAGAGATGCCAGGTTTTTATGAGCTGGTCCTTTTAGAGACTGTTATGTAAGTAACCACATGACACCACCTGCACACATCCTGTTCTCCTCTCATCCCTGTGACGGTTCAGATGTAAAGCTATGCTTGCATTACTTCAAGGATAAACAGAGTTACTTAAAGTGGCATATAATTTCAAATTCAACATTTCAAAAAGCTCAATACACATAACAACCAAACTGTTTTTGCACAGTGCGGTAGAGGTGGCAAAAATACAGACATTCTTTACTTAGGTAGAAGCACAGACAGGCCACCTGTGTTAAAAATACTCCAGTAAAAGCTAAAGTACAGAATCAACTTCTTTGCTCAATTGGGAACCCTACAATTGGTTGTAGTGGCTCAGTAGAGCTCTATATCTTGGCTAATTTACATTTCCTACACTGACAATATACTGCATATTGTCTTCATACTTCATACAGCTTCTTTGCAAATTATTTAAAGGTTCAAGGCTCTTTATTTGTCACATGCATAGTTAAACAAGTATAACACACAGTGAAATGTAGCCTGACACGCTCCTCGACATGTGCAAAAATGGGGGGGGGGGGGGGGGGGTAGTAGAGGAAGAACATATAATAAGAATAGACATCTGACTTTTTACAGAATAGACGATATAAAAATATTTGAAATTAAAGGACTTTGGAGTGTACATTGTGCCTGGGTTTAGAGTGTCTGGAAGAGTCCTGTCTCAGTCAATTATAGATGATGTGAGAGGGCGGGTGTGTGTGTTTAGGGCACGGATGGCTTGGGGATAGAAGCTCCTCTTGAGTCTCTCTGTCCTTGCCCGGATGATGAGGAGCCTTCTACCAGATTGCAGAAGTTGGAACAGTTTGTTGCCAGGATGGGACGGGGTCCTTCAGTATCTGCGCTGCTCTAGTCCGGCATCTCCTGGTGTAGGTGTCCTGAAGCGGGGGGAGAGCAATCCTGCAGCAGCGTTCTGCTGTACGGATCACTCTCTGGAGAGCTTTTTGGTCCTTCACACAGCTGTTCCAAACCACGATGTCATGTTCTGTGTGAGGATGCTCTCCACAGCGCCTGCATAGAAAATCCTGAGGATCTTTGGGAGAGACCCTGAACTTCCTCAGTTGTCGTAGGTGATACAGGCGCTGCCTAGCCTTTTTGGTCTGCACCTGAATGTGGGCAGCCCATGTCAGGTCTGAGGAGATGTGGACACCAAGATACTTGAAGGACTGCACCCTCTCCACTGGAGCTCCATTGATGATAATGGGCTTGTAGTCTCTGTGCTGACCCCTTCTGAAGTCCACCACCAGCTCCTTGGTCTTGCCGACGTTCAGCTGGAGGTGGTTGTCCTGGCACCATGATGCCAGATTTCTCACTTCATCCATGTAGGCCGCCTCATCATTGTTGGAGATGGCACCCAACACCACTGTGTCGTCAGCAAACTTCACAATGGTGTTGGAGCCATGGGTGGCCACACAGTCTGAAGTGTAGAGGGAGTAGAGCAGTGGTGAGAGGACACATCCCTGTGGTGCTCCTGTGTTGATGGTGATGCTGTTAGAGACGCATCTACCCACCCTCACCACCTGAGTTCTGCCAGTGAGGAAGTCCAACACCCATGCACACAGACGGCTGTTAAGTCCCAGATCCCTGAGCTTTGTGAACAGTCTGCAGGGCACTATTGTGTTAAATGCTGAACTGTAATCAACAAAAAGCATTCGCACATAGTTACCCTGTTTCTTGTCCACGTGGCTGAGAGTGGTGTGTAGGACGTGGGCGATGGCATCCTCTGTGGATCTGTTGGATCTGTAGGTGAACTGCAGCGGATCTGTGGTGTCTGGGATGGAGGAGGAGATGATGTTCTTCAGCAGCCTCTCAAACACCTTCATTACTACAGAGGTCAGTGCAACTGGCCGGTAATCGTTCAGGGATGAGGGTTTGCTGTTCTTGGGCACAGGGATGATGGTGGAACTTTTTTTAAGCATGTGGGGACCACAGACTTCGCCAGGGACTCGTTGAAGATGTAAGTGAACACACCTGCTAGCTGGTCAGCACAGCAGCGCAGCAGACGGCCGGTGATGCTGTCTGGCCCCGCCGCTTTCCTTGTGTTCACTCTCTCAATGCCGCTCGGACGTCATGCTCCGCGATGCTGGTCACCGGTCTCTCGCTGATGACATCACTGTCCTCGGTAGTCAGGCGCGGTAGATAGCATTAGCCGCCTGGCTAACCTCGAAACGGGCGTAGAACTGATTCAGCTCGTTGGGTGAATGCAGAGTTGGCGTTGATCGGCGCAGTGTCCCTGGCTTTGTAGTCCGTAATGGTGCGTAGTCCGTGCCACATACTCCGTGTGTCGCCCTGGTGGAAGCGGGACTCCACACGTTCCCGGTACCGGCGTTTGGCATCTCTCACCGCGCGCCGCACGCCGTATGAGGCCGCTTTGTTGGCGCTCATATCGCCAAATGTAATTGTCCAACATACTCTTTTATTGTGAATTCACCAAAGTAGCTTGCAGCTAACCTGATTATTCTGCACAAGACTACAGAGTATTTTCATTCAACATTTAACTAACACAAAATAATTATACCGTAGTTTGTTGTGCAGGATGTTTCACAGCATGAAAATACATAATTTACCAAAACACAGCAGATTTCTTGCCGCTGAGCAGTCCTTACCTTTAAATCTAACGTCTGTCCTTTCTTACGTCTTTCTCCATCTCTTATTGAATTTATCTTGAAACTTCTTTCTGTACCTGGAAATACAGCAGCTGTTGTTGTTTTTTTTTTACCTAGCAACAAAATATGTGACAAGCTGGACAAACAGTTTGTGCGTTTGTTGAGCTCATAAAATTGACACATTTCTAATTATTTGACAAAAAAAACCAAAAGCAAAACGTTACTCCCTTTATCCTCACTCCTCTTCTGTAGGGCTAGCTAGATGCTCAAGAACCGCAACCACAACTCACAACACTTGCACTCTTTCTGGCCCACTTTAGCCCCCCACTATAAACACCTAGCTATATTTGATAGACCTAAACCTAACTTAATGTCTGTTTTGAAAATATAGAGAGTGAAAAGTACAAATACTCGTGTAACCATGTAGGTCGTAAAAGTAAAAAGTGTCCTGAAAATAAATGCACAAATACACCTGAATGTATACCTGAAAAATATGACCTGCAGAAACAAAGTATTTGTTCCCAGAGAGGTGGAGTCTAAGACTCGACCTGACATATAGACACAGATGAACAGGCACACACAGACACAAGCGTACATTCCCATCCTCATGCACACATATACAAATACTCATCATTCGCCCAACGTGGAGACAAACATAAATGGACACTGTACACACACTCACACTCCCCAAACATACTCTAAACCCCTGGTCCAGGCACCACCACCCCCAGAGGGGTGATGGTACCCAGACACAGGAGATGTTACTCTTTTCACTGGGGTGGAGACAAGCAGACTGCCCACGGCCCCGCAGCAGCAGGGAGGCCCCGCATCCAGACCTCGATCAGATGGCCAACTCTTTCTCCCAGCCCCAATGGTAAAGAGAGAACGGAGGTATAAAGAGACCCATGCTTCCCTCCGCCCGTTCATATGTGGTGTTACTGTGTGCTGTTCTAAAGTGCAGTTTTTCCCCTTTGGATCTTTAGCCATCAGAATTGTTGTCTGAAGGCAAAGAGATGCCAAACGGATTTACTTTACCAGTTGGATCATCATGGCCTTGCCATATTGGTCCATTTGATTGACCTTTATGACAATTATGTATTAATTTTATTTGATTTTCAGTTGTTACAGACGGGACAGACATGACTGGGGGATAGGACAGGGAGAAAGAATGAAAGAAAGAGAGCGAGAGAAAGAAAAATAGAGGAGAGAAGAGATGGTGAGAAAGGAGGGAAGAAAGAAACAAACAAACAAAACACCTGGATCACCTGTATGGAGATAAGAAAAAACAGAAGAGAAAACAAACAAGAAAGAGCAACATAATGAATACAACACAGTCACAATAAACTAGCTAACAGTGGATAATAGTAGATAGTAAATATTACATATTATTGTGCAGTACGCAAGATTGACAGTGCACAATGTGCTTTGAGGTAGCAGCCAAGAAGGGTGTAGTTTGTGTCTGTGAACACCCGTGTACACCTGTGTACATCAGCACGCTTGTATTCAAAGGTTTCTCCATGTAATGATCTGCTAGGGAGTGGGGAGCCATAGCCCCGTCCCCCAGGCAATGAAGCAGGTATGGAGGAGATCCAGGCCCCAGACATCAGAGGCCCCAGAATACGAGGACCCAAGGAGGACCACCAGGGGGGCAACCGTGCCACCCTCCTGGGTAGAGATGAGGAGAGCCCCAAACGATAGGTCACCCAGCCGCCATGGAGCAGAGGCCAGAGGGGGTTGCAGTGACATGCCAGCGGGCTCTGCCGGCAGCCAGCTGTGCCAGAGAGGACGGAAGGGGCCCAGCCGGGCCACAGGCGCCAGGCCCCGCCAATCGGCCACCAGGAGTGAGCCGGTACATAGATGAGCGCCCACCCCCAGACACCAAGAACCACCAACACACCAACGTCTGAGGGCGTCAGCCACCGGCAGGGAGGTGTGGTGAGGGGAGATGGGCCTCCATACCTCGGAGAGCCTGAGATGTTCCCAGAGAGGTGGAGTCTAAGACCCAACCTGACATATAGACACAGACGAACAGGCGCACACAGACACAAACGTGCATTCCCACCCCCATATACACAAACGAATACTCGGCACTCACCCGAAGTGGAGACAGACACAAATAGACACATTACACACATTCACACTCCCCAAAAATACTCTATATCCCAGGTCCGGGTACCCCTGCCCCTAGAGGGGCAAACCGTACCCAGACCCAGGAGATCTAGCCCTTCTCTCTGGGGTGGAGGAAAGCAGGCCACCTCCTTATCTGCAATAGCAGGGAGGCCCCGCATCCCAGACCCCAATCCGACGGTTAACAGAACAGGAGTGAGTGAAGACCCCAAACCTCCCTCCGCCCGCTCATATGTAGTGTTGCTGCATGCTGTTCTAAAGTGCATTTAAAACATGGGAGGGCATGGTGGTTCCTGCCAGAGAGCAGCCGGTGTCTGCTTGGCCCCTCCCGAGAACCCTCAACATGCAATTAAAACTGAGAGGTGGGCACCAGCGCCAGAGCTGAGGTTGAATACACAGATGGTCCTCTGAACGCTGTATAGCGTGCTCACCCCCATGGTGTTTGTGTTATGACATGTGTTATAAGCCCCAGGTATAGGGGCCTTTCTCCCCTCACCACACTCCTTGCCAGTAGCTGATGCCCCCAGGCCTTGGTGTTTCTTGGTGTCCGGGGTTGGGTGCTCAGGTATGTACCGGCTCACTCCCGGTGGCTGCTTGGCGGGGCCTGGCGCCCGTGGCTCAGTCGGACCCCGTTTGGAGACTGGGGGGCCCTCGGGCCTCTGGATTTCTGCGGCCTGGATCCATGCCTGCTTCATGCCCTGTGGGCTATGGTTCCCCACACTAGTGCCACTGGCCCTTTGACCACCACCAGTAGGCAACGGGTGAAGTGTCTTGCCCAAGGAGACAACGACCGAGACTGTCCAAGCCGGGGCTCGAACCAGCAACCTTCTGATTACAAGGTGAACTCCCAACTCTTGAGCCACGATCGCCCAATCTAAACCCTGCAGTACATGATCTCACCCTGGGTCAACACACCTGAATCAAATGATTAGTTCATTACCAGGCCTCTGCAGAACTTCAGGACATGTTGAGGAGGTAATTTAGGCATTGAAATAGCTGTGTTGGATCAAGGACACATCTGAACCTGCAGGACACCGGCCCTCGAGGCCTGGAATTGGACACCTGTGATCTAGCACACCATTACATGGGGAAATCTTTTGAATACAAGCACGCTGATTCACACAGGTGTGCACACGGGTGTTCACTGTTCATAGACATAAACTACACCTTTATTGGCTGCTATTTCCAAGCACATTGTGCGCTGTCGGTCCTTCTTGCTACACAACAACATTCGATATTTAGTATTTACTGCTGTTTACACTTGGCTAGATTAACGTGATGGTGTTGTGTTTAGTTTGTTGCTCTGGTTTTTTTTTTTTTGCTTGTTTTCTCTTCTTTTTCTGTCAACAGGTGATCCAGGAGATTTTTTTTTCTTCTTTCTCTTTTTAGTGCCCTTTCTCACTGTCCCTCCTTTTGCTTCTTGTTCGCTCTCTTTTATTGTCTTCTCTCACTGTCCCGTTTCTCCTCTGTTTTTCTTCACCCCCCCCCCCCCCCCCCTCCTCTTTCTGTTAGGGTGAAATTGTTAAATGTTGCCATTATTGTACGTACATTTTAAGCCTTGGTTCAAACTGTATGATCAAAGACATTCTGTTTCTGTCCTTATTTAGTGAGGATGTTTACTTCTTTCAATTTATGGCCCCGCCTGTGCTTGTGTATGGGTGACCATTAAAGGGGTTGAGGCATATACAGGGTGAGGGGAGATGACCCTTTGTGATCAGCAGGAAGTCACACAAAAACACCCACATCCACACACAGACTCACACACGTGCACACACACACACACACACACACACACACACACACACACACACACACACACACACACATGCTCGTACATGCATACGCACACACTCAGTGCCTTAGTTTTATGACGCACTATAGGGGTTTTTTTTACGATGGGTGTTTTTGTAAACTGTGTTCACAGAATAAAGGCTGCAGGGGAATCAAAATTCAAATTCAAAATTCAAATTTTATTTGTCACGTACACAGTCATACACAGTACGATATGCAGTGAAATGCTTGGACAACTGCTCGTGACCTAAAGAAAACAAAAAAGGAAAAGGCTATGAATAAGATAGGAAATAAATATGAAAAATTAAAAAGGGTAAATTTAACTAGGAAGGAATAAAATATAAATAAGGTTAAAAATGAAATAACTGTACAACACAAATTAGAATGAAGGGTAAATTTAACTGGGAAGAATAAGATAAAGATAAATATATAAATTAAAGTTGAAAATAAAATAACTGTACAACAAAATACACAATATAGAACTATATAAGAATGTATGAAGAAATATAAATATAAATAAATATATACACAATAACAGCAGCTGTACAAGTATTAACCGGAAATGAAGAATATAGTGACCAGTGTTGTGCAAAACCAAAGTCCAGAAAGTCCAGTGTGTGTGTAAGAACCATATGTGTGGGTCAGTACTGTGTGGTGGTGTGATTGAGAGACCGTATCGCCTGCGGGAAGAAGCTCCTCCTCAGTCTCTCTGTGTTGGTCTTCAGGGAGCGGAATCGCTTTCCTGACCTCAGCAGAGAGAACAGTCTGTTGTTGGGATGGCTGAGGTCCTTCACCATCTTCCTGGCCTTGGTCCAGCACCGCCTGCTGTAGATTGAGTGCAGGTCAGGGAGCTCGGAGCGGATGGTGCGCTCAGCTGACCGCACAACCCTCTGTAGAGCTCGTCTGTCCTGCATGGTGCTGTTCCCGAACCAGGTTATGATGTTTCCCGCCAGGATGCTCTCTATGGTGCACGAGTAAAAGTTCCTGAGCACCTTGGAGGGCAGTTGGAAGTCTCTCAAGCGTCTGAGGTGGTAGAGACGCTGTCGGGCCTTTTTCACCACGGTGTTGATGTGACAGGACCATGACAGGTCCTGCGTGATGTGAACTCCGAGGTATTTGAAGCTGTCCACTCTCTCCACTGGGCACTCGTTGATGACGGGGGTCTGGTAGTTCCTCTCCTGCTTAGTGCTGAAGTCCACTATCAGCTCCTTTGTCTTACTGACGTTTAGAAGGAGGTTGTTCCTCTGGCACCAGTTCTCCAGATTCCTAATCTCCTTCAGGTAGGCCGTCTCGTTGTTATCAGAGATCAGGCCACCACGACGGTGTCGTCAGCAAACTTGATGATGGTGGTGGAGCTGGTAGTGGCCACACAGTCATATGTGTACAAAGAGTACAGCAGGGGCTCAGAACACACCCCTGGGGGGCTCCAGTGCTGAGAGTGGTGGAGGCTGAGACATGTCCGCCCATCCTTACTGCCTGTGGTCTGCCAGTTAGGAAGTTGGAGATCCACTGACACATAGATGAGCTGAGTCCCAGATGCTCCAGCTGGTGGTGAGTGTGGAGGGAATTATGGTGTTAAATGCAGAGCTGTAGTCTATGAAGAGCATTTTAACATAATTCCCCCTTCTAGTGTCCAAGTGAGTGAGTGATGTGTGAGGAGATGAGAGATGGCATCGTCTGTGGAACGATTTGGACGGTAAGCGAACTGTAGTGGGTCCAGTGTGTCTGGTAGTGAAGAAATGATGAAGTCTCTGACCAGGCGTTCAAAGCACTTCATCACTACTGAGGTGAGGGCTACAGGGCGATAGTCATTGAGAGAAGCTGGGTTCTTTGGAGTGGTCTGAGACCGAGGGCAGAGGTGCTGCTCTGAGATCCTCCCCTTGCTAGCAAGTAAAAACCGGTTAAGTTGTTGTCTTGCTTTCTTCACGGGTGATAAGTCTTTGAACTAGCGGGGCCGACCCAACACTTTCTCTCTCCCTTTCCCATTCCCCAGTCATGTCTGTCCCGTCTGAATAAAATAAATAAATAATAACAAAGATCAATCAAATTGACCAATACGGCAAGGCCGTGATAACAAAGGTAAGTTAAATCTGTTGGGTATCTTTCTTGGCCTTCACACAGTAATTCTGATGGTTAAAGAACCAACCGGGACAGGCAAAAAAAGAAAAGAAAAAATAAACAAAGTGATTGTACTTTGTTCCCACTTCTGTAGTTTAGCACACAATTTGTTTGTTAGCTAAAGGTACGGTGGGTGTATTTCCCAGGCAAAAATTTATGTTAATGCATGGCAGCCAAAGGGATAAGCAGACTGTGCAGCTGCTTAGGGCCACCATGGTTCTCCAGAAGAGAGCTTGATAGTCAGGCAGGTCACAAAGACAGGTTGATGAATGATTAATTTATTGTGTTTGTGTATATCAATAGTAATCACACAGTTCAGCACTCATACCCAAAAATCTATGCAAAATATTTTGATAAATCCGTCACGATCACATCTTTGAGTCCAGTAAAACAGAAATATATGTTAGTGCAAGTTCTCTATTCTAATGATTTCAATTCAATTCAATTCAATTTTATTTATATAGCGCCAAATCACAACAAAAGTCGCCTCAAGGCGCTTCATAGATACAGAGAAAAACCCAACAATCATATGACCCCCTATGAGCAAGCACTTTGGCGACAGTGGGAAGGAAAAACTCCCTTTTAACAGGAAGAAACCTCCGGCAGAACCAGGCTCAGGGAGGGGCGGGGCCATCTGCTGCGACCAGTTGGGGTGAGAGAAGGAAGACAGGATAAAGACATGCTGTGGAAGAGAGACAGAGATTAATAACAGATATGATTCAATGCAGAGAGGTCTGTTAACACATAGTGAGTGAGAAAGGTGACTGGAAGGAAAAACTCAGGGGTTGGGAAGGAAGCATATCTGTAACCGGAAGGTCGCTGGTTCGATCCCTGGGCTCTCTGTCCTGGTCGTTGTGTCCTTGGGAAAGACACTTTACCCTGCCGATGGCGCGATATGGCAGCCTCGCTTCTGTCAGTCTGCCCCAGGGCAGCTGTGGGCTACAACCATAGCTGCCTCCACCAGTGTGTGAATGCAAGAGTGAATGAATAGTGGCATTGTAAAGCGCTTTGGGTGCCTTGAAAAGCGCTATATAAATCCAATCCATTATTATTATTATTATTATCATCATGGGATCCCCGGCAGCCTACGTCTATTGTAGCATAACTAAGGGAGGATTCAGGGTCACCTGGTCCAGCCCTAACTATATGCTTTAGCAAAGAGGAAAGTTTGAAGCCTAATCTTGAAAGTAGAGATAGTGTCTGTCTCCCGAATCCAAACTGGAAGCTGGTTCCACAGAAGAGGGGCCTGAAACTGAAGGCTCTGCCTCCCATTCTACTTTTAAATACTCTAGGAACAACAAGTAGGCCTGCAGAGCGAGAGCGAAGTGCTCTAATAGGGTGATATGGTACTACAAGGTCATTAAGTAAGATGGGGCCTGATTATTTAAGACCTTGTATGTGAGGAGCAGGATTTTGAATTCTGGATTTAACAGGAAGCCAAAACAGGAGAAATCTGCTCTCTCTTTCTAGCCCCTGTCAGGACTCTTGCTGCAGCATTTTGGATTAGCTGAAGGCTTTTCAGGGAGTTTTTAGGACTTCCTGATAATAATGAATTACAGTCGTCCAGCCTGGAAGTAATAAATGCATGAACTAGTTTTTCAGCGTCAGTCTGAGACAGGATATTTCTTTCTTTTTCTTTGTGTCCTGTCTGGCACTGTAGCAATCAGAATTATTGTCTGAAGGCCAAGAAAAATGCCCAACAGATTTACTTTCCCAAGTGGGCCTTTTGCTATACTAGTCCACTTGATTGTCATAGTTTATTTGATCTTTATTAGTTATTTTTATTCTAAGTTATTGTAATCAGACCAGACTGGACTCTCAGGGATGGGAAAGAAAAACAAGAAGAAAAGTTCAGAAGAAAGTTAACAGAAGGAGAGGGAAAGAAAAAGGAGAAAAGAGATAGAGAGAAAAGACAATGAAAATCTGCTTCATCACCTTTTTTTTCTTTCTCTTTTCCTGGATCACCTGTTGAGAAAAAAAGAAAACAAGCAGAAGAAGACTAGAGCAACATAATAAACAACATCACGATGATCTATGTGAATATGACAGTAAATACTAAATGTTAAACATTATTGTGCAGCACATAAGATCGACAGCGCACAGTGTGCTTTGAGGTAGGAGCCAAAAAGGGTGTAGTTTGTGGGTGTGATCACCCGTGTGTACACCTGTGAGCATGGACGCGCTTGTTTTTAAAAGGTTCCTTCATGTAATGATCTGTTAGGGTGTGGGGGGGCCACAGCCCCGTCCTCCAGGGCATGAAGCAGGTATGGAGGAGATCAAGACTCCAGACATCCAGAGGCCCCCAGAACACAAGAGACCAAGGAAGACCAACAGAGGGGCAGCTGCGCCACTGTCCCAGAAAGAGCTGAGGAGAGTCCCAGATGAGGGCTCACTCAGCAGCCGCGGAGCAGAAGCCAGGGGGAGTTGCAGTGACGCGCCCGTGAGCTCCGCCGGCAGCCAGCTGCGCCTGAGTGACCGAGCCCTAGGCCCAGAGGCCGGAGACAGGATATTTCTAACTTTAGAGATGTTGCACAAATGGAAGAAAGCAGTCTTACATATTTGTTTAATATGTGCGTTGAAGGACATGTCCTGGTCAAAAATTACTCCAAGGTTCCTCACAGTGTTACTGGAGGCCAAGGTAATGCCATCCAGAGTAAGAATCTGCTTAGATACCATATTTCTAAGATTTTAGTACAATAACCTCAGTTTGATCTGAATTAAGAAGCAGAAAGTTAGCAGCCATCCACAATCATAATCATAACCCAGACTGCTCTGGTCTTCTGATGCTCAATTTGAACTTCAACAGCTCAGACATATACATGCATTGAGCTGCTGCCGTGGGACTGATTCGATAGTTGCATTAAAGACCATTTGAACAACGGGTGAAAGATGGGATCAGCAGCCTAATTTTCCCTAGATTAGCTATGCTGATAACAAAATTATTGAAAGTGAGATCATTATAGTTATTATTATACTTAACTTCATTGATAGGATGATATTAGGATATCAGGATTGGGATGAGAAGCTTTAAGAATTAAATTAATTTTGTCATGAATTGCAAAAAAGGCATTGTTAATAAAATGAGATGGGATTTGGAAAGTGGGCTCTTGATGAGAAGCCTGAGACATAGCCATGTACTTACCATGGTTAAAATATTATGTAGTATTCAGTAATGTTACACTGTCAATTTTATAGGAAGTTAGAATATAATTCATTGATACTGCAGTTGGGAAACTTGAGCTCTGTTAATCATTCTGATCATCAATCTGTTTTACAAGTCATGTGATTAGTTTTTTTGTTTTTTGGTCTCATTTGCTAGTGACAGCTACAGAGTGAGTGGGTGGGTGGGGAGGGTGGGTGGGTGGAGAGCAAGGAATGACATCCAGCATGGGCCCTGGGACTGGATCAAGCCATTAAAAACTCAAACTGGGAATAAGGGATGAGATCTGCAAGGTGAGCAAAGGGGGTGACCCCATACTTTGCATTTATAATCAGCTGAATTTGCTCAATTTTAGTCAATTAAAAGTATGATATAGTCATCTTATTGAATCTTATAGTCTTTGGTCCTGTCTAATATTTCACAACATTTCATATTTTTTAAAGGGAACATTTAGAAGCATAAGTAAAAAGCTAAATAAAACAACATGGAAACAAAGTAAATTTTACTTAAGCAACCGTCACATAAATCATAATATTTGGCAGAAAAATGGACAGAGTCAAAGCAACAAGCAGAAATTAAGCAAAAATAAATAAACGGTGTCAGAACATGACGGCAGATAAAAGCAGAGCAGGCAGATCTGCTAAAATGTCACAGCCTTCACAGTCTGACCACAACAAATAAAGTGAGCAAACAGCAATAGTCACGCTGCCCCTTTATCTGAACTTTGAAGCCACATTTGAATAATGTGATGGAGAGATGCCACAAATGTTACAACATTACAAAAAATAAATAAATCAGTGGCACTGTCTTGATTTTATGAGACAAATAATATTTAAGCAAACACTTGACATGTATGTAAACAACTGAAAATGTCAGTGAAACCTTATTTTTAATGAACCTTTTTGCTATTCTTATATAGCAAAAAGTCTTTTGGATAAAGGGAGATTAGTTATATGTCAGGAAAAAAAGTGAAAAGATAAACACATCGGCAAATACACTGCAACAAATAAGATTGTTGTGAAAAAAATTCTATTTTTCAGTTTTACTTTCGACTGAAACGCAATGAAAATTTCTACACATCACGTCAGGACTTAGCCTGCCATATTTGAAGAGAACAAGGGCAGGTGACCCTGACTTTTCATTCACTGATATATGAGTGCAATGATCAAATGTCCAGGGGTTTGAATCATACCTTCGTGCAATTTGTCAGCACAAATTTCCCTTTAAAAGGCTGCTTACTCTGCAGACCAGCACCACCCTGTCAGCAATGAGAGCGCTCGTGCTCGCCCTGATTCTGGCCGTTGTGGGTGAGTGATGATGTTTGTGCAAAACTTTGCTATTTTATAAATATGTTCAAAAATAATGCTGATTTCATATTTGGAGTTTTATTGATTATGCGTTGAATGGTAATGTCAGTGTAATGTAGGGTCTTTACCCAACAATAAAAAGCACCTTGAAGCAACTGTTGTTGTGATTTGGTGAAATGTAAATAACATTTGAATTGAGTTGAATGTAGGTAAAGACAAATTATAGTTATGTACTTGTTATAAATTGGTAGTGGGTTTATGCCTCTTTTAAAAAAAGGTTTTCATTTTTAGGCATATGTAACAGAAAACATGCTGCGTGTTTGTTACATATTTGGTGCTTTATGTGAATTTTAATATATACAGACCCAGCAGTTCAACTTTTCTTGTAAGCAGGGAGCTAAAACCTAGAACTAGAAATGAAAAAGCATTTTAGCTCACTTTAATAACTAAAATCAATTCAAATGATCAAGATCAGTTTAAAATGGGTCAGTTTGTCAGCTACTGTAGACTCTACTCACAAAGAACTGCTAAGTTTTGTACAGTGTGACTTTGTAATGGGGAAAATTCTAGTTTATCCTCACATTTCGATTCAGGTGTTTAGTCACTGTAGGATTTTGTATAACCTTTTGTTTCTTAGATGAAGGGTGTGTGTGTTTCAATATGACCAGGTGTAACTGCTTAGCTATGCTTAACGATGTTTCACTATGTATCTACTGACTGTTAAGGTGTAGAAGGACAAAATTCCCAAGAAGACCAGTCCAGGTGCTTCCTGGAGCATAGGTAGTGGGAAGTCTTTCCTGCCCAGCAACAGTCGGGTGGGATGAAAAATAGTTGTAACTGAAAAGATGCAGGGTTTTGTGTGTGAGGGTATAAAAGAGACCTGTGACGCCTCAAGGACAAAGCTTTCATGACTGTAGAACTGTGATGTTTGATGTGCGTTTGCTCTCCTGCATGCAGTAAATAAAGCGGCTTGACCACAGCTGACCTTGTTGCAGACTTTATTAACAGAAAATTCCACCACAACATTCAAAGACATTCAAATTTCCATTTCCAGCAAAACTTTGCCTATCATTTGGTTTAGTTGCTCATCTTTACTACTTCATTATCTGAATTAAAATAGAAGTCTTAATGTACACAATTATAATGAAATTTCAGAGCAGAGTCTTTGGAGCGAACATGCAGTAATTTGCACAGTAAATATAAATCATAACATATAAACACTGCTGAAAAGCATATTCAAGCCCATTCATATTTTTGTCATTGTTTGTGGATTCAGATTCTTTTTTTGTGTGTTTTCTTTTTTTCAACAGATTTTTCTAAATCTCTTTGTGCTTTGAGTCTCTGTCTGGCTCAGTTCTGAAACATGCTTAAGAGATTTGGGGTTGAATTAGTGGTTTGTATAATCACAATGTTCGGCCTTTAACATTTACAGTGCACTGCTTTCCTTTTACCTCTGGTTTTAATTTGTAAAACAAAATGCAAACTATGTTTTCAAATGTTGAAATAGTTTCAGATTTTACTCGCTGTATTACTGATTTCTTTCTTACTTTCTTACAGCTGGTGATCTTCAACATCAAGGTAAGTTTAATACTGTGTTCATTGTGAAACAAAAACTGTAGGCCTGGTTTAGAGTTTATAGTTCATATAATTTCACAAATGAGTCATATAAATTACATTCACTGACTTCTTCCAGATCCTGTTTTTGAAGCTGGTAAAACCTACATGTACAAGTATGAGGCGCTGCTCCTGGCGGGCCTGCTAGAGAAAGGTTCAGCGAGAGCTGGACTAAATATCAGCAGCAAAGTTAGCATCAATGCTATAGACCAGAACACATACTTCATTAAGGTAAAGATCAAAATCCTGCACAAGCTGCAGTCATTTACCTTTTACATGTATACTAATTGAATTAAACCTTACTCTTATATGAAAGCTTGAGGAACCTGAGCTCCAGGAGTATAGTGGAATTTGGCCTGAGGATCCTTTTATCCCAGCAACTGAGCTGACTTCAGCCCTCCAAGCTGAGCTCACGACTCCCATTAAGTTTGAGTATGTCAATGGTGCTGTGGGAAAAGTCTTCGCCCCTGAAACCGTCTCAACAACAGTGCTTAACATCTACAGAGGTATCCTGAATGTCTTTCAGCTCAACATCAAAAAGACACAAAATGTCTACGAGTTGCAGGAGGTTGGTGAAAGATCTTTATAAACCTGTGTGTGACAAGAAGTTGAATCTCCCTACTGAATATGTGTGCTGCTCTATAGGCTGGAACTCAGGGTGTGTGCAAGACACTTTACTCCATCACTGAGGACACAGAGGCTGAACGTGTCTATCTGAGAAAGACCAGAGATATGAACCACTGTCAAGAAAGAATAACTAAAGACATGGGGTTAGCATACACAGAGAAATGTGGAAAGTGCCAGGAGGTAGGTTTTACACATTTTATATCAGGAAACATCTGTGAAAGTGATGGGATGCATGACAAGCAACAGCTTTGTTCTTACAGGACACTAAAAACCTGAAAGGAGTTTCATCATACAGTTACATCATGAAACCACTCGATAATGGCATCCAGATCAAGGAGGCATCGGTCCATGAGCTGATCCAGTTCTCACCTTTCAGCGAGCAGCATGGAGCTGCCCATATGGAGACCAAGTATGTCCATAACAACTGTGAATACAAAAACTGATTCAAAGAACGTAAATGAACTTTTCTTTCCACATTCAAGGCAATCCTTGATGCTCCTTGAGGTTCAAACACCCCCTTATGCACCCACTACACCACCACCCCTGGCTCAGTATCCACACCGTGGAAATCTCACATATCAATTCTCCACTGAGCTTCTTCAGTTACCCATTCTGCTCCTCAATATCAGCGACATAGAGTCTCAGGTATTGTCGTAATTAAGAGATTATTGCTAAGGCATGAATTAAAAGTCTGTGCCGTGCTCGGTGATATCCTGTTTACCCCTGTGTCATTAGCTCGAGGACACTCTGAATCACCTGGTCAAACAGGCTGTAGGAAAAGTTCATGAAGATGCACCTCTGGAATTTTTGAAGTTTGTTCAACTCCTCCGTGCAGCCTCCAATGAAACTCTGGAGAACCTGTGGAGCAAACACTCAGGGAGTTCTGCCCACAGGTGATTTCACTGATTAAATGTTTAAAATATCATGTAAAGATATTTGCACAATTTGGCAAACTTCCTTTTTATTGTTTCAGAAAATGGATCATGGACGCCATTCCTGCTGTGGGAAATCCTGACGCTCTGAGATTTATCAAAGAGAAATACCTAGCAGAAACCATAACTGTGTTTGAAGCCGTTCAGGCTTTGATTACTTCGTTTCACATGGTGACAGCAACCACCGAGGCCATTGAGGTCATCGAGGTCGGTAAATCTCAACATATCTAGTGAAGTCAAGTTATTTTGTCCAGAGTAAGAAGGGACGTTTTTGCATTAACTCTGATACTCTTAACTCTGTGTGATGTTTTAGAGCCTATCAAAGGAAAGCAGCATCGCGAGAAACCCAGTTCTGCGCCAGATTGTATTCCTTGGCTACGGTACCATGATTTACAAACACTGCTATGAGAGGACTTCCTGTCCTGCTAAGCTCATACAAGTAATATAACATTGACCTTACATGCTGCCTTAGAATCACGTACACATTTAAGAATGAGAGAACGGGTGATTTACTTCCTTATTTGCTCTTGCAGCCCATTCAAGACCTTCTTGCACAGGCTCTGAAAGATGGAAACACAGAGGACATCATCCTGTTTGTGAAGGCTTTGGGAAATGCTGCGCATCCTTCTAGCCTCAAGACAATCACAAAGATGCTGCCCTACATAGTAAATTAGGTTCATCACTGCCAGTGAGAGTTCATGCTGAAGCCATGATGGCCTTGAGGAACATCGCCAAAAAGGAGCCTAAAACGGTGAATTATCAACGCAGAGATTTCCTGATCATTCTAGTTTTGCACAAAGCTCCACACTGAGTCTGCGTTCTCTCATACATTAGGTCCAGTATTTAGCCTTTCAGCTCTACGGGGACAAGACTCTTCATGCAGAGATCCGCATGCTTGCGTGCATGGTGCTCTTTGAGACAAAACCTTCAATGAGTTTGGTGTCAGCTGTTGTTCATATTGTGAAGACAGATACAAATTTGCAAGTAGCAAGCTTCACCTACTCCCACATGAAGTCCCTGACTTGGAGCACCAGCGTTATTTATGCCTCAGTGTAAGAGTGCTTTCTAATCCTTCGTCACAATCGGATAAATCTCTGTGATTTGATCCATCCTGCAGTGAGCTCTTTCATGTTATCACTGCAGTGCTGCAGCATGCAAAGCTGGCCTGAGAATGTTGGGCCCAAACCTGGACAAACTGAGCTCACGTTTCAGCAAAGCCATCCACGTCGACGTCTATAACAGTGAGAATCGCCGTGCCTGGTTTAACTAACCTGGATCTTTATTTTCGATTTAATAATGTTTAACTGCATCTCATTAAACTCTCTGTTAGGTCCCTTTATGCTTGGTGCTGCTGCGACTGCTTACTACATCAATGATGCTGCCACCATCATGCCCAAATCTATTACGTCTAGGATCAAGGCTTTCTTTGCTGGAGCTGCTGCTGACATTCTGGAGGTAAAGGAAACCGAAATCAGTCCAGATATTTAATAACTAACCTGAAAGTTACTTGTCTTTTTTTTTCTAGGTGGGAGTAAGAACTGGGGGACTACAGGAGGCTTTTCTGAAAAACCCAGCAGTTTTTGATAGTGCTGACAGGGTCACCAGGATGAAACATGTCATTAAGGCTGTAAGCAACACCATAAAGTTACAAGAACGACAGGGACATCTTATCTGCTATCTGCAAAATGAAACAGAAGACTAGTGATCAGCTGGACTGCATCTCTCTCTCTACAGCTCTCTCACTGGAAGTCTGCACCCAACAGCAAACCCCTGACTTCCATCTACGTCAAGTGTTTTGGACAAGAAGTTGCCTTTGTTGACTTTGACAAAAACTGGTTTGGCAACACCTTTAATGTACGATTTAAACAAACAACCCATCAACCTAAAGATCAGTTTAATCACGATTTTGCAAGACGCAATATTTATAAAATATTCTTCCCCTGCAGCTCATCCTTGGCAATAACGATGCTGACACGTTTGGTAGAGATGTTTTCAAGGCTCTGCAGTCTGGTCCTACTTGGCGCTTTGTTAAGCCTCTGCTGGCTAATGAGGTGAGACATATCATGCCTACTATAGCTGGTTTCCCCATGGAGCTCGGTCTGTACACTGCTGCTGTGGCTGCTGTTCGTGGTCAAAGTGAGTGAATATTACTCAACGACCT
Organism: Mchenga conophoros; assembly: GCF_057382185.1. Classification (NCBI taxonomy): domain Eukaryota; kingdom Metazoa; phylum Chordata; class Actinopteri; order Cichliformes; family Cichlidae; genus Mchenga; species Mchenga conophoros. The sequence continues at coordinate 43,101,335 of NC_140540.1, forward strand.
AATATTTCCATCAACACCAAAACTTCTTTAAAAGTTTTGAGCATTTTTTTAAACTTCTTTCAAAGAAAGAAGAAGTTGCAAACTTCCTTTTAATAAATTAATGTGGAAATATCATAACAATGTGCAGAAAAGTAACTTTTCTCTTCTGTTTTCTTAGTCAAAGTCACGACAACTCCAGCTCTGCCAGAAGACTTTTATCTCAGATACCTTCTCAAGGCAGACATATACATTACTACCAAGGTCACACCAAGGTGGGGCAATAGCTGTCGCTACAATAGTAAATGGCTAATACTTTATAACACAGCACATAACTAAGGGTTTAATTCTACCCCTGGAATCAAGTGGGAATTTCCAAGAATTTTACCTGAAATTATTTTACCTGAATGGTTCACACCAGCATAATGAATACTGAAATGTAAAAAGGCAAAGTTAAGCTACTTGATGGTTGGAGAACCTAAAATACAGCAGGTACCTGCAGTGTGAGATGGGGAAGCTCCCCACTGAAAATGGCTTAATTTTGTGTTTGTGCCTCAGTTTCTGTAAAATACCTGAAGTTACGCACTACTTAAAATTACTTATGCATTACTCAAAACTCTTCATGTACTATTTAAAATGACTGTGAAGGTTCTCAGTCATCCAGGTCATCGTAGTCAAAGGAGCTTGCAAAGAAAAGCGTCTGGACTTCTTTAAGTTACTTGAAGACGTTTCACCTCTCATCCGAGAAGCTTCTTCAGTTCTAAGGTCAAATGGTGGAGAGTTCCCTTTTGAGATCCCTTCCCAGACGCCTTAACGCCCACTCACATCCTGGGCCATCTGACCTCAGGAATTCACATGACAAGGTGGGGCCAGGTTTCACAATGAGCTCACCCGAAACTCTGGCTGATTGGGACCCACACCCAGTTTCACACCTTGGCTCAGGCGATTAGAGGATCATCAGGGGGTCCTTTTGTCCCTCTGTGGGGGATACTCCCACTAGGTTTAAATCTGGGACTCTCCACCATTTGACCTTAGAACTGAAGAAGCTTCTCGGATGAGAGGTGAAACGTCTTCAAGCAACTTAAAGAAGTCCAGACGCTTTTCTTTGCAAGCTCCTTTGACTATTTAAAATTACTTTCAGTGTAATTTGTGTCTCTTTTCTTGCAAAATAACCAAAGTTACACACTGCTTACTCACTTTTATTGCTACTTCTGTACTGTTTAAATTGCTTACAGTACAATTTGTCTTTTCCTGGAAACACAATACTTATAACTACTTGCATACTACTTAAAGTTACTTATCCATGAATTTCCTTGTTTTCTTAAAATTAAAAAAAATTAAGGTACAATTTGTGTCTCTTTTCCTGTAAAATACTCAAAGATACGCACTACTTGAATTTTCTTAAGCAATATTTAAAGATATTAGAATAGAATAGAATAGAATAGAATAGCCATTTATTGTCATTGTACATGTACAACAAAATTGCAGATGCTCCACACTATTTGTGCCAAAATAAAATATAAATAGTGTACAGCAGGAATATATACAATCAAGAGGGATATATACAAAAATAAGGGAAAGGCGCACGTTAGACAACAAAATAGTTGCAAACAGGTTGGAAGTAGTGCAAAGAAAAGGTCTGAATAGAGTCTGTGTGCAAGCGACCTGAGTGATGCAGGTATTTCTGTACTATTTAAAATTACTCACATTATAATTTGCATGATTTATGTCTCCATTCCTCTAAAATACCTGAAGTTACATGCAGATTAAAGGTACGTGTGCATAATGTAAAATTACTAACAGTGTAATT
>NC_140541.1:0-17500 GCF_057382185.1 Mchenga conophoros
AGTCCCGTAAGAATAAAGAATAACAGAAAGATAGAAAAAGGGAGAGCTAAAGCAGCCAAAGCTGAGAAACAGAAAAAACTAAGAAACAGAAAAGTTAAGAAAAACGGAAGTAAAAACCAAGAGTATAAAAGGCCCAGAGTGGCAGAATTAAACACAAAGAGCGGGTGGGCCAGCCTGAGGAAGGCCACATTGAGCCGAAACGTCGCGAAGGCCCACCGCAGTGCACTACACCCGCTTAAGGGTAATTTTTTGAACAGGGGGCACCAATACCGGTCCCAGTGATGGACCGTGCACTTAGGTTCCGGCATAGCCGGGCCTAGTCTTTCCCCACACCCTAACCAGCCTGTGCCTCCTGGGATTGGTGGTGCCCCTGCCCATTGCCTCTCTCCCTCATTCTGGGGAGCCCCCCACCCACTACCCTGTCCTAACCCTAACCCCTTTGCCCCCCTCCCCCCTCCCCTTCTAGCCCTAATTTGAGGGAACCACAAAAGCCTACATAAGGAGAAAAAGGGAGAAAAAAGCCAAGAAAGAGCAGAAACAAAAGGAAAGGATTTACAAGAAGGGGGTGCCATAAAAGAATAAAGAGAAATACAGAACATAGGACGGGATGTCTAAAGAGAAGGGGGTGCCATTTACAGAAATAAAGAGAAAGAATAAAAGAACAACAGAAAGAAACGGAAAGACAGAAAGTCCCGTAAAGATAAAGAATAACAGAAAGAATAAAGAAAAACGGAAAGACGGAAAGTCCCGTAAGAATAAAGAATGACAGAAAGAATAAAGAAATATAGAAGTACACGGAAAGACAGAAAGTCCCGTAAGAATAAAGAATAAGAAAAACGGAAAGACAGAAAAGTCCCGTAAGAATAAAGAATAACAGAAAGATAGAAAAAGGGAGAGCTAAAGCAGCCAAAGCTGAGAAACAGAAAAAACTAAGAAACAGAAAAGTTAAGAAAAACGGAAGTAAAAACCAAGAGTATAAAAGGCCCAGAGTGGCAGAATTAAACACAAAGAGCGGGTGGGCCAGCCTGAGGAAGGCCACATTGAGCCGAAACGTCGCGAAGGCCCACCGCAGTGCACTACACCCGCTTAAGGGTAATTTTTTGAACAGGGGGCACCAATACCGGTCCCAGTGATGGACCGTGCACTTAGGTTCCGGCATAGCCGGGCCTAGTCTTTCCCCACACCCTAACCAGCCTGTGCCTCCTGGGATTGGTGGTGCCCCTGCCCATTGCCTCTCTCCCTCATTCTGGGGAGCCCCCCACCCACTACCCTGTCCTAACCCTAACCCCTTTGCCCCCCTCCCCCCTCCCCTTCTAGCCCTAATTTGAGGGAACCACAAAAGCCTACATAAGGAGAAAAAGGGAGAAAAAAGCCAAGAAAGAGCAGAAACAAAAGGAAAGGATTTACAAGAAGGGGGTGCCATAAAAGAATAAAGAGAAATACAGAACATAGGACGGGATGTCTAAAGAGAAGGGGGTGCCATTTACAGAAATAAAGAGAAAGAATAAAAGAACAACAGAAAGAAACGGAAAGACAGAAAGTCCCGTAAAGATAAAGAATAACAGAAAGAATAAAGAAAAACGGAAAGACGGAAAGTCCCGTAAGAATAAAGAATGACAGAAAGAATAAAGAAATATAGAAGTACACGGAAAGACAGAAAGTCCCGTAAGAATAAAGAATAAGAAAAACGGAAAGACAGAAAAGTCCCGTAAGAATAAAGAATAACAGAAAGATAGAAAAAGGGAGAGCTAAAGCAGCCAAAGCTGAGAAACAGAAAAAACTAAGAAACAGAAAAGTTAAGAAAAACGGAAGTAAAAACCAAGAGTATAAAAGGCCCAGAGTGGCAGAATTAAACACAAAGAGCGGGTGGGCCAGCCTGAGGAAGGCCACATTGAGCCGAAACGTCGCGAAGGCCCACCGCAGTGCACTACACCCGCTTAAGGGTAATTTTTTGAACAGGGGGCACCAATACCGGTCCCAGTGATGGACCGTGCACTTAGGTTCCGGCATAGCCGGGCCTAGTCTTTCCCCACACCCTAACCAGCCTGTGCCTCCTGGGATTGGTGGTGCCCCTGCCCATTGCCTCTCTCCCTCATTCTGGGGAGCCCCCCACCCACTACCCTGTCCTAACCCTAACCCCTTTGCCCCCCTCCCCCCTCCCCTTCTAGCCCTAATTTGAGGGAACCACAAAAGCCTACATAAGGAGAAAAAGGGAGAAAAAAGCCAAGAAAGAGCAGAAACAAAAGGAAAGGATTTACAAGAAGGGGGTGCCATAAAAGAATAAAGAGAAATACAGAACATAGGACGGGATGTCTAAAGAGAAGGGGGTGCCATTTACAGAAATAAAGAGAAAGAATAAAAGAACAACAGAAAGAAACGGAAAGACAGAAAGTCCCGTAAAGATAAAGAATAACAGAAAGAATAAAGAAAAACGGAAAGACGGAAAGTCCCGTAAGAATAAAGAATGACAGAAAGAATAAAGAAATATAGAAGTACACGGAAAGACAGAAAGTCCCGTAAGAATAAAGAATAAGAAAAACGGAAAGACAGAAAAGTCCCGTAAGAATAAAGAATAACAGAAAGATAGAAAAAGGGAGAGCTAAAGCAGCCAAAGCTGAGAAACAGAAAAAACTAAGAAACAGAAAAGTTAAGAAAAACGGAAGTAAAAACCAAGAGTATAAAAGGCCCAGAGTGGCAGAATTAAACACAAAGAGCGGGTGGGCCAGCCTGAGGAAGGCCACATTGAGCCGAAACGTCGCGAAGGCCCACCGCAGTGCACTACACCCGCTTAAGGGTAATTTTTTGAACAGGGGGCACCAATACCGGTCCCAGTGATGGACCGTGCACTTAGGTTCCGGCATAGCCGGGCCTAGTCTTTCCCCACACCCTAACCAGCCTGTGCCTCCTGGGATTGGTGGTGCCCCTGCCCATTGCCTCTCTCCCTCATTCTGGGGAGCCCCCCACCCACTACCCTGTCCTAACCCTAACCCCTTTGCCCCCCTCCCCCCTCCCCTTCTAGCCCTAATTTGAGGGAACCACAAAAGCCTACATAAGGAGAAAAAGGGAGAAAAAAGCCAAGAAAGAGCAGAAACAAAAGGAAAGGATTTACAAGAAGGGGGTGCCATAAAAGAATAAAGAGAAATACAGAACATAGGACGGGATGTCTAAAGAGAAGGGGGTGCCATTTACAGAAATAAAGAGAAAGAATAAAAGAACAACAGAAAGAAACGGAAAGACAGAAAGTCCCGTAAAGATAAAGAATAACAGAAAGAATAAAGAAAAACGGAAAGACGGAAAGTCCCGTAAGAATAAAGAATGACAGAAAGAATAAAGAAATATAGAAGTACACGGAAAGACAGAAAGTCCCGTAAGAATAAAGAATAAGAAAAACGGAAAGACAGAAAAGTCCCGTAAGAATAAAGAATAACAGAAAGATAGAAAAAGGGAGAGCTAAAGCAGCCAAAGCTGAGAAACAGAAAAAACTAAGAAACAGAAAAGTTAAGAAAAACGGAAGTAAAAACCAAGAGTATAAAAGGCCCAGAGTGGCAGAATTAAACACAAAGAGCGGGTGGGCCAGCCTGAGGAAGGCCACATTGAGCCGAAACGTCGCGAAGGCCCACCGCAGTGCACTACACCCGCTTAAGGGTAATTTTTTGAACAGGGGGCACCAATACCGGTCCCAGTGATGGACCGTGCACTTAGGTTCCGGCATAGCCGGGCCTAGTCTTTCCCCACACCCTAACCAGCCTGTGCCTCCTGGGATTGGTGGTGCCCCTGCCCATTGCCTCTCTCCCTCATTCTGGGGAGCCCCCCACCCACTACCCTGTCCTAACCCTAACCCCTTTGCCCCCCTCCCCCCTCCCCTTCTAGCCCTAATTTGAGGGAACCACAAAAGCCTACATAAGGAGAAAAAGGGAGAAAAAAGCCAAGAAAGAGCAGAAACAAAAGGAAAGGATTTACAAGAAGGGGGTGCCATAAAAGAATAAAGAGAAATACAGAACATAGGACGGGATGTCTAAAGAGAAGGGGGTGCCATTTACAGAAATAAAGAGAAAGAATAAAAGAACAACAGAAAGAAACGGAAAGACAGAAAGTCCCGTAAAGATAAAGAATAACAGAAAGAATAAAGAAAAACGGAAAGACGGAAAGTCCCGTAAGAATAAAGAATGACAGAAAGAATAAAGAAATATAGAAGTACACGGAAAGACAGAAAGTCCCGTAAGAATAAAGAATAAGAAAAACGGAAAGACAGAAAAGTCCCGTAAGAATAAAGAATAACAGAAAGATAGAAAAAGGGAGAGCTAAAGCAGCCAAAGCTGAGAAACAGAAAAAACTAAGAAACAGAAAAGTTAAGAAAAACGGAAGTAAAAACCAAGAGTATAAAAGGCCCAGAGTGGCAGAATTAAACACAAAGAGCGGGTGGGCCAGCCTGAGGAAGGCCACATTGAGCCGAAACGTCGCGAAGGCCCACCGCAGTGCACTACACCCGCTTAAGGGTAATTTTTTGAACAGGGGGCACCAATACCGGTCCCAGTGATGGACCGTGCACTTAGGTTCCGGCATAGCCGGGCCTAGTCTTTCCCCACACCCTAACCAGCCTGTGCCTCCTGGGATTGGTGGTGCCCCTGCCCATTGCCTCTCTCCCTCATTCTGGGGAGCCCCCCACCCACTACCCTGTCCTAACCCTAACCCCTTTGCCCCCCTCCCCCCTCCCCTTCTAGCCCTAATTTGAGGGAACCACAAAAGCCTACATAAGGAGAAAAAGGGAGAAAAAAGCCAAGAAAGAGCAGAAACAAAAGGAAAGGATTTACAAGAAGGGGGTGCCATAAAAGAATAAAGAGAAATACAGAACATAGGACGGGATGTCTAAAGAGAAGGGGGTGCCATTTACAGAAATAAAGAGAAAGAATAAAAGAACAACAGAAAGAAACGGAAAGACAGAAAGTCCCGTAAAGATAAAGAATAACAGAAAGAATAAAGAAAAACGGAAAGACGGAAAGTCCCGTAAGAATAAAGAATGACAGAAAGAATAAAGAAATATAGAAGTACACGGAAAGACAGAAAGTCCCGTAAGAATAAAGAATAAGAAAAACGGAAAGACAGAAAAGTCCCGTAAGAATAAAGAATAACAGAAAGATAGAAAAAGGGAGAGCTAAAGCAGCCAAAGCTGAGAAACAGAAAAAACTAAGAAACAGAAAAGTTAAGAAAAACGGAAGTAAAAACCAAGAGTATAAAAGGCCCAGAGTGGCAGAATTAAACACAAAGAGCGGGTGGGCCAGCCTGAGGAAGGCCACATTGAGCCGAAACGTCGCGAAGGCCCACCGCAGTGCACTACACCCGCTTAAGGGTAATTTTTTGAACAGGGGGCACCAATACCGGTCCCAGTGATGGACCGTGCACTTAGGTTCCGGCATAGCCGGGCCTAGTCTTTCCCCACACCCTAACCAGCCTGTGCCTCCTGGGATTGGTGGTGCCCCTGCCCATTGCCTCTCTCCCTCATTCTGGGGAGCCCCCCACCCACTACCCTGTCCTAACCCTAACCCCTTTGCCCCCCTCCCCCCTCCCCTTCTAGCCCTAATTTGAGGGAACCACAAAAGCCTACATAAGGAGAAAAAGGGAGAAAAAAGCCAAGAAAGAGCAGAAACAAAAGGAAAGGATTTACAAGAAGGGGGTGCCATAAAAGAATAAAGAGAAATACAGAACATAGGACGGGATGTCTAAAGAGAAGGGGGTGCCATTTACAGAAATAAAGAGAAAGAATAAAAGAACAACAGAAAGAAACGGAAAGACAGAAAGTCCCGTAAAGATAAAGAATAACAGAAAGAATAAAGAAAAACGGAAAGACGGAAAGTCCCGTAAGAATAAAGAATGACAGAAAGAATAAAGAAATATAGAAGTACACGGAAAGACAGAAAGTCCCGTAAGAATAAAGAATAAGAAAAACGGAAAGACAGAAAAGTCCCGTAAGAATAAAGAATAACAGAAAGATAGAAAAAGGGAGAGCTAAAGCAGCCAAAGCTGAGAAACAGAAAAAACTAAGAAACAGAAAAGTTAAGAAAAACGGAAGTAAAAACCAAGAGTATAAAAGGCCCAGAGTGGCAGAATTAAACACAAAGAGCGGGTGGGCCAGCCTGAGGAAGGCCACATTGAGCCGAAACGTCGCGAAGGCCCACCGCAGTGCACTACACCCGCTTAAGGGTAATTTTTTGAACAGGGGGCACCAATACCGGTCCCAGTGATGGACCGTGCACTTAGGTTCCGGCATAGCCGGGCCTAGTCTTTCCCCACACCCTAACCAGCCTGTGCCTCCTGGGATTGGTGGTGCCCCTGCCCATTGCCTCTCTCCCTCATTCTGGGGAGCCCCCCACCCACTACCCTGTCCTAACCCTAACCCCTTTGCCCCCCTCCCCCCTCCCCTTCTAGCCCTAATTTGAGGGAACCACAAAAGCCTACATAAGGAGAAAAAGGGAGAAAAAAGCCAAGAAAGAGCAGAAACAAAAGGAAAGGATTTACAAGAAGGGGGTGCCATAAAAGAATAAAGAGAAATACAGAACATAGGACGGGATGTCTAAAGAGAAGGGGGTGCCATTTACAGAAATAAAGAGAAAGAATAAAAGAACAACAGAAAGAAACGGAAAGACAGAAAGTCCCGTAAAGATAAAGAATAACAGAAAGAATAAAGAAAAACGGAAAGACGGAAAGTCCCGTAAGAATAAAGAATGACAGAAAGAATAAAGAAATATAGAAGTACACGGAAAGACAGAAAGTCCCGTAAGAATAAAGAATAAGAAAAACGGAAAGACAGAAAAGTCCCGTAAGAATAAAGAATAACAGAAAGATAGAAAAAGGGAGAGCTAAAGCAGCCAAAGCTGAGAAACAGAAAAAACTAAGAAACAGAAAAGTTAAGAAAAACGGAAGTAAAAACCAAGAGTATAAAAGGCCCAGAGTGGCAGAATTAAACACAAAGAGCGGGTGGGCCAGCCTGAGGAAGGCCACATTGAGCCGAAACGTCGCGAAGGCCCACCGCAGTGCACTACACCCGCTTAAGGGTAATTTTTTGAACAGGGGGCACCAATACCGGTCCCAGTGATGGACCGTGCACTTAGGTTCCGGCATAGCCGGGCCTAGTCTTTCCCCACACCCTAACCAGCCTGTGCCTCCTGGGATTGGTGGTGCCCCTGCCCATTGCCTCTCTCCCTCATTCTGGGGAGCCCCCCACCCACTACCCTGTCCTAACCCTAACCCCTTTGCCCCCCTCCCCCCTCCCCTTCTAGCCCTAATTTGAGGGAACCACAAAAGCCTACATAAGGAGAAAAAGGGAGAAAAAAGCCAAGAAAGAGCAGAAACAAAAGGAAAGGATTTACAAGAAGGGGGTGCCATAAAAGAATAAAGAGAAATACAGAACATAGGACGGGATGTCTAAAGAGAAGGGGGTGCCATTTACAGAAATAAAGAGAAAGAATAAAAGAACAACAGAAAGAAACGGAAAGACAGAAAGTCCCGTAAAGATAAAGAATAACAGAAAGAATAAAGAAAAACGGAAAGACGGAAAGTCCCGTAAGAATAAAGAATGACAGAAAGAATAAAGAAATATAGAAGTACACGGAAAGACAGAAAGTCCCGTAAGAATAAAGAATAAGAAAAACGGAAAGACAGAAAAGTCCCGTAAGAATAAAGAATAACAGAAAGATAGAAAAAGGGAGAGCTAAAGCAGCCAAAGCTGAGAAACAGAAAAAACTAAGAAACAGAAAAGTTAAGAAAAACGGAAGTAAAAACCAAGAGTATAAAAGGCCCAGAGTGGCAGAATTAAACACAAAGAGCGGGTGGGCCAGCCTGAGGAAGGCCACATTGAGCCGAAACGTCGCGAAGGCCCACCGCAGTGCACTACACCCGCTTAAGGGTAATTTTTTGAACAGGGGGCACCAATACCGGTCCCAGTGATGGACCGTGCACTTAGGTTCCGGCATAGCCGGGCCTAGTCTTTCCCCACACCCTAACCAGCCTGTGCCTCCTGGGATTGGTGGTGCCCCTGCCCATTGCCTCTCTCCCTCATTCTGGGGAGCCCCCCACCCACTACCCTGTCCTAACCCTAACCCCTTTGCCCCCCTCCCCCCTCCCCTTCTAGCCCTAATTTGAGGGAACCACAAAAGCCTACATAAGGAGAAAAAGGGAGAAAAAAGCCAAGAAAGAGCAGAAACAAAAGGAAAGGATTTACAAGAAGGGGGTGCCATAAAAGAATAAAGAGAAATACAGAACATAGGACGGGATGTCTAAAGAGAAGGGGGTGCCATTTACAGAAATAAAGAGAAAGAATAAAAGAACAACAGAAAGAAACGGAAAGACAGAAAGTCCCGTAAAGATAAAGAATAACAGAAAGAATAAAGAAAAACGGAAAGACGGAAAGTCCCGTAAGAATAAAGAATGACAGAAAGAATAAAGAAATATAGAAGTACACGGAAAGACAGAAAGTCCCGTAAGAATAAAGAATAAGAAAAACGGAAAGACAGAAAAGTCCCGTAAGAATAAAGAATAACAGAAAGATAGAAAAAGGGAGAGCTAAAGCAGCCAAAGCTGAGAAACAGAAAAAACTAAGAAACAGAAAAGTTAAGAAAAACGGAAGTAAAAACCAAGAGTATAAAAGGCCCAGAGTGGCAGAATTAAACACAAAGAGCGGGTGGGCCAGCCTGAGGAAGGCCACATTGAGCCGAAACGTCGCGAAGGCCCACCGCAGTGCACTACACCCGCTTAAGGGTAATTTTTTGAACAGGGGGCACCAATACCGGTCCCAGTGATGGACCGTGCACTTAGGTTCCGGCATAGCCGGGCCTAGTCTTTCCCCACACCCTAACCAGCCTGTGCCTCCTGGGATTGGTGGTGCCCCTGCCCATTGCCTCTCTCCCTCATTCTGGGGAGCCCCCCACCCACTACCCTGTCCTAACCCTAACCCCTTTGCCCCCCTCCCCCCTCCCCTTCTAGCCCTAATTTGAGGGAACCACAAAAGCCTACATAAGGAGAAAAAGGGAGAAAAAAGCCAAGAAAGAGCAGAAACAAAAGGAAAGGATTTACAAGAAGGGGGTGCCATAAAAGAATAAAGAGAAATACAGAACATAGGACGGGATGTCTAAAGAGAAGGGGGTGCCATTTACAGAAATAAAGAGAAAGAATAAAAGAACAACAGAAAGAAACGGAAAGACAGAAAGTCCCGTAAAGATAAAGAATAACAGAAAGAATAAAGAAAAACGGAAAGACGGAAAGTCCCGTAAGAATAAAGAATGACAGAAAGAATAAAGAAATATAGAAGTACACGGAAAGACAGAAAGTCCCGTAAGAATAAAGAATAAGAAAAACGGAAAGACAGAAAAGTCCCGTAAGAATAAAGAATAACAGAAAGATAGAAAAAGGGAGAGCTAAAGCAGCCAAAGCTGAGAAACAGAAAAAACTAAGAAACAGAAAAGTTAAGAAAAACGGAAGTAAAAACCAAGAGTATAAAAGGCCCAGAGTGGCAGAATTAAACACAAAGAGCGGGTGGGCCAGCCTGAGGAAGGCCACATTGAGCCGAAACGTCGCGAAGGCCCACCGCAGTGCACTACACCCGCTTAAGGGTAATTTTTTGAACAGGGGGCACCAATACCGGTCCCAGTGATGGACCGTGCACTTAGGTTCCGGCATAGCCGGGCCTAGTCTTTCCCCACACCCTAACCAGCCTGTGCCTCCTGGGATTGGTGGTGCCCCTGCCCATTGCCTCTCTCCCTCATTCTGGGGAGCCCCCCACCCACTACCCTGTCCTAACCCTAACCCCTTTGCCCCCCTCCCCCCTCCCCTTCTAGCCCTAATTTGAGGGAACCACAAAAGCCTACATAAGGAGAAAAAGGGAGAAAAAAGCCAAGAAAGAGCAGAAACAAAAGGAAAGGATTTACAAGAAGGGGGTGCCATAAAAGAATAAAGAGAAATACAGAACATAGGACGGGATGTCTAAAGAGAAGGGGGTGCCATTTACAGAAATAAAGAGAAAGAATAAAAGAACAACAGAAAGAAACGGAAAGACAGAAAGTCCCGTAAAGATAAAGAATAACAGAAAGAATAAAGAAAAACGGAAAGACGGAAAGTCCCGTAAGAATAAAGAATGACAGAAAGAATAAAGAAATATAGAAGTACACGGAAAGACAGAAAGTCCCGTAAGAATAAAGAATAAGAAAAACGGAAAGACAGAAAAGTCCCGTAAGAATAAAGAATAACAGAAAGATAGAAAAAGGGAGAGCTAAAGCAGCCAAAGCTGAGAAACAGAAAAAACTAAGAAACAGAAAAGTTAAGAAAAACGGAAGTAAAAACCAAGAGTATAAAAGGCCCAGAGTGGCAGAATTAAACACAAAGAGCGGGTGGGCCAGCCTGAGGAAGGCCACATTGAGCCGAAACGTCGCGAAGGCCCACCGCAGTGCACTACACCCGCTTAAGGGTAATTTTTTGAACAGGGGGCACCAATACCGGTCCCAGTGATGGACCGTGCACTTAGGTTCCGGCATAGCCGGGCCTAGTCTTTCCCCACACCCTAACCAGCCTGTGCCTCCTGGGATTGGTGGTGCCCCTGCCCATTGCCTCTCTCCCTCATTCTGGGGAGCCCCCCACCCACTACCCTGTCCTAACCCTAACCCCTTTGCCCCCCTCCCCCCTCCCCTTCTAGCCCTAATTTGAGGGAACCACAAAAGCCTACATAAGGAGAAAAAGGGAGAAAAAAGCCAAGAAAGAGCAGAAACAAAAGGAAAGGATTTACAAGAAGGGGGTGCCATAAAAGAATAAAGAGAAATACAGAACATAGGACGGGATGTCTAAAGAGAAGGGGGTGCCATTTACAGAAATAAAGAGAAAGAATAAAAGAACAACAGAAAGAAACGGAAAGACAGAAAGTCCCGTAAAGATAAAGAATAACAGAAAGAATAAAGAAAAACGGAAAGACGGAAAGTCCCGTAAGAATAAAGAATGACAGAAAGAATAAAGAAATATAGAAGTACACGGAAAGACAGAAAGTCCCGTAAGAATAAAGAATAAGAAAAACGGAAAGACAGAAAAGTCCCGTAAGAATAAAGAATAACAGAAAGATAGAAAAAGGGAGAGCTAAAGCAGCCAAAGCTGAGAAACAGAAAAAACTAAGAAACAGAAAAGTTAAGAAAAACGGAAGTAAAAACCAAGAGTATAAAAGGCCCAGAGTGGCAGAATTAAACACAAAGAGCGGGTGGGCCAGCCTGAGGAAGGCCACATTGAGCCGAAACGTCGCGAAGGCCCACCGCAGTGCACTACACCCGCTTAAGGGTAATTTTTTGAACAGGGGGCACCAATACCGGTCCCAGTGATGGACCGTGCACTTAGGTTCCGGCATAGCCGGGCCTAGTCTTTCCCCACACCCTAACCAGCCTGTGCCTCCTGGGATTGGTGGTGCCCCTGCCCATTGCCTCTCTCCCTCATTCTGGGGAGCCCCCCACCCACTACCCTGTCCTAACCCTAACCCCTTTGCCCCCCTCCCCCCTCCCCTTCTAGCCCTAATTTGAGGGAACCACAAAAGCCTACATAAGGAGAAAAAGGGAGAAAAAAGCCAAGAAAGAGCAGAAACAAAAGGAAAGGATTTACAAGAAGGGGGTGCCATAAAAGAATAAAGAGAAATACAGAACATAGGACGGGATGTCTAAAGAGAAGGGGGTGCCATTTACAGAAATAAAGAGAAAGAATAAAAGAACAACAGAAAGAAACGGAAAGACAGAAAGTCCCGTAAAGATAAAGAATAACAGAAAGAATAAAGAAAAACGGAAAGACGGAAAGTCCCGTAAGAATAAAGAATGACAGAAAGAATAAAGAAATATAGAAGTACACGGAAAGACAGAAAGTCCCGTAAGAATAAAGAATAAGAAAAACGGAAAGACAGAAAAGTCCCGTAAGAATAAAGAATAACAGAAAGATAGAAAAAGGGAGAGCTAAAGCAGCCAAAGCTGAGAAACAGAAAAAACTAAGAAACAGAAAAGTTAAGAAAAACGGAAGTAAAAACCAAGAGTATAAAAGGCCCAGAGTGGCAGAATTAAACACAAAGAGCGGGTGGGCCAGCCTGAGGAAGGCCACATTGAGCCGAAACGTCGCGAAGGCCCACCGCAGTGCACTACACCCGCTTAAGGGTAATTTTTTGAACAGGGGGCACCAATACCGGTCCCAGTGATGGACCGTGCACTTAGGTTCCGGCATAGCCGGGCCTAGTCTTTCCCCACACCCTAACCAGCCTGTGCCTCCTGGGATTGGTGGTGCCCCTGCCCATTGCCTCTCTCCCTCATTCTGGGGAGCCCCCCACCCACTACCCTGTCCTAACCCTAACCCCTTTGCCCCCCTCCCCCCTCCCCTTCTAGCCCTAATTTGAGGGAACCACAAAAGCCTACATAAGGAGAAAAAGGGAGAAAAAAGCCAAGAAAGAGCAGAAACAAAAGGAAAGGATTTACAAGAAGGGGGTGCCATAAAAGAATAAAGAGAAATACAGAACATAGGACGGGATGTCTAAAGAGAAGGGGGTGCCATTTACAGAAATAAAGAGAAAGAATAAAAGAACAACAGAAAGAAACGGAAAGACAGAAAGTCCCGTAAAGATAAAGAATAACAGAAAGAATAAAGAAAAACGGAAAGACGGAAAGTCCCGTAAGAATAAAGAATGACAGAAAGAATAAAGAAATATAGAAGTACACGGAAAGACAGAAAGTCCCGTAAGAATAAAGAATAAGAAAAACGGAAAGACAGAAAAGTCCCGTAAGAATAAAGAATAACAGAAAGATAGAAAAAGGGAGAGCTAAAGCAGCCAAAGCTGAGAAACAGAAAAAACTAAGAAACAGAAAAGTTAAGAAAAACGGAAGTAAAAACCAAGAGTATAAAAGGCCCAGAGTGGCAGAATTAAACACAAAGAGCGGGTGGGCCAGCCTGAGGAAGGCCACATTGAGCCGAAACGTCGCGAAGGCCCACCGCAGTGCACTACACCCGCTTAAGGGTAATTTTTTGAACAGGGGGCACCAATACCGGTCCCAGTGATGGACCGTGCACTTAGGTTCCGGCATAGCCGGGCCTAGTCTTTCCCCACACCCTAACCAGCCTGTGCCTCCTGGGATTGGTGGTGCCCCTGCCCATTGCCTCTCTCCCTCATTCTGGGGAGCCCCCCACCCACTACCCTGTCCTAACCCTAACCCCTTTGCCCCCCTCCCCCCTCCCCTTCTAGCCCTAATTTGAGGGAACCACAAAAGCCTACATAAGGAGAAAAAGGGAGAAAAAAGCCAAGAAAGAGCAGAAACAAAAGGAAAGGATTTACAAGAAGGGGGTGCCATAAAAGAATAAAGAGAAATACAGAACATAGGACGGGATGTCTAAAGAGAAGGGGGTGCCATTTACAGAAATAAAGAGAAAGAATAAAAGAACAACAGAAAGAAACGGAAAGACAGAAAGTCCCGTAAAGATAAAGAATAACAGAAAGAATAAAGAAAAACGGAAAGACGGAAAGTCCCGTAAGAATAAAGAATGACAGAAAGAATAAAGAAATATAGAAGTACACGGAAAGACAGAAAGTCCCGTAAGAATAAAGAATAAGAAAAACGGAAAGACAGAAAAGTCCCGTAAGAATAAAGAATAACAGAAAGATAGAAAAAGGGAGAGCTAAAGCAGCCAAAGCTGAGAAACAGAAAAAACTAAGAAACAGAAAAGTTAAGAAAAACGGAAGTAAAAACCAAGAGTATAAAAGGCCCAGAGTGGCAGAATTAAACACAAAGAGCGGGTGGGCCAGCCTGAGGAAGGCCACATTGAGCCGAAACGTCGCGAAGGCCCACCGCAGTGCACTACACCCGCTTAAGGGTAATTTTTTGAACAGGGGGCACCAATACCGGTCCCAGTGATGGACCGTGCACTTAGGTTCCGGCATAGCCGGGCCTAGTCTTTCCCCACACCCTAACCAGCCTGTGCCTCCTGGGATTGGTGGTGCCCCTGCCCATTGCCTCTCTCCCTCATTCTGGGGAGCCCCCCACCCACTACCCTGTCCTAACCCTAACCCCTTTGCCCCCCTCCCCCCTCCCCTTCTAGCCCTAATTTGAGGGAACCACAAAAGCCTACATAAGGAGAAAAAGGGAGAAAAAAGCCAAGAAAGAGCAGAAACAAAAGGAAAGGATTTACAAGAAGGGGGTGCCATAAAAGAATAAAGAGAAATACAGAACATAGGACGGGATGTCTAAAGAGAAGGGGGTGCCATTTACAGAAATAAAGAGAAAGAATAAAAGAACAACAGAAAGAAACGGAAAGACAGAAAGTCCCGTAAAGATAAAGAATAACAGAAAGAATAAAGAAAAACGGAAAGACGGAAAGTCCCGTAAGAATAAAGAATGACAGAAAGAATAAAGAAATATAGAAGTACACGGAAAGACAGAAAGTCCCGTAAGAATA
Organism: Mchenga conophoros; assembly: GCF_057382185.1. Lineage (NCBI taxonomy): Eukaryota > Metazoa > Chordata > Actinopteri > Cichliformes > Cichlidae > Mchenga > Mchenga conophoros. The sequence goes on from NC_140541.1 coordinate 14,440, forward strand.
AAGAATAAGAAAAACGGAAAGACAGAAAAGTCCCGTAAGAATAAAGAATAACAGAAAGATAGAAAAAGGGAGAGCTAAAGCAGCCAAAGCTGAGAAACAGAAAAAACTAAGAAACAGAAAAGTTAAGAAAAACGGAAGTAAAAACCAAGAGTATAAAAGGCCCAGAGTGGCAGAATTAAACACAAAGAGCGGGTGGGCCAGCCTGAGGAAGGCCACATTGAGCCGAAACGTCGCGAAGGCCCACCGCAGTGCACTACACCCGCTTAAGGGTAATTTTTTGAACAGGGGGCACCAATACCGGTCCCAGTGATGGACCGTGCACTTAGGTTCCGGCATAGCCGGGCCTAGTCTTTCCCCACACCCTAACCAGCCTGTGCCTCCTGGGATTGGTGGTGCCCCTGCCCATTGCCTCTCTCCCTCATTCTGGGGAGCCCCCCACCCACTACCCTGTCCTAACCCTAACCCCTTTGCCCCCCTCCCCCCTCCCCTTCTAGCCCTAATTTGAGGGAACCACAAAAGCCTACATAAGGAGAAAAAGGGAGAAAAAAGCCAAGAAAGAGCAGAAACAAAAGGAAAGGATTTACAAGAAGGGGGTGCCATAAAAGAATAAAGAGAAATACAGAACATAGGACGGGATGTCTAAAGAGAAGGGGGTGCCATTTACAGAAATAAAGAGAAAGAATAAAAGAACAACAGAAAGAAACGGAAAGACAGAAAGTCCCGTAAAGATAAAGAATAACAGAAAGAATAAAGAAAAACGGAAAGACGGAAAGTCCCGTAAGAATAAAGAATGACAGAAAGAATAAAGAAATATAGAAGTACACGGAAAGACAGAAAGTCCCGTAAGAATAAAGAATAAGAAAAACGGAAAGACAGAAAAGTCCCGTAAGAATAAAGAATAACAGAAAGATAGAAAAAGGGAGAGCTAAAGCAGCCAAAGCTGAGAAACAGAAAAAACTAAGAAACAGAAAAGTTAAGAAAAACGGAAGTAAAAACCAAGAGTATAAAAGGCCCAGAGTGGCAGAATTAAACACAAAGAGCGGGTGGGCCAGCCTGAGGAAGGCCACATTGAGCCGAAACGTCGCGAAGGCCCACCGCAGTGCACTACACCCGCTTAAGGGTAATTTTTTGAACAGGGGGCACCAATACCGGTCCCAGTGATGGACCGTGCACTTAGGTTCCGGCATAGCCGGGCCTAGTCTTTCCCCACACCCTAACCAGCCTGTGCCTCCTGGGATTGGTGGTGCCCCTGCCCATTGCCTCTCTCCCTCATTCTGGGGAGCCCCCCACCCACTACCCTGTCCTAACCCTAACCCCTTTGCCCCCCTCCCCCCTCCCCTTCTAGCCCTAATTTGAGGGAACCACAAAAGCCTACATAAGGAGAAAAAGGGAGAAAAAAGCCAAGAAAGAGCAGAAACAAAAGGAAAGGATTTACAAGAAGGGGGTGCCATAAAAGAATAAAGAGAAATACAGAACATAGGACGGGATGTCTAAAGAGAAGGGGGTGCCATTTACAGAAATAAAGAGAAAGAATAAAAGAACAACAGAAAGAAACGGAAAGACAGAAAGTCCCGTAAAGATAAAGAATAACAGAAAGAATAAAGAAAAACGGAAAGACGGAAAGTCCCGTAAGAATAAAGAATGACAGAAAGAATAAAGAAATATAGAAGTACACGGAAAGACAGAAAGTCCCGTAAGAATAAAGAATAAGAAAAACGGAAAGACAGAAAAGTCCCGTAAGAATAAAGAATAACAGAAAGATAGAAAAAGGGAGAGCTAAAGCAGCCAAAGCTGAGAAACAGAAAAAACTAAGAAACAGAAAAGTTAAGAAAAACGGAAGTAAAAACCAAGAGTATAAAAGGCCCAGAGTGGCAGAATTAAACACAAAGAGCGGGTGGGCCAGCCTGAGGAAGGCCACATTGAGCCGAAACGTCGCGAAGGCCCACCGCAGTGCACTACACCCGCTTAAGGGTAATTTTTTGAACAGGGGGCACCAATACCGGTCCCAGTGATGGACCGTGCACTTAGGTTCCGGCATAGCCGGGCCTAGTCTTTCCCCACACCCTAACCAGCCTGTGCCTCCTGGGATTGGTGGTGCCCCTGCCCATTGCCTCTCTCCCTCATTCTGGGGAGCCCCCCACCCACTACCCTGTCCTAACCCTAACCCCTTTGCCCCCCTCCCCCCTCCCCTTCTAGCCCTAATTTGAGGGAACCACAAAAGCCTACATAAGGAGAAAAAGGGAGAAAAAAGCCAAGAAAGAGCAGAAACAAAAGGAAAGGATTTACAAGAAGGGGGTGCCATAAAAGAATAAAGAGAAATACAGAACATAGGACGGGATGTCTAAAGAGAAGGGGGTGCCATTTACAGAAATAAAGAGAAAGAATAAAAGAACAACAGAAAGAAACGGAAAGACAGAAAGTCCCGTAAAGATAAAGAATAACAGAAAGAATAAAGAAAAACGGAAAGACGGAAAGTCCCGTAAGAATAAAGAATGACAGAAAGAATAAAGAAATATAGAAGTACACGGAAAGACAGAAAGTCCCGTAAGAATAAAGAATAAGAAAAACGGAAAGACAGAAAAGTCCCGTAAGAATAAAGAATAACAGAAAGATAGAAAAAGGGAGAGCTAAAGCAGCCAAAGCTGAGAAACAGAAAAAACTAAGAAACAGAAAAGTTAAGAAAAACGGAAGTAAAAACCAAGAGTATAAAAGGCCCAGAGTGGCAGAATTAAACACAAAGAGCGGGTGGGCCAGCCTGAGGAAGGCCACATTGAGCCGAAACGTCGCGAAGGCCCACCGCAGTGCACTACACCCGCTTAAGGGTAATTTTTTGAACAGGGGGCACCAATACCGGTCCCAGTGATGGACCGTGCACTTAGGTTCCGGCATAGCCGGGCCTAGTCTTTCCCCACACCCTAACCCTAACCCTACTTAACCCCCTAAATTCATGGCACCCGGAAAGAATTAAAAATCCACAAAGGATATGAATAAATAAATAAATGTCACTTAAAAAGCCTGCCTGCAAGGGAATAAAAGACCACACGGGACACAGAGAAAAGGG